>NC_086454.1:7017481-7617481 GCF_028390025.1 Pseudophryne corroboree | reverse complement strand
GCGGCAACAACAGCAGCGCCAGCAGCAGTAGGCGTTACACGCAAGGATGCATCGGAGGAATCCCAGGCAGGAGAGGACTCGTCAGAATTGCCAGTGACATGGCCTGCAGGACTATTGGCATTCCTGGGGAAGGAGGAAATTGACACTGAGGGAGTTGGTGGGGTGGTTTGCGTGAGCTTGGTTACAAGAGGAAGGGATTTACTGGTCAGTGGACTGCTTCCGCTGTCACCCAAAGTTTTTGAACTTGTCACTGACTTATTATGAATGCGCTGCAGGTGACGTATAAGGGAGGATGTTCCGAGGTGGTTAACGTCCTTACCCCTACTTATTACAGCTTGACAAAGGGAACACACGGCTTGACACCTGTTGTCCGCATTTCTGGTGAAATACCTCCACACCGAAGAGCTGATTTTTTTGGTATTTTCACCTGGCATGTCAACGGCCATATTCCTCCCACGGACAACAGGTGTCTCCCCGGGTGCCTGACTTAAACAAACCACCTCACCATCAGAATCCTCCTGGTCAATTTCCTCCCCAGCGCCAGCAACACCCATATCCTCCTCATCCTGGTGTACTTCAACACTGACATCTTCAATCTGACTATCAGGAACTGGACTGCGGGTGCTCCTTCCAGCACTTGCAGGGGGCGTGCAAATGGTGGAAGGCGCATGCTCTTCACGTCCAGTGTTGGGAAGGTCAGGCATCGCAACCGACACAATTGGACTCTCCTTGTGGATTTGGGATTTCAAAGAACGCACAGTTCTTTGCGGTGCTTTTGCCAGCTTGAGTCTTTTCAGTTTTCTAGCGAGAGGCTGAGTGCTTCCATCCTCATGTGAAGCTGAACCACTAGCCATGAACATAGGCCAGGGCCTCAGCCGTTCCTTGCCACTCCGTGTGGTAAATGGCATATTGGCAAGTTTACGCTTCTCCTCCGACAATTTTATTTTAGGTTTTGGAGTCCTTTTTTTACTGATATTTGGTGTTTTGGTTTTGACATGCTCTGTACTATGCCATTGGGCATCGGCCTTGGCAGACGACGTTGCTGGCATTTCATCGTCTCGGCCATGACTAGTGGCAGCAGCTTCAGCACGAGGTGGAAGTGGATCTTGATCTTTCCCTAATTTTGGAACCTCAACATTTTGTTCTCCATATTTTAATAGGCACAACTAAAAGGCACCTCAGGTAAACAATGGAGATGGATGGATTGGATACTAGTATACAATTATGGACAGGCTGCCGAGTGCCGACACAGAGGTAGCCACAGCCGTGAACTACCGCACTGTACTGTGTCTGCTGCTAATATATAGACTGGTTGATAAAGAGATAGTATACTCGTAACTAGAGATGAGCGGGTTCGGTTTCTTTGAATCCGAACCCGCACGAACTTCACTTTTTTTTCCACGGGTCCGAGCGACTCGGATCTTCCCGCCTTGCTCGGTTAACCCGAGCGCGCCCGAACGTCATCATGACGCTGTCGGATTCTCGCGAGACTCGGATTCTATATAAGGAGCCGCGCGTCGCCGCCATTTTCACTCGTGCATTGAGATTGATAGGGAGAGGACGTGTCTGGCGTCCTCTCCATTAGAATAGAGATAGATAGATTAGATAGAGAGAGATTGTGCAGAGTCGCAGACAGAGTTAGTTTACCACAGTCAGTGACCAGTGCAGTTGCTAGTTAACTTTTATTTAATATAATATATCCGTTCACTTCTCTCTGCTATATCCGTTCTCTGCCTGAAAAAAAAAACGATACACAGCACAGTCAGTCACACAGTGTGACTCAGTCTGTGTGCACTCAGCTCAGCCCAGTGTGCTGCACAGTCATCAATGTATAAATTAAAAGCTTATAATTAATTGTGGGGGAGACTGGGGAGCACTGCAGGTTGTTAGCAGGAGCCAGGAGTACAATTATATTAATTAACAGTGCACACTTTTGCTGCAGGAGTGGTGACCAGTGCCTGACCACCAGTATAGTATTGTTGTATACTACTAATATCTCTTTAAATATCAACCAGTCTATATTAGCAGCAGACACAGTACAGTGCGGTAGTTCACGGCTGTGGCTACCTCTGTGTCGGCACACGGCAGGCAGTCCGTCCGACCAGAATTGTATTATTTATTATTATATACCTACCACCTAACCGTGGTTTTTTTTTCATTCTTTATACCGTCATAGTGTCATCCTAATTGTTACGAGTATACTACTATCTCTTTATCAACCAGTGTACAGTGCGGTAGTTCACGGCTGTGGCTACCTCTGTGTCGGCACACGGCAGGCAGTCCGTCCGACCAGAATTGTATTATTTATTATTATATACCTACCACCTAACCGTGGTTTTTTTTTCATTCTTTATACCGTCATAGTGTCATCCTAATTGTTACGAGTATACTACTATCTCTTTATCAACCAGTGTACAGTGCGGTAGTTCACGGCTGTGGCTACCTCTGTGTCGGCACACGGCAGGCAGTCCGTCCGACCAGAATTGTATTATTTATTATTATATACCTACCACCTAACCGTGGTTTTTTTTTCATTCTTTATACCGTCATAGTGTCATCCTAATTGTTACGAGTATACTACTATCTCTTTATCAACCAGTGTACAGTGCGGTAGTTCACGGCTGTGGCTACCTCTGTGTCGGCACACGGCAGGCAGTCCGTCCGACCAGAATTGTATTATTTATTATTATATACCTACCACCTAACCGTGGTTTTTTTTTCATTCTTTATACCGTCATAGTGTCATCCTAATTGTTACGAGTATACTACTATCTCTTTATCAACCAGTGTACAGTGCGGTAGTTCACGGCTGTGGCTACCTCTGTGTCGGCACACGGCAGGCAGTCCGTCCGACCAGAATTGTATTATTTATTATTATATACCTACCACCTAACCGTGGTTTTTTTTTCATTCTTTATACCGTCATAGTGTCATCCTAATTGTTACGAGTATACTACTATCTCTTTATCAACCAGTGTACAGTGCGGTAGTTCACGGCTGTGGCTACCTCTGTGTCGGCACACGGCAGGCAGTCCGTCCGACCAGAATTGTATTATTTATTATTATATACCTACCACCTAACCGTGTTTTTTTTTTCATTCTTTATACCGTCATAGTGTCATCCTAATTGTTACGAGTATACTACTATCTCTTTATCAACCAGTGTACAGTGCGGTAGTTCACGGCTGTGGCTACCTCTGTGTCGGCAGTCGGCAGGCAGTCCGTCCATCCATAATTGTATTATTATTATAATATATACCACCTAACCGTGGTTTTTTTTTTCATTCTTTATACCGTCATAGTGTCATACTAGTTGTTACGAGTATACTACTATCTCTTTATCAACCAGTGTACAGTGCGGTAGTTCACGGCTGTGGCTACCTCTGTGTCGGCAGTCGGCAGGCAGTCCGTCCATCCATAATTGTATTATTATTATAATATATACCACCTAACTGTGGTTTTTTTTTGCATTCTTTATACCGTCGTCATAGTGTCATACTAGTTGTTACGAGTATACTACTATCTCTTTATCAACCAGTGTACAGTGCGGTAGTTCACGGCTGTGGCTACCTCTGTGTCGGCAGTCGGCAGGCAGTCCGTCCATCCATAATTGTATTATTATTATAATATATACCACCTAACCGTGGTTTTTTTTTCATTCTTTATACCGTCGTCATAGTGTCATACTAGTTGTTACGAGTATACTACTATCTCTTTATCAACCAGTGTACAGTGCGGTAGTTCACGGCTGTGGCTACCTCTGTGTCGGCAGTCGGCAGGCAGTCCGTCCATCCATAATTGTATTATTATTATAATATATACCACCTAACCGTGGTTTTTTTTTCATTCTTTATACCGTCGTCATAGTGTCATACTAGTTGTTACGAGTATACTACTATCTCTTTATCAACCAGTGTACAGTGCGGTAGTTCACGGCTGTGGCTACCTCTGTGTCGGCAGTCGGCAGGCAGTCCGTCCATCCATAATTGTATTATTATTATAATATATACCACCTAACCGTGGTTTTTTTATACCACCTAACCGTGGCAGTCCGTCCATAATTGTATACTAGTATCCAATCCATCCATCTCCATTGTTTACCTGAGGTGCCTTTTAGTTCTGCCTATAAAATATGGAGAACAAAAAAGTTGAGGTTCCAAAATTAGGGAAAGATCAAGATCCACTTCCACCTCGTGCTGAAGCTGCTGCCACTAGTCATGGCCGAGACGATGAAATGCCAGCAACGTCGTCTGCCAAGGCCGATGCCCAATGTCATAGTACAGAGCATGTCAAATCCAAAACACCAAATATCAGTAAAAAGCCTCTTTTTTTCTTTGCGTCATGTGCTGTTTGGGGAGGGTTTTTTGGAAGGGACATCCTGCGTGCCACTGCAGTGCCACTCCTAGATGGGCCCGGTGTTTGTGTCGGCCACTAGGGTCGCTAATCTTACTCACACAGTCAGCTACCTCATTGCGCCTCTTTTTTTCTTTGCGTCATGTGCTGTTTGGGGAGGGTTTTTTGGAAGGGCCATCCTGCGTGACACTGCAGTGCCACTCCTAGATGGGCCCGGTGTTTGTGTCGGCCACTAGGGTCGCTTATCTTACTCACACAGCGACCTCGGTGCAAATTTTAGGACTAAAAATAATATTGTGAGGTGTGATGTGTTCAGAATAGGCTGAAAATGAGTGTAAATTATGTTTTTTGAGGTTAATAATACTTTGGGATCAAAATTACCCCCAAATTCTATGATTTAAGCTGTTTTTTAGGGTTTTTTGAAAAAAACACCCGAATCCAAAACACACCCGAATCCGACAAAAAAAATTCGGTGAGGTTTTGCCAAAACGCGGTCGAACCCAAAACACGGCCGCGGAACCGAACCCAAAACCAAAACACAAAACCCGAAAAATTTCCGGCGCTCATCTCTACTCGTAACTAGTATGTATGTATAAAGAAAGAAAAAAAAACCACGGTTAGGTGGTATATACAATTATGGACGGGCTGCCGAGTGCCGACACAGAGGTAGCCACAGCCGTGAACTACCGCACTGTACTGTGTCTGCTGCTAATATATAGACTGGTTGATAAAGAGATAGTATACTCGTAACTAGTATGTATGTATAAAGAAAGAAAAAAAAACCACGGTTAGGTGGTATATACAATTATGGACGGGCTGCCGAGTGCCGACACAGAGGTAGCCACAGCCGTGAACTACCGCACTGTACTGTGTCTGCTGCTAATATATAGACTGGTTGATAAAGAGATAGTATACTCGTAACTAGTATGTATGTATAAAGAAAGAAAAAAAAACCACGGTTAGGTGGTATATACAATTATGGACGGGCTGCCGAGTGCCGACACAGAGGTAGCCACAGCCGTGAACTACCGCAGTGTACTGTGTCTGCTGCTAATATATAGACTGGTTGATAAAGAGATAGTATACTCGTAACTAGTATGTATGTATAAAGAAAGAAAAAAAAACCACGGTTAGGTGGTATATACAATTATGGACGGGCTGCCGAGTGCCGACACAGAGGTAGCCACAGCCGTGAACTACCGCACTGTACTGTGTCTGCTGCTAATATATAGACTGGTTGATAAAGAGATAGTATACTCGTAACTAGTATGTATGTATAAAGAAAGAAAAAAAAAACACGGTTAGGTGGTATATACAATTATGGACGGGCTGCCGAGTGCCGACACAGAGGTAGCCACAGCCGTGAACTACCGCACTGTACTGTGTCTGCTGCTAATATATAGACTGGTTGATAAAGAGATAGTATACTCGTAACTAGTATGTATGTATAAAGAAAGAAAAAAAAACCACGGTTAGGTGGTATATACAATTATGGACGGGCTGCCGAGTGCCGACACAGAGGTAGCCACAGCCGTGAACTACCGCACTGTACTGTGTCTGCTGCTAATATATAGACTGGTTGATAAAGAGATAGTATACTCGTAACTAGTATGTATGTATAAAGAAAGAAAAAAAAACCACGGTTAGGTGGTATATACAATTATGGACGGGCTGCCGAGTGCCGACACAGAGGTAGCCACAGCCATGAACTACCGCACTGTACTGTGTCTGCTGCTAATATATAGACTGGTTGATAAAGAGATAGTATACTCGTAACTAGTATGTATGTATAAAGAAAGAAAAAAAAAACACGGTTAGGTGGTATATACAATTATGGACGGGCTGCCGAGTGCCGACACAGAGGTAGCCACAGCCGTGAACTACCGCACTGTACTGTGTCTGCTGCTAATATATAGACTGGTTGATAAAAAGATAGTATACTCGTAACTAGTATGTATGTATAAAGAAAGAAAAAAAAACCACGGTTAGGTGGTATATACAATTATGGACGGGCTGCCGAGTGCCGACACAGAGGTAGCCACAGCCGTGAACTACCGCAGTGTACTGTGTCTGCTGCTAATATATAGACTGGTTGATAAAGAGATAGTATACTCGTAACTAGTATGTATGTATAAAGAAAGAAAAAAAAACCACGGTTAGGTGGTATATACAATTATGGACGGGCTGCCGAGTGCCGACACAGAGGTAGCCACAGCCGTGAACTACCGCACTGTACTGTGTCTGCTGCTAATATAGACTGGTTGATAAAGAGATAGTATACTACTAATATTATATACTGGTGGTCAGGTCACTGGTCACTAGTCACACTGGCAGTGGCACTCCTGCAGCAAAAGTGTGCACTGTTTAATTTTAATATAATATTATGTACTCCTGGCTCCTGCTATAACCTATAACTGGCACTGCAGTAGTGCTCCCCAGTCTCCCCCACAATTATAAGCTGTGTGAGCTGAGCAGTCAGACAGATATATAATATATATAGATGATGCAGCACACTGGCCTGAGCCTGAGCAGTGCACACAGATATGGTATGTGACTGACTGAGTCACTGTGTGTATCGCTTTTTTCAGGCAGAGAACGGATATATTAAATAAACTGCACTGTGTGTCTGGTGGTCACTCACTATATAATATATTATGTACTCCTGGCTCCTGCTATAACCTATAACTGGCACTGCAGTAGTGCTCCCCAGTCTCCCCCACAATTATAAGCTGTGTGAGCTGAGCAGTCAGACAGATATATATAATATTATATATAGATAATAGATGATGCAGCACACTGGCCTGAGCCTGAGCAGTGCACACAGATATGGTATGTGACTGAGTCACTGTGTGCTGTGCATCGCTTTTTTCAGGCAGAGAACGGATTATATTATGTACTCCTGGCTCCTGCTATAACCTATAACTGGCACTGCAGTAGTGCTCCCCAGTCTCCCCCACAATTATAAGCTGTGTGAGCTGAGCAGTCAGACAGATATATATAATATTATATATAGATAATAGATGATGCAGCACACTGGCCTGAGCCTGAGCAGTGCACACAGATATGGTATGTGACTGAGTCACTGTGTGCTGTGTATCGCTTTTTTCAGGCAGAGAACGGATTATAAATAAAAGTGGTGGTCACTGGTCACTATCAGCAAAACTCTGCACTGTACACTACTGAGTACTCCTAATGCTCCCCAAAATTAGTAAATCAAGTGTCTCTCTAATCTATTCTAATTCTAAACGGAGAGGACGCCAGCCACGTCCTCTCCCTATCAATCTCAATGCACGTGTGAAAATGGCGGCGACGCGCGGCTCCTTATATAGAATCCGAGTCTCGCGATAGAATCCGAGCCTCGCGAGAATCCGACAGCGTCATGATGACGTTCGGGCGCGCTCGGGTTAACCGAGCAAGGCGGGAAGATCCGAGTCGCTCGGACCCGTGAAAAAAAACATGAAGTTCTGGCGGGTTCGGATTCAGAGAAACCGAACCCGCTCATCTCTACTTAAAATGTTCACCCTCTTCTGATAATGCGCCGGGGCTATCGGGAGCAGGCTAGGACTGGCCCACAGGGGTACAGGGGAAACCACAGGTGGGCCCCACTGCCTGGGGCCCCACCTCCTGCTCTAAGGATCAGGTTCTAGACTGTGCAACATATGTTACCTTATACTTGACTATGGTGTATTTTCTACAGTGCATTGCTGTTATTACTCTGTTATTAATCTGGTACATTATCATGCATGTAGCAGCTGAATTTATTGTATATATTTATGAAGAGGCCCAGACGTTGCACTCTCTAATGATTAGTCAAACCAGTGAGGCGGCAGGCCACACCCCCTCTGCAGTCTGGCCACACCCCTAACATAGGCCCCTACCACTGCATTCCGCTGGTGGGCCCTACATGCCCCAGTCTGACACTGATCGGGAGAGTGGGCCCCCATCACCGGTCGCTCCCCCGGATTTTGGTAAAGTGCCTTCTGATGTCAGGCTCCACCCCTGGATGTGCAAGTGCACCATAAATGTTTTTGCAAGCTCCTAATATGGAATTGCTGTTAATATAAAATGCTGTGTTTCTTTCCATGGTGTAATCCATTATTTCTGCTCGGATCTCCTTCCTTGTGAATCTCTTTCTTTTATTTACTTGAAGATATTACATTTGAGGCCTCTGTGCGCTAACCTTACACAACCTATACACAATGAGATGGAATTGTAGCAGAGCAATACTGAAAATACAGGTAAGATAAGAGCCGAAGTGGATGTATTGTCTGAGGTAGCATCAGAATGATCCTCCAGTCACACTGGCGGCCTCGCAAAGAGCCGAACTTCAAAGGCAGGATGTGTGAAATAAGAAGACAAGCAAACCCTATGCCCTAGATATAGTCTGTGGAGTGTCACCTCCAATGACAGCTTCAGCGCTGAGGGGACAATGCGAGGAGGCAGCGTGTCAGGGAGGTGCCCAGTGTGGATCTACTCTCACACTCCGACTTGGCCATTGTTAAGAAAGCTGAAGAGAAATCCTTGCACCAGCAGTTTTGTTCTGGCGTGTTACTCCGGTGAAAGGACAAAATGAAGACGTGTTCTGTTTTATCTGTGCTGAAAACGAGACAAGAAAAGGAGCATTGTGGTAAATGGAGATTTTCCTTCTTACTAAGGAAAAAAAACCTGTCAGGTGAATGACTCAGGTTGGTGTTGCTTTCACGGATCCATTCATGTGTTATATGACATTGCCAAACTAAATGATGTCACTGAAGTAGAAGGAGCCTGTTTATGCGGTATACACAGCTTACGAATGGGGGGGGTCATTCCGAGTTGATTGCACGTAGCAACTTTTTGCTGCCTGTGCGATCATCCTGACGCCGCCTATGGGGGAGTGTATGTTAGCATAGCAGAGGTGCGATCGCTTGTGCAGCCCTGCTGTGCTAATAAAATGTAAAGTAAAACAAGACCAGCCCTGCAGCTACTTACCCAGTGCGACGGATCCGGCGATGAAGTTCCCGGCTGTGACATCAGACACCCACCCTCCAAACGCCTGGCCACGCCTGCGTTGGACTCACCACGCCTGGAAAATGGTGAGTATCCGCTAGAGATGAGCGCCTGAAATTTTTCGGGTTTTGTGTTTTGGTTTTGGGTTCGGTTCCGCGGCCGACGGCCGTGTTTTGGGTTCGAACGCGTTTTGGCAAAACCTCACCGAATTTTTTTTGTCGGATTCGGGTGTGTTTTGGATTCGGGTGTTTTTTTCAAAAAACACTAAAAAACAGCTTAAATCATAGAATTTGGGGGTCATTTTGATCCCAAAGTATTATTAACCTCAAAAACCATAATTTACACTCATTTTCAGTCTATTCTGAATACCTCACACCTCACAATATTATTTTTAGTCCTAAAATTTGCACCGAGGTCGCTGTGTGAGTAAGATAAGCGACCCTAGTGGCCGACACAAACACCGGGCCCATCTAGGAGTGGCACTGCAGTGTCACGCAGGATGGCCCTTCCAAAAAACCCTCCCCAAACAGCACATGACGCAAAGAAAAAAAGAGGCGCAATGAGGTAGCTGTGTGAGTAAGATTAGCGACCCTAGTGGCCGACACAAACACCGGGCCCATCTAGGAGTGGCACTGCAGTGTCACGCAGGATGTCCCTTCCAAAAAACCCTCCCCAAACAGCACATGACGCAAAGAAAAAAAGAGGCGCAATGAGGTAGCTGTGTGAGTAAGATTAGCGACCCTAGTGGCCGACACAAACACCGGGCCCATCTAGGAGTGGCACTGCAGTGTCACGCAGGATGTCCCTTCCAAAAAACCCTCCCCAAACAGCACATGACGCAAAGAAAAAAAGAGGCGCAATGAGGTAGCTGACTGTGTGAGTAAGATTAGCGACCCTAGTGGCCGACACAAACACCGGGCCCATCTAGGAGTGGCACTGCAGTGTCACGCAGGATGTCCCTTCCAAAAAACCCTCCCCAATCAGCACATGATGCAAAGAAAAAGAAAAGAAAAAAGAGGTGCAAGATGGAATTGTCCTTGGGCCCTCCCACCCACCCTTATGTTGTATAAACAAAACAGGACATGCACACTTTAACCAACCCATCATTTCAGTGACAGGGTCTGCCACACGACTGTGACTGATATGACGGGTTGGTTTGGACCCCCCCCAAAAAAGAAGCAATTAATCTCTCCTTGCACAAACTGGCTCTACAGAGGCAAGATGTCCACCTCATCTTCACCCTCTGATATATCACCGTGTACATCCCCCTCCTCACAGATTATCAATTCGTCCCCACTGGAATCCACCATCTCAGCTCCCTGTGTACTTTGTGGAGGCAATTGCTGCTGGTCAATGTCTCCGCGGAGGAATTGATTATAATTCATTTTAATGAACATCATCTTCTCCACATTTTCTGGATGTAACCTCGTACGCCGATTGCTGACAAGGTGAGCGGCGGCACTAAACACTCTTTCGGAGTACACACTTGTGGGAGGGCAACTTAGGTAGAATAAAGCCAGTTTGTGCAAGGGCCTCCAAATTGCCTCTTTTTCCTGCCAGTATAAGTACGGACTGTGTGACGTGCCTACTTGGATGCGGTCACTCATATAATCCTCCACCATTCTATCAATGTTGAGAGAATCATATGCAGTGACAGTAGACGACATGTCCGTAATCGTTGTCAGGTCCTTCAGTCCGGACCAGATGTCAGCATCAGCAGTCGCTCTAGACTGCCCTGCATCACCGCCAGCGGGTGGGCTCGGAATTCTGAGCCTTTTCCTCGCACCCCCAGTTGCGGGAGAATGTGAAGGAGGAGATGTTGACAGGTCGCGTTCCGCTTGACTTGACAATTTTGTCACCAGCAGGTCTTTCAACCCCAGCAGACTTGTGTCTGCCGGAAAGAGAGATCCAAGGTAGGCTTTAAATCTAGGATCGAGCACGGTGGCCAAAATGTAGTGCTCTGATTTCAACAGATTGACCACCCGTGAATCCTTGTTAAGCGAATTAAGGGCTGCATCCACAAGTCCCACATGCCTAGCGGAATCGCTCCCTTTTAGCTCCTTCTTCAATGCCTCCAGCTTCTTCTGCAAAAGCCTGATGAGGGGAATGACCTGACTCAGGCTGGCAGTGTCTGAACTGACTTCACGTGTGGCAAGTTCAAAGGGCATCAGAACCTTGCACAACGTTGAAATCATTCTCGACTGCACTTGAGACAGGTGCATTCCACCTCCTATATCGTGCTCAATTGTATAGGCTTGAATGGCCTTTTGCTGCTCCTCCAACCTCTGAAGCATATAGAGGGTTGAATTCCACCTCGTTACCACTTCTTGCTTCAGATGATGGCAGGGCAGGTTCAGTAGTTTTTGGTGGTGCTCCAGTCTTCTGTACGTGGTGCCTGTACGCCGAAAGTGTCCCGCAATTCTTCTGGCCACCGACAGCATCTCTTGCACGCCCCTGTCGTTTTTTAAAAAATTCTGCACCACCAAATTCAAGGTATGTGCAAAACATGGGACGTGCTGGAATTTGCCCATATTTAATGCACACACAATATTGCTGGCGTTGTCCGATGCCACAAATCCACAGGAGAGTCCAATTGGGGTAAGCCATTCCGCGATGATCTTCCTCAGTTGCCGTAAGAGGTTTTCAGCTGTGTGCGTATTCTGGAAAGCGGTGATACAAAGCGTAGCCTGCCTAGGAAAGAGTTGGCGTTTGCGAGATGCTGCTACTGGTGCCGCCGCTGCTGTTCTTGCGGCGGGAGTCCATACATCTACCCAGTGGGCTGTCACAGTCATATAGTCCTGACCCTGCCCTGCTCCACTTGTCCACATGTCCGTGGTTAAGTGGACATTGGGTACAACTGCATTTTTTAGGACACTGGTGAGTCTTTTTCTGACGTCCGTGTACATTCTCGGTATCGCCTGCCTAGAGAAGTGGAACCTAGATGGTATTTGGTAACGGGGGCACACTGCCTCAATAAATTGTCTAGTTCCCTGTGAACTAACGGCGGATACCGGACGCACGTCTAACACCAACATAGTTGTCAAGGCCTCAGTTATCCGCTTTGCAGTAGGATGACTGCTGTGATATTTCATCTTCCTCGCAAAGGACTGTTGAACAGTCAATTGCTTACTGGAAGTAGTACAAGTGGGCTTACGACTTCCCCTCTGGGATGACCATCGACTCCCAGCGGCAACAACAGCAGCGCCAGCAGCAGTAGGCGTTACACGCAAGGATGCATCGGAGGAATCCCAGGCAGGAGAGGACTCGTCAGAATTGCCAGTGACATGGCCTGCAGGACTATTGGCATTCCTGGGGAAGGAGGAAATTGACACTGAGGGAGTTGGTGGGGTGGTTTGCGTGAGCTTGGTTACAAGAGGAAGGGATTTACTGGTCAGTGGACTGCTTCCGCTGTCACCCAAAGTTTTTGAACTTGTCACTGACTTATTATGAATGCGCTGCAGGTGACGTATAAGGGAGGATGTTCCGAGGTGGTTAACGTCCTTACCCCTACTTATTACAGCTTGACAAAGGGAACACACGGCTTGACACCTGTTGTCCGCATTTCTGGTGAAATACCTCCACACCGAAGAGCTGATTTTTTTGGTATTTTCACCTGGCATGTCAACGGCCATATTCCTCCCACGGACAACAGGTGTCTCCCCGGGTGCCTGACTTAAACAAACCACCTCACCATCAGAATCCTCCTGGTCAATTTCCTCCCCAGCGCCAGCAACACCCATATCCTCCTCATCCTGGTGTACTTCAACACTGACATCTTCAATCTGACTATCAGGAACTGGACTGCGGGTGCTCCTTCCAGCACTTGCAGGGGGCGTGCAAATGGTGGAAGGCGCATGCTCTTCACGTCCAGTGTTGGGAAGGTCAGGCATCGCAACCGACACAATTGGACTCTCCTTGTGGATTTGTGATTTCGAAGAATGCACAGTTCTTTGCTGTGCTGCTTTTGCCAGCTTGAGTCTTTTCATTTTTCTAGCGAGAGGCTGAGTGCTTCCATCCTCATGTGAAGCTGAACCACTAGCCATGAACATAGGCCAGGGCCTCAGCCGTTCCTTGCCACTCCGTGTGGTAAATGGCATATTGGCAAGTTTACGCTTCTCCTCCGACAATTTTATTTTAGGTTTTGGAGTCCTTTTTTTTCTGATATTTGGTGTTTTGGATTTGACATGCTCTGTACTATGACATTGGGCATCGGCCTTGGCAGACGACGTTGCTGGCATTTCATCGTCTCGGCCATGACTAGTGGCAGCAGCTTCAGCACGAGGTGGAAGTGGATCTTGATCTTTCCCTAATTTTGGAACCTCAACATTTTTGTTCTCCATATTTTAATAGGCACAACTAAAAGGCACCTCAGGTAAACAATGGAGATGGATACTAGTATACAATTATGGACTGCCTGGGGACTGCAGACACAGAGGTAGCCACAGCCGTGAACTACCGTACTGTACTGTGTCTGCAGCTAATATAGACTGGTTGATAAAGAGAAGATGTCTATGTAACTATGTATGTATAAAGAAGACTGAAAAAAATCCACGGTTAGGTGGTATACAATTATGGACGGACTGCCTGCCGAGTGCAGACACAGAGGTAGCCACAGCCGTGAACTACCGTACTGTACTGTGTCTGCAGCTAATATAGACTGGTTGATAAAGAGAAGATGTCTATGTAACTATGTATGTATAAAGAAGAATGAAAAAAAACCACGGTTAGGTGGTATACAATTATGGACGGACTGCCTGCCGAGTGCAGACACAGAGGTAGCCACAGCCGTGAACTACCGTACTGTACTGTGTCTGCAGCTAATATAGACTGGTTGATAAAGAGAAGATGTCTATGTAACTATGTATGTATAAAGAAGAATGAAAAAAATCCACGGTTAGGTGGTATTACAATTATGGACAGACTGCCTGCCGAGTGCAGAGACACAGAGGTAGCCACAGCCGTGAACTACCG
Organism: Pseudophryne corroboree; assembly: GCF_028390025.1. Classification (NCBI taxonomy): domain Eukaryota; kingdom Metazoa; phylum Chordata; class Amphibia; order Anura; family Myobatrachidae; genus Pseudophryne; species Pseudophryne corroboree. Next base: position 7,603,171 of record NC_086454.1, on the reverse strand, counting down.
TACTGTGTCTGCTGCGACTGGATGATAAATGATATAAAATATATATATATATCACTACTGCAGCCGGACAGGTATATATTATATATTATATAATGACGGACCTGCTGGACACTGTCTGTCAGCAGAATGAGTTTTATTTTTATAGAATAAAAAAAAAAAAAACACACAAGTGAAGTCACACGACGAGTGTTTAACTTTTTCAGGCAATCACAATATAAGTATACTACTAACTATACTGGTGGTCAGTGTGGTCAGGTCACTGGTCAGTCACACTGGCAGTGGCACTCCTGCAGCAAAAGTGTGCACTGTTTAATTTTAATATAATATGTACTCCTGGCTCCTGCTATAACCTATAACTGGCACTGCAGTAGTGCTCCCCAGTCTCCCCCACAATTATAAGCTGTGTGAGCTGAGCAGTCAGACAGATATATAATATATATAGATGATGCAGCACACTGGCCTGAGCCTGAGCAGTGCACACAGATATGGTATGTGACTGACTGAGTCACTGTGTGTATCGCTTTTTCAGGCAGAGAACGGATATATTAAATAAACTGCACTGTGTGTCTGGTGGTCACTCACTATATAATATATTATGTACTCCTGGCTCCTGCTATAACCTATAACTGGCACTGCAGTAGTGCTCCCCAGTCTCCCCCACAATTATAAGCTGTGTGAGCTGAGCAGTCAGACAGATATATAATATATATAGATGATGCAGCACACTGGCCTGAGCCTGAGCAGTGCACACAGATATGGTATGTGACTGACTGAGTCACTGTGTGTATCGCTTTTTTCAGGCAGAGAACGGATATATTAAATAAACTGCACTGTGTGTCTGGTGGTCACTCACTATATAATATATTATGTACTCCTGGCTCCTGCTATAACCTATAACTGGCACTGCAGTAGTGCTCCCCAGTCTCCCCCACAATTATAAGCTGTGTGAGCTGAGCAGTCAGACAGATATATATAATATTATATATAGATAATAGATGATGCAGCACACTGGCCTGAGCCTGAGCAGTGCACACAGATATGGTATGTGACTGAGTCACTGTGTGCTGTGTATCGCTTTTTTCAGGCAGAGAACGGATTATAAAGTAAACTGCACTGTCCTCACTAGTAAACTCTCTCCACTCAGTCTCTACACTTCTACAGTAACAGTACTCCTCCTAGTCAGCTCCAGTAAATCTCTCTCAGTCTCTTATAATCTAAATGGAGAGGACGCCAGCCACGTCCTCTCCCTATCAATCTCAATGCACGTGTGAAAATGGCGGCGATGCGCGGCTCCTTATATAGAATCCGAGTCTCGCGATAGAATCCGAGCCTCGCGAGAATCCGACAGCGTCATGATGACGTTCGGGCGCGCTCGGGTTAACCGAGCAAGGCGGGAAGATCCGAGTCGCTCGGACCCGTGAAAAAAAACATGAAGTTCTGGCGGGTTCGGATTCAGAGAAACCGAACCCGCTCATCTCTAGTATCCGCCCCGGAACGCCTCCCGCCTGTCCGTCTTACTGCGATCACCACTGTGATCACTTTTTTCACTGGCAGCGTCGCAGGCCGGCGACGATCGTCACCGGGCAATGATGCGCATGTGCAATGCGTCCGCCGCGCATGCGCATTTCCGACCCGTTCGCACCGCAGCGAAGAACCGCTGCGTGCGAAGGATCGGAATGACCCCCAGGGTGGACAGCACAGCAGGGTCATCCAAAAGGTGACCTAGGCTCCCGCCTAGGGACTTGTGAGCCGTGAGGCACCAAGATTGCTCTAACAAATGTTGGTACTGTAGGTAGGTGGCTCAAAGCTGGCCTAGTGCTCATGTGTGTCTTATTATATGTTTCACATGAGCTCTTGGATTAAAAAATGAAGACTAAAAAAAAAATTGTGCCTGAAGATTTTGAGTGAAGTATAGAACACCCAGATATTGCAGTACTATTTAAATAAACCTCATGTATTCTTTATCTTATATCTTGGTCAGTCTCAATTTACTCCCCTATACAAAAGGAGAGTATATCACTATTCACCACCCCTAATTAGAGCCCTTCCTACACATGATGAAGAAACAGAAAGAAGTATAGTAGATAAAATAGATGAAGGTCGAAGTATGAAACATACAAGGTCAATTTGAGGTCAATCTTGTGGTGGACCTCAGTTGACCTTGTGATTTACCACATAGTCGTGTTTCCCACAATAGAGCTATATGGGGAAAAGCAGCATAGACGTCTATGGGAGCCACTGTGCCACAGCTCAGGGGCACATAGCCAATCAGCAGAGCAGCACTACATGGCACTCAATAATTGGCTGGCGGTTTTTGCCGATGGTGTATTTGATTGTATGTCCATAGCTGCCTGTGTTTTGTACTTCTAATTGAGCAAACACTCCCTTGGATTTTATATAAACACACTAGTGATGGTGGTTCAGGTTTGTCATGTATACATAAAACTGGGTTCACTACGATATGCCGGCGGTCGGGCTCCCGGCGACCAGCATACCGGCGCCGGGAGCCCGACCGCCAGCTTACCGACAGTGTGGCGAGCGCAAATTAGCCCCTTGCGGGCTCGCTGTGCTCACCACGCTATGGGCTGTTGGGATCCCGGCGCTGGTATACTGTGTGCCGGGATCCCATCAGTCGACATACTGAAGACCACCCCATAAAACTACCTAGTGACTCATCTTACATAAATTGTCTTTTCCCATTCAGATCCCTTCTCCAAACTCTGGATAGATAAAGAAGCACACATGTCCTTGCCTTAAACTGTGTTTTGCATGTCACACAAAGGCAATCCCCATATGTCTACCCCTCCCCCTGCACCCCCCCCCCCCCCCCAAGCCTCCCACCTTGCATCTTTCCCTATACATCTGGACTTACTGTATGTCAACTTTCTCCCTGGTAACTAGCCCTCATAGGAGGAGCCCCTTGTGGAGCAACCCAGCCTTTACCCTTGGCTTAGACCCTCTGCATTCCATCATTGGACATGGTATAATATTAAATGTCTACCAGCCTTAAAACCACTTTCCTGCGCTCTCTGAGATGAAGACACATTGCTTCCGGTGGGGTCAGGGATAGTCACATGTTCACATAGTTCCCATCCTCGGTTCCACAGTCACAGTTACCCTGCATTCCATTGAGTTCTTCCACCGACACTGGCACTCAATGTACCGAGCGCCACTTCCTCTGAAGCATCCTCATCTGCTATCCTGGCACCACTGCTGCTCGAGCTACGAGTCGATCGCAGCAGCACTGTGGGTTCCTGGCCTGTGTGACAGCTCCGAGGTGGCCACTCTGACCTTACTGCCAGCTATGCTCCCCAACACAAGGCACCCCACCCACTGCCAGAAGGGAGAACTGGAGAGCAAGGCGATGAGCTTCTCACCCAGCAGCCCAAGAGCAGGAGAGGAGACCACAATGGAGGTGACCTGGCAGGAGCTGCATTATCTTTCCCTTCCAGTCCAGGTGAGCTGGGAGCCAAAGGGTGGGGGGAGTACCAGGACTAAGTCATGGCCACAATCTTCTAGCTTGCACACTACCCTGCTGCAGAGAGGCCACTATTTTGCTGCCCACCACTTCCCTACTTTATCTACCTGGACATTGTCAGATCCTTTATCCATCTGTGGTGGGTTCCATATTGACGTTAAACTGGCAGATCCCTGGGGCTGCAGTAGGCTTTTCATCTTATATTACTTTTGACATGTTTAAAGTAAACCCCCACTTGTCCCACATAACTGCTCCAACTGTTTCAGCTGAACTTTTTGTATTGCTGGCCTCGTATTCAGGTGGACAAATTGCACCTAGGACTGTGGCCAGCTTCCATGAGCATTGGTGTGTTAAAGTACACGCCGAGACTGAATATCGCCACTGCAAGTGGGTGTCTCAGTAGGCCCAGATTCGGTCACGACATTAGCACAAAGACCCGGTTGAGGCAAAAGACGCCGCCATTTCTGTATACACCTCTGAGTCAGTCCATCTGTGGACTCTGTTTCATTGTCTATGTGTATATACTGAACACACTACTTGGAAATATGCAAACAACGTATCCTTCTACATTCACCTTTAGCTGCTGCTGCTGCGTCGGACTTATTTCTGGATTATTTATGATCTGCGCTTTACACAAAGCAGAAAGGAAAGGTGAGCATCCCACCTGCATGACCTGGTCCCCAACCTGGCAGATGAGCTCTCGCTGCTTATTATCACTTCAGCAAAGCTACTTCTAAGGACATTTAATAGATCCGTATCATCAGGGGAAGAAAAAAATACACTTAGAACGTATTTTTTTTTCCTTAAAGGATTCTCGGCCTCATATGAAGCAGCTTAGAAGTTTCATTAAGGTCGGGAGAGGAGACAGTGCAGAGCTTTCACATTTCAAAAGTTTTTGCTAAGTCTGGTCGATGCAGCTTAAGAAAAAGCATCGGAGGGGCCGCGTCTCAGCCACTGGGCGCGTAAGAGGATGAGGAATCCAAAGCGAGCTAAAAGGGCAGTGATCTTGTGTGCAGGGACTTGTGATATGGATTTACTCTGCCTGACATTATAAGCAGAGCACCTTCCCTACTTCTCTTCATATAATTATGCTGCTGAATTAGAAAAAAAAAGATTTAAAAGATTTCCTCGGTGGAAAGGTTGCCTCTAGTCCGTGGCAAAGCTAGCTCTCATCTTAATAAATTTCCAGGATTAACACGATGGCAGAAAATGAATAATTTTACAGGACTCTCTTTTATAGAAAACAGAAGCTGTAATATGGAACTGGGGCCCTGCACTTTATCTCTGTCTAGAAAGTGCATCAGGAAGAATAAATTATTCTTGAGTTTCAGATCGTTTTGTGCTTTTCTTGCTTCATAGTTTTGCCCATAAGTTGTTGTTTTTTTTGCACACTGAAGGCGTTCCATAAATGAACCTAAAACGACTGATAATATTTTTGAACAGGGGACAGTTTAATGACGAGAGATGCAGCCGGTCTCGTCCTTCCTACCAGAGACAAAGCTAATTGTAAGTAAATGACTAATATTTCCATATACTCCAGGATCGGAATATTTGTCCCCACAGTGAACGTGTAGCTCGGTGATGCTTTTGTGTGAATGTGCCAGATAAAGTATTCAGTGGTGCCGATGGGGGCGGTGGGGGGGGAGCAGGTATTATTTGCCCAGGCTCCGGACTGATGGGGGGGGGCCCAAGTCCCAATCCCCCTTACCTGACAGCAGCACTTGCAGCTCTCCTCCTCAGCCCAGCATACGTTGCAGTGTGGCCAGGGAGTACTGTTTTTTCTGTAGTATTAATGGCCACACCTCCCACGATTAGGCCATGCCCTCTGGCTCTCTGCAACCTGAATGTAATTGACCTAAAAATTTAAAGCGGCAACAATATTAAAGTCAAAATGACCTGGGCTTTGCACTTAATATTAGTGCTGCGTTAAACGTTGAGGTCAAACCTGACTAGCAATAGCCGCCACGTGGTAAAAAGTGCCCAATAGTTATAAAACTGGCTATTGGGATTATTTAGGTTTGTTAGCAAACCAAAAAAGTTAAGTGGGGCAGATATATTTGCAGATGGGGCAGATATAACATTTGCAGAGAGAGTTAGATTTGGGTGGGTTCAGAGCTGGCTCTAGGCATAGGCAAATGCCAAAGGCATTTGGAATGCCTAGGGGGTACAAGCAGCTTCTGCTAAGTAAAATGATATGCGGCATGCCTATATTCTGTGCGTGACTGCAGCTGTATCTGCATATGAAATTCCTTGTTACAGTGTATTCCTGGAAATCACTGTAACGTAGCATTTTGTATGCAGATACAGCCGCAGTCACACACAGAATATAGGCATGCCGCATATCATTTTACTCAGCAGAAGCTGCTTGTGCATCCTAGTCACATACTGTAGCAATGCAAACAAGATGCATTTTCGGCAAAAAAGGCGCCCAACATTAGCAGAGCTGCCAGCTGACTCACGCCAGGCATGTTCTGCTGCATGGCATATTGAGGCAAGATGTATGAGGACACATCTGTATCCAAGCAGAGGCAGAGGTCACAGTGTGTGTGGCGTAACATGGCGTATAGAGCAATCTGGTGTGATGTAATGTGAAAAAGGAGCAATTCAGTGTGATGTAACGTGAATAAGGGACACTATTGCATGATATGTGAATAAAGTTGTACTACTGTGTGGCTGCGCCACGAATGTGCTCATTTTTCCTATTTAAAATATAGGGGGTAGGAGCACCAAAATGAGGACTGCTATGGGTGAGGGGTGATGGTGATGGGAAAGGGTTGATGGGTCAGAGGCGGAACTAGCGGTGGTGCTAGGGCCAAAATCTTGCCTAGGGCATCATATTGGTTAGGACCGTCTGTGGGTGGGTTATATTGTTTCTGTGCAGGGTAAATACTGGCTGCTTTATTTTTACACTGCAATTTAGATTTCCGTTTGAACACAACCCACCGAAATCTAACTCTCTGCACATGTTACATATAAACCACCTGCAGTGCAGCATGGTTTTGCCCAAATGCTAATCTTTTTGGTTTGCTAACCAAACTGAATAAGGTCCTATGACTGCATATGGTCATAGCTTAGATTCTGCACTGGGGCCCAGTCAACTTTGTTAAGCCCCTTCATGACTTTTAACAATCTCCAGCTTGAGAATACAGATAACATCTCAGCACCATCAGACAAGTGGGAGCTATGGTCTATGCTCACTACTTACCTTAATAGTTGCTGCTATGACTACTCTGATAAGGAAACCCTAAGAACTGGTGCATGGACAGGTAGGTCCATGAGTACGAGCAGACAATAGAGAGCATAGTATTGTAAGAACCTTAACACAAACCTCACGGAGCCTCGGATTCGAAGAACTAACAAATATGCAATAGAAGGGATAGGGGGTTATAGTGGGATGGAGATCTTCCTTCAGGATTCAGAGTTGCTTGCAGGTCTGCAGAAAGTGACTCCTGTACACCTAGAGTTGAGACTCAGAACACACTCAGCAGGTCTTCTTGACTGTATGCATCTACTGGTACTGGGGTGCCCACCAGGACTTTCCTCACTGGCAGTAGTATGAGTTCAACCCCTAGGTGAGCCGACACAAAGCCGGCAGGAACTGAACACTAAGATAACTACATGTGCAGCAAGGATGAATGGGGAGAAGGGAAGGCAAACAATGGCAGTATAAATAAAACTTAAGTACTGAGGGGATGAGGGACTGCCGGGCCATGGAGAGGTTAATACTGAGGAGAGCTAACACAAATAATACCCCTAACTGGGGATAACCTCTGGACTGAGAGGAATAGTACTATAAGAAGCAGCTAGTAATTAACTAACACTAAAGATACTGTATATAATACAGCAAGGTAATTCTATGGAAGGATGGTACAGAGCAGAAGCTGGGCACCAGATCTGACACTGTAGGTTAGAATTCTGCAGCTGACAACTGGAAACCAGTGACAAGGGCTCCCGCAGCAACCAAGAACTATGACCAGAGTGGAATGAGAGACAGGAAACACATATGTAGGAGATAATACCCAATCAGAGCAGCCAGGGAGACCAGGCCCTCTAATGAGGAGACTCAATGCACCTGTTCAGCTACACACACAGACAAAACACATTATACTGCAGCTAAAGATGGACACACAGGAACATTCAGGAATCTGAAATGAACTGGCAATAGGAAAACATGGCAAGCTGATCCAATAGAAACAGATCATAACACAGGGCACAATGCTGTAAGGCCTGGTTCTGAGACATCCTGGAAACCACATGATTCAGGCAGATGGTATAATGTCATTAGCCGCAGCTACACTAACATACTGGGGTGATTTCTCTTTTTCTGCCTGTCAGCTGTGGAAGATAAATGTTTCTTTGGCAATGATGTATCAATATAAAAAGCACTGCATCACCGTGGCTCGACTTGGAATGGTGGCAATGTTTTCAGTGATCACAGGCTGGGAGGACTCATTAATAACGTGTAGATGACACATGACAGGAGATGAGTTAATCAGAAAAAACCTTGAGATAATGACTGATTTTTCACGTCAAGAAAAAAGCTGTATCAGGTCTGCTCTTAATATTCTGCAGCTATTACCTAACGTGTTACATGCAGAGACACTACCATTAATAATAATTCCGCAGGGTTATATTAATAGAGTGATACATTTCTGAGTATCTAACAGGTACAGAATGATGTGTTCTCTATTGTTAGTTTACCGTACACCGGCTCATTAATCATGGTTTCTACGGCGGAGGAAGACAGTGACCTCTGTTTTTAGTAGGGAATTATACTGAAATATTTACAGATTTTAAAAATGTTTTTTTTTTGTGTACAAATCTTCATGTGAATAAAAAAAATACGCTACTCCCAAATCTGTGGATTTCTTATAGCAAAGTTACGGTATTACATACTGTAGTATATCATTTGACCACTAGGGGCAGTCTAACACTTATATATAATACCTGGAAGTATGGAGACGCTACACTTGTTTATAAATACAATTAATGCAAATATTAAAATAAATATCTTCTTCTTTTCCAATAATAATTAAAGGAAAATGCAGTTGTGACTGTATGCACTAATCTACAGCCAACGTTTACAAGGCAAAACCTGGTTGGTTATGCCTTGTAAAAGTTGACTGATTTAAAAAAAATGTACGAGTTTGGCCGGAGTCTCGGAGCTCCTGCCGTCTTGCCAGCCATTACATCCGGCCCCAGATGTCCATGTCACTTTAGGTTGGGTACAATATCCCTGCAGTCACCATCCTGACGGCCACTGGCAGTGGTTCTAGAGTGGTGTTCTATCATGTGGTTGTGTATTAGGAGCATGTATTCCCTGCCTGGGTTGGCTGAATAGTATATTGCTACTGCACCTCTTGCCAGTGGTTCTAGAGTGGTGTTCTATCATGTGGTTGTGTATTAGGAGCATGTATTCCTTGCCTGGGTTGCCTGAATAGTGTATTGCTACTGCACCTCTTGCCAGTGGTTCTAGAGTGGTGTTCCATCATGTGGTTGTGTATTAGGAGCATGTATTCCCTGCCTGGGTTGCCTGAATAGTATATTGCTACTGAACCTATTGCCAGTGGTTCTAGAGTGGTGTTCCATCATGTGGTTGTGTATTAGAAGCATGTATTCCCTGCCTGGGTTGGCTGAATAGTATATTGCTACTGCACCTCTTGCCAGTGGTTCTAGAGTGGTGTTCTATCATGTGGTTGTGTATTAGGAGCATGTGTTCCCTGCCTGGGTTGCCTGAATAGTGTATTGCTACTGCACCTCTTGCCAGTGGTTCTAGAGTGGTGTTCTATCATGTGGTTGTGTATTAGGAGCATGTATTCCCTGCCTGGGTTGCATGAATAGTGTATTGCTACTGCACCTCTTGCCAGTGGTTCTAGAGTGGTGTTCCATCATGTGGTTGTGTATTAGGAGCATGTATTCCCTGCCTGGTTTGCCTGAATAGTATATTGCTACTGAACCTATTGCCAGTGGTTCTAGAGTGGTGTTCCATCATGTGGTTGTGTATTAGGAGCATGTATTCCCTGCCTGGTTTGCCTGAATAGTATATTGCTACTGAACCTAATGCCAGTGGTTCTAGAGTGGTGTTCCATCATGTGGTTGTGTATTAGGAGCATGTATTCCCTGCCTGGGTTGGCTGAATAGTGTATTTCTACTGCACCTCTTGCCAGTGGTTCTAGAGTGGTGTTCCATCATGTGGTTGTGTATTAGGAGCATGTATTCCCTGCCTGGGTTGCCTGAATAGTGTATTGCTACTGCACCTCTTGCCATTGGTTCTAGAATGGTGTTCCATCATGTGGTTGTGTATTAGGAGCATGTATTCCCTGCCTGGGTTGCCTGAACAGTATATTGTAACTGAACCTATTGCCAGTGGTTCTAGAGTGGTGTTCCATCATGTGGTTGTGTATTAGGAGCATGTATTCCCTGCCTGGGTTGCCTGAATAGTGTATTGCTACTGCACCTCTTGCCAGTGGTTCTAGAGTGGTGTTCTATCATGTGGTTGTGTATTAGGAGCATGTATTCCCTGCCTGGGTTGCCTGAATAGTGTATTGCTACTGCACCTCTTGCCAGTGGTTCTAGAGTGGTGTTCTATCATGTGGTTGTGTATTAGGAGCATGTATTCCCTGCCTGCGTTGGCTCAGGCTGAATAGTATATTGCTGCGGAACCTCTTGTCAGTGGTTCTAGTGTGATGTTCTATCATGTGGTTGTGTATAAGGGGCATGTGTTCCCTGCCTGGGTTGCCTGAATAGTGTATTGCTACTGCACCTATTTCCAGTGGTTCTAGAGTGATGTTCTGTCATGTGGTTGTGTATAAGGGGCATGTGTTCCCTGCCTGGGTTGCCTGAATAGTATATTGCTACTGTACCTATTGCCAGTGATTCTTATTGCATATGATTAGTGTTAAACTGTATTACATTTATCTGAGTTGGTGCTGCTGCTGAACCTCTCATACTGCATCGGGGTATACTCAGGGCTGTCTAATACCCCTTTTCCACTAGTTCAAAAAACACGGGTAAATGCACAGGGGCGCGCATTTACCCGTGTTTTTTGCTAGTGGAAAAGGCTCCCTCTGCAAAAACCTGGATCAAGTGATCCGGGAATCCGAGTTCAACCCAGTAAGCTGTGCAGTGTAAACGGAAGCTGTGTCGATGCAACACGGCTCCCATTCACGGTGTATGGAAGGGCGGTGCTGAGAGATCATGTGATCTCCCAGCGCCGCCCCTGCCACGTCACCAGCAGCGTCACCAACCCAGCAATATGCCTGGTTGGTGAGTGCAGTGGGAAAGGGGGATCTGATGCGGGTCGCAGCTGAGTAGCACCCGTGTCAGGCTCCCGGCTGCGACCCGCATCACTAGTGAAAAAGGGTTCTTAACAGCATTGTATGCCCTGGGTGAAGCAATGTACTATGGCCGCTACACACCCATTCATGGGAGTAAATGAAATAAAATAATTATAAATTACCCATCCTGCGGTCACACACTGTCTCTCCACATGCTTTCATACAGTGACTGGCTGCAAGCACTTTGATTGATGGATAGCTTCAGCCATCCACCTATCGGTATGCTGACATCCATTCACTGTCTGGCTGCAGGCCTGGAGACAGGTAGAGAACGCTGTGTGTAATTCACAATCAGAGCGGCTTGCCAGCATTCTCTAACTGCCTCCCAAGAAGCTCCACGGCAGCAGATGTCCCCTTTCCCATACTGCCCATGCTCAAAGGCCCCTAGAATTGTGTGGCCCTGGGCAGCTGCCCAGTGTGCATATATGTTAAGATGGCATTGGGTATACTTTACTAGACCCAGTTTAGTGTGCCATTTATCCTTACCCAGGGCCAGCAACAGAAATCTTGGGGCCCGGTACAGTGATATCTCTGGGAACCCCTCAGATTATTTATATAGCTCCCCCACCCCAACTGAATGCCCTGTATCCCCTCACCGAGCCACTCTTACCCTAGCGAGAGACTCAGCTGCACTGCACAGCAGATACCATGTGGCCCGCACACCCCACCAGAAGAGGCTGGCGTATGGCATGGTATTCCTGGCCACCGGAGCTGGTGCCATGTCCCGTAACTGCCTGCAACAGAGCTGGACCCGGAAGAGCGTCACTGTGTGTGAGAGGCTCCTGTCACTCTGAAGCTGCGCCCACACCCCGTACTGCTCGCTGCCCTATTTGGACAAGACGGCCAGGCACTAAGTGGCATACCCTTGGGGCCCCTCTGATCCTTGGGGCCTGGTAAACGTGTCCCCTTTGACCCCCCTGCCCTTACCTAAGTAACATCTATCTCTGTTAAACCTCTACATCTGCTACCAAAGCTGAAGTCCTGGTTACATGCAAGTAGCGATACACAGGTTTTAGGTTTAAGGGAAAATTGGCTGTTATCAGTGAATATCTGTGTTCTGGGTCTTCAAAATGAATTCCCAGTATATGGGGCTATTTACTTTATAACAACTTGTTTCCGCATTGTTGGAACCTGAGACTAGTGTTGCTGCGCTGACATAATAAACCTAATCAGTTTGTTTGTTGAAAGAAGACTGTTGTAATTAAAAGCTTTTTTCTCTATCGTCCTAAGTGGATGCTGGGGTTCCTGAAAGGACCATGGGGAATAGCGGCTCCGCAGGAGACAGGGCACAAAAAAGTAAAGCTTTACTAGGTCAGGTGGTGTGCACTGGCTCCTCCCCCTATGACCCTCCTCCAGACTCCAGTTAGATTTTGTGCCCGAACGAGAAGGGTGCAATCTAGGTGGCTCTCCTAAAGAGCTGCTTAGAGAAAGTTTAGTTTAGGTTTTTTTCTTTACAGTGAGTCCTGCTGGCAACAGGATCACTGCAACGTGGGACTTAGGGGGAAAGTAGTAAACTCACCTGCATGCAGAGTGGATTTGCTGCTTGGCTACTGGACACCATTAGCTCCAGAGGGATCGAACACAGGCCCAGCCGTGGAGTCCGGTCCCGGAGCCGCGCCGCCGACCCCCTTGCAGATGCTGAAGCGTGAAGAGGTCCGGAAACCGGCGGCTGAAGACTCCTCAGTCTTCATAAGGTAGCGCACAGCACTGCAGCTGTGCGCCATTTTCCTCTCAGCACACTTCACTGGGCAGTCACTGAGGGTGCAGAGCGCTGGGGGGGGGCGCTCTGAGAGGCAAATATAAACCTTATACAAGGCTAAAAATACCTCACATATAGCCCATAGGGGCTATATGGAGATATTTAACCCCTGCCTGACTGGAAAAATAGCGGGAGAAGAACCCGCCGAAAAAGGGGCGGGGCCTATCTCCTCAGCACACGGCGCCATTTTCTGTCACAGCTCCGCTGGTCAGAACGGCTCCCAGGTCTCTCCCCTGCACTGCACTACAGAAACAGGGTAAAACAGAGAGGGGGGGCACATTAATGGCTATATATATATATATTAAAGCAGCTATAAGGGAGCACTTAATATAAGGATATCCCTTGTATATATAGCGCTTTGTGGTGTGTGCTGGCAGACTCTCCCTCTGTCTCCCCAAAAGGGCTAGTGGGTCCTGTCTTCATTAGAGCATTCCCTGTGAGTTTGCGGTGTGTGTCGGTACGTGGTGTCGACATGTATGAGGACGATATTGGTGTGGAGGCGGAGCAATTGCCAAATATGCAGATGTCACCCCCCAGGGGGTCGACACCAGAATGGATGCCTTTATTTGTGGAATTACGTGATGGTTTATCTTCCCTTAAACAGTCAGTTGAGGACATGAGGCGGCCGGACAATCAATTAATGCCTGTCCAGGCGCCTCAAACACCGTCAGGGGCTGTAAAACGCCCTTTGCCTCAGTCGGTCGACACAGACCCAGACACGGGCACTGATTCCAGTGACGACGGTAGAAATTCAAACGTATTTTCCAGTAGGGCCACACGTTATATGATTTTGGCAATGAAGGAGACGTTACATTTAGCTGATACTACAGATACCGTAAAACAGGGTATTATGTATGGTGTGAAAAAACTACAAACAGTTTTTCCTGAATCAGAAGAATTAAATGACGTGTGTGATGAAGCGTGGGTTGCTCCTGATAAAAAGTTGATAATTTCAAAAAAGTTATTGGCATTATACCCTTTCCCGCCAGAGGTTAGGGCGCGCTGGGAAACACCCCCTAAGGTGGACAAGGCGCTCACACGCTTATCCAAACAAGTGGCGTTACCCTCTCCTGAGACGGCCGCACTTAAGGATCCATCAGATAGAAAGATGGAAGTTATTCAAAAGAATATATACACACATGCAGGTGTTATACTACGACCAGCTATAGCAACTGCCTGGATGTGCAGTGCTGGAGTAGTTTGGTCAGAATCCCTGATTGAAAATATTGATACCCTAGATAGGGACAATGTTTTACTGTCGTTAGAACAAATAAAGGATGCATTTATCTATATGCGTGATGCACAGAGGGATATTTGCACACTGGCATCTCGGGTGAGTGCTATGTCCATTTCAGCCAGAAGAGCCTTATGGACACGACAGTGGACAGGCGATGCGGATTCAAAACGTCACATGGAGGTTTTGCCGTATAAAGGGGAGGAGTTATTTGGAGTTGGTCTATCAGACTTGGTGGCCACGGCTACTGCCGGGAAATCCACTTTTTTACCTCAAGTCACTCCCCAACAGAGAAAGGCACCGACCTTTCAACCGCAGCCTTTTCGCTCCTACAAAAATAAGAGAGCAAAGGGCTTGTCGTACCTGCCACGAGGCAGAGGAAGAGGGAAGAGACACCAACAGGCAGCTCCTTCCCAGGAACAGAAGCCCTCCCCGGCTCCTGCAAAAACCTCAGCATGACGCTGGGGCCTCTCAAGCGGACTCGGGGACAGTGGGGGGCCGTCTCAAAAATTACAGCGCGCAGTGGGCTCACTCGCAGGTAGACCCCTGGATCCTGCAGATAATATCTCAGGGGTACAGGTTGGAATTAGAGACGGATCCTCCTCATCGTTTCCTGAAGTCTGCCTTACCAACCGTCTCTTCCGAAAGGGAGAGGGTGTTGGAAGCCATTCACAAGCTGTACGCTCAGCAGGTGATAGTCAAAGTACCCCTATTACAACAAGGAAAGGGGTATTATTCCACTCTATTTGTGGTACCGAAGCCGGATGGCTCGGTAAGGCCTATTCTAAATCTGAAGTCCTTGAACCTCTACATAAAAAAGTTCAAGTTCAAGATGGAGTCACTCAGAGCAGTGATAGCGAACCTGGAAGAAGGGGACTTTATGGTATCCTTGGACATCAAGGATGCGTATCTACACGTTCCGATTTACCCCGCACACCAGGGGTACCTCAGGTTCATTGTTCAAAACTGTCACTATCAGTTTCAGACGCTGCCGTTCGGATTGTCCACGGCGCCTCGGGTCTTTACCAAGGTAATGGCCGAGATGATGATTCTTCTTCGAAGAAAAGGAGTATTAGTTATCCCATACTTGGACGATCTCCTAATAAGGGCAAGGTCCAGAGAACAGCTGGAGACAGCTTTAGCACTATCTCAAGAGGTGCTAAGACAACACGGGTGGATTCTGAATATTCCAAAATCCCATTTAATCCCGACAACTCGTCTGCTGTTCCTAGGAATGATTCTGGACACGGTTCAGAAAAAGGTTTTCCTTCCAGAGGAAAAAGCCAAGGAGTTATCCGATCTGGTCAGGAACCTCCTAAAACCAGGAAAAGTGTCAGTACATCAATGCACAAGAGTCCTGGGAAAAATGGTGGCTTCTTACGAAGCAATTCCATTCGGCAGATTCCATGCAAGAATATTCCAAAGGGATCTGTTGGACAAATGGTCAGGGTCGCATCTGCAGATGCACCTGCGAATAACCCTGTCACCAAAGACAAGGGTGTCACTTCTGTGGTGGTTGCAGAAGGCTCACCTATTAGAAGGCCGCAGATTCGGCATTCAGGATTGGATCCTGGTGACCACGGACGCCAGCCTGAGAGGCTGGGGAGCAGTCACACAAGGAAGAAACTTCCAGGGAGTGTGGTCGAGCCTGGAAAAGTCTCTTCACATAAACATTCTGGAACTAAGAGCAATCTACAATGCTCTAAGCCAGGCGGAACTTCTCCTGCAAGGAAAGCCGGTGTTGATTCAGTCGGACAACATCACGGCGGTCGCCCATGTAAACAGGCAGGGCGGCACAAGAAGCAGGAGTGCAATGGCAGAAGCTGCCAAGATTCTTCGCTGGGCGGAGAATCACGTGATAGCACTGTCAGCAGTGTTCATCCCGGGCGTGGACAACTGGGAAGCAGACTTCCTCAGCAGACACGATCTTCATCCGGGAGAGTGGGGTCTACATCCAGAAGTCTTCAACATGTTAATAGACCGTTGGGAAAGACCAATTGTAGACATGATGGCGTCTCGCCTCAACAAGAAACTGGACAAATATTGCGCCAGGTCAAGAGATCCACAGGCAATAGCTGTGGACGCACTGGTAACTCCTTGGGTGTACCAGTCAGTGTATGTGTTTCCTCCTCTGCCGCTCATACCAAAGGTATTGAAGATCATACGGCAAAGAAGAGTAAGAACAATACTAGTGGTTCCGGATTGGCCGAGAAGGACTTGGTATCCGGAACTTCAAGAGATGCTCACGGACGAACCGTGGCCTCTACCTCTGAGAAGGGACCTGCTACAGCAGGGTCCCTGTCTTTTTCAAGACTTACCGCGGCTGCGTTTGACGGCATGGCGGTTGAACGCCAGATCCTAAAAGGGAAAGGCATTCCAGAAGAAGTCATTCCTACCTTGATTAAGGCACGGAAGGAAGTCACCGTGAAACATTATCACCGCATTTGGCGAAAATATGTAGCGTGGTGCGAGGATCGGAGGGTTCCGACGGAGGAATTCCAACTGGGTCGTTTCCTACATTTCCTGCAATCAGGATTATCTATGGGTCTCAAATTGGGATCCATTAAGGTTCAAATTTCGGCCCTGTCAATATTCTTCCAAAAAGAATTGGCCTCTGTCCCTGAGGTCCAGACTTTTGTCAAGGGAGTACTGCATATACAGCCTCCTGTGGTGCCTCCGGTGGCACCGTGGGATCTAAATGTAGTTTTAGATTTCCTCAAATCCCATTGGTTTGAACCATTGAAAAAGGTGGATTTGAAATATCTCACATTGAAAGTGACTATGTTACTAGCCCTGGCCTCTGCCAGGAGAGTATCTGAATTGGCGGCTTTATCTTATAAAAGTCCTTATCTAATCTTCCATTCGGATAGGGCAGAACTGCGGACTCGTCCGCATTTTCTCCCTAAAGTGGTATCAGCATTTCATCTGAACCAACCTATTGTGGTGCCTGCGGCCACTAGCGACTTGGAGGACTCCAAGTTGTTGGACGTTGTCAGAGCCTTAAAAATATACATTGCAAGGACGGCTGGAGTCAGAAAATCTGACTCGCTGTTTATATTGTATGCACCCAACAAGTTGGGCGCACCTGCTTCTAAGCAGTCGATTGCTCGTTGGATTTGTAACACAATTCAACTTGCACATTCTGTGGCAGGCCTGCCACAGCCTAAAACTGTAAAAGCCCACTCCACAAGGAAGGTGGGCTCATCTTGGGCGGCTGCCCGAGGGGTCTCGGCATTACAACTCTGCCGAGCAGCTACGTGGTCGGGGGAGAACACGTTTGTAAAATTTTACAAATTTGATACCCTGGCAAAGGAGGACCTGGAGTTCTCTCATTCGGTGCTGCAGAGTCATCCGCACTCTCCCGCCCGTTTGGGAGCTTTGGTATAATCCCCATGGTCCTTTCAGGAACCCCAGCATCCACTTAGGACGATAGAGAAAATAAGAATTTACTTACCGATAATTCTATTTCTCGGAGTCCGTAGTGGATGCTGGGCGCCCATCCCAAGTGCGGATTATCTGCAATACTTGTACATAGTTATTGTTAACTAATTCGGGTTATTGTTAAGGAGCCATCTTTAAGAGGCCCTTTCTGTTGTCATACTGTTAACTGGGTTTAGATCACAAGTTGTACGGTGTGATTGGTGTGGCTGGTATGAGTCTTACCCGGGATTCAAAATGCCTCCCTTATTGTGTATGCTCGTCCGGGCACAGTACCTAACTGGAGTCTGGAGGAGGGTCATAGGGGGAGGAGCCAGTGCACACCACCTGACCTAGTAAAGCTTTACTTTTTTGTGCCCTGTCTCCTGCGGAGCCGCTATTCCCCATGGTCCTTTCAGGAACCCCAGCATCCACTACGGACTCCGAGAAATAGAATTATCGGTAAGTAAATTCTTATTATTTCTTTTAATATTAACATTCACATGAAAAACATAAAGAAAAAAAAATCAACCATCTTAAAATTATCCCAAAAAACCTACAAACACGAATTCAATTCCAGGTGATTTCGTCCACCCGGCTAAATCAGCGTGGGAATTGACACGCCTTACGGAAGCCCGATCTCGCACAAAAGTATATGCAGCCCCATAGGGTAGTGAGCACTTTTGAGGGAATTTGGCCGAGTGAGCGGAGGGTGCAAGATGCAGCGCCGTTGCCAGTGTTTAAATACCACAGCAACAGCAATTTGCACCCTTCATCTGGAATTGAATTCCCCCTTTATCTCAGTCGGTTGCATACAAATACATATCTTACATCTGTATCAATTTGATCCCAAGTGATACAATTATTGCATGGTACTGCAGGATTGTTAGTGTGGTAACAATGTTGCTCCTGATCCCAGGAGGCTTCAGCAATCCTATTGTAGTGACCAACATAACTAAAAAATACAGCTGTGTCCATAAGACAAAAAAATAAAAAGAAGTGTATTGTGCTATAGAATATGCTTATTAATGTGTCTGTAGCACTGATTGCTCTGTTGTCTCTGTATGACCTAGGGGGTCATTCCGAGTTGATCGCTCGCTGCCGATTTTCGCAGTGCATCGATCAAGTGAAAAACCGGCAAAAATGTGCATGCACATGGTACGCAGCGCGCATGCGCTAAGTAATTTAACACAAAACTTTGGAGATTTACACAAGCTCGAGAGACGTTTTTTCAACGCTCAAGTGATCTTAGTGTGATTGACAGGAAGTGGGTGTTTCTGGGTGGAAACTGGCCGTTTTCAGGGAGTGGCCGGACCGAACGGGCGGGCGGGCCGCAGCAGCTGCATGATGTCACACGCACCCGCTGCGGGCCGGGGAGCAATGAGTAGCTCCCGGCCAGCACGCTAAAGCTGCGCTGGTCGGGAGCTACTCTTGAAATGCAAAGGCATCGTCGTTGTGCGATGCCTTTGCACTTCTGTGTGTGTGGGGGGGGGGGGGGCAGCACTGGCATGCTGGGCGGGATAGCCCTGTGCTGGGCGTCCCCCCCGCATGTCAGTCTGAATGATCGTAGCTGTGCTAAACTACGATCATCTCGGAATGACCCCCTAAGTCCAACTACCCTGTCTCAGTTAATCTTATTAGAGGGATAGATGAGCAGGACTCCATCTGTATGTCTTTCCAGCATTGCACCTGTCGCAGCCAGACAGACATGATTCAACAAGAGTCGCAGGGTGACTAAACTGGTGATAACTTTTCTCCTTTTCTATTATTATGTTGAATGTCACAGGCTGTAACTTTTTAAAGGTTAGATGCATGGAATATACATCAATACTACATTATTCAGCAGTAATGAGATTTCAGGAGATTGATGCGTATAAAACCGGCTTACAGATTGTACCCTCGTCTCAGATATGTTTCCAATTCAGAGATGGAACCGAACTTTCAGACAGAGATTCAGGCCGCTGATTGGAAGAGTCAGGGAAGGTGTATTAAAGTTTAATACCTTCAGTAAAGCCTGTTTTCCTACATATATCTCGTCTGATTGACACACAAGAAGAAAATAAGCACAGATTGGGGAAACATGTTTAGCATCGAACAGTGTCTGAAGTTTGTACGGTATGGATATAAAAAGTGTAAATAAGACAAATGAAAAAAAAAAATGAACTGTGAGAATAAACTTGAAACAATGTTGTTATTGTTACAGTTTTCTATTTATAGAGCGCTGATGTTTTCTGTAGGGGTGTAAAATTATGTAGGTTCACCATGCCTTGTTCTAGAGCAGCTCAGTCCGCAGTAGTGTTATTCAGGCCGTTTCTGAATACCGTTATGAGTTTGAAAATAAACGATGGTTGTGTATTGTGATTCCTTTATGGTGATAGTCTTTGTTGTTCCTAAGGAAGCAGACCTGATCCACGAAACGCGTTGGAATGAAGGTTTGTTAATATTACCATTTATTTTATTGCATTTTTTTTTATTGTCAGTTTATTTTATTTTTGCTTTATGTTGTTATGCAATGACTGTGAATATCCAGTTTGAAATATTCATTTGAAGTTCCCATATACCAGTACACACAGACTGCAAATCTGGTACAACCGTTGAGTGTATCTCAGTCTACTATACCCACTTACCTGCCCGCAGTGTACACAGTTGTCATTGCTTTTTTCTTTATTTATATGTGGAGGAAACATTAAAGCATGTCTCTAATAATTGACTAATTATGATTAATTATTATCCCTTAAGAAGGTCCATGTGCCCCAAAATATTCTTCATATCCAGTGTTTCCCTGGAACAAGATTGTTCTTCTTGCAGAAACCACAAGGATAATTAGGTAACACACGTCCTCTTGTAACATTGGGGGTCATTCCGAGTTGTTCGCTCGCAAGCTGCTTTTAGCAGCTTTGCACACGCTAAGCCGCCGCCTACTGGGAGTAAATCTTAGCTTCTTAAAATTGCGAACGAAAGATTCGCAATGTTGCGATAAGACATCTCTGTGCAGTTTCTGAGTAACTCGAAACTTACTCGGCATCTGCGATCAGTTCAGTGCTTGTCGTTCCTGGTTTGACGTCACAAACACACCCAGCGTTCGCCCAGACACTCCTCCGTTTCTCCAGCCACTCCTGCGTTTTTCCCAGAAACGGTAGCGTTTTCTCACACACACCCATAAAACGTCCAGTTTCCGCCCAGAAACACCCACTTCCTGTCAATCACACTACAATCACCAGAACGAAGAAAAAACCGTGAGTAAAATTCCTAACTGCATAGCAAATTTACTTGGCGCAGTCGCAGTGCAAACATTGCGCATGCGCACTAAGCGGAAAATCGCTGCGATGCGAAGAAATTTACCGAGCGAACAACTCGGAATGACCCCCATTCATCTCCAGTATCCAAAGTGTTTTCCTTTGTTCTAACAACTGTTCTGATAACCGGTTTGCTCCTGTACCGAGGTTCTCAATCAGTAAGCATCACTGATACCATCGCATTCTTCCAAGTTTTGTGCCGCTGGGCAGACACAGGGCCTGTTCTGTGCCTGTGCGGGCCTGAAAATGCGATCGCATTAATGCAAACAATTGATTGGCAGGCAGAGGCGTTTGCGGGACGGCGTAGTGTGGGAAATGCAAGCGGGTCCGGGCTGAATTTTGGGATGGCTGCTGGAAAGCAAAAAATGCCTGCGCTGTGCCAGCCTTCGTAGTCAGGGGGCTACCCTTGTTTTGCGGGGTCTGCGATGCGATTGCAATTAAATTGTGATCGCTTCTCAGGCATCCATTAGCATGCTGGGTGGTCTCGCGCAGTGCTGTGCGGCCCCCAGTTAGCGATTCTAGCCATTTGCAACTGATGCTGAATAAGGGCCTAAGGGGGACTAAGCAGTGATAAAAGCAGAGAAGTGAGCCAGTGGAGAAGTTGCCCATGGCAACCAATCAGCTGCTCTGTATACATTTATAGTATGCAAATTTTAAACGTTACATCAATGCTGATTGGTTGCCATGGGTCACTTCTCCACTGGCTCACTTCTCCATTTTAATCACTGCTTAGTAAATGTCCCCCTAAGTGTTACATGAGGAACCTTTTCAAAATGTTCCGTGGAGTATTGGCCTGGCTGCAAAAAATTGTACTGATGTATTAAGCATCGAATTCCCCTAATATTTTGGTTCCAACTGGATCACCCCCTTGTTATTCCCAACCTATATCACAGAACAGAAGGCATCCCCAGCATCGTTATACCAGCTCTAGTTATAGACTACAAATCCCACAAAGGTTTTACTGCATAATGAAAAAATGTAAAAGTGAGAGGAAGAAAAGATGAGGGAAGAGGGCCCTGCTCGTGAGAGCTTACAATCTACATGTGAGTGGTAGACAGACAGGGTGACACAGAGGTGAGAGACAGCGGGGAAGGAGCATGGAGCGGTGGGTTAGGATGAGACTGAGAGCTTTGATTCAGCATTGCTCCGGTTGGGTGTCTTTTTTTTTTCTTTGCTGAAACTAAGTTGCGATGTGACTAGGCAGGGCCGAAACTAGAAATTTTATCACCCAGGAGACTCTACAGCGGTCTGTGTCTATACCAGGGCCGGTTCGAGCCCTCTCTGCGCCCCGGGCAGGGAATGGGGGATTGGCTTAATACAGGGGGCGTGGTCAGTTACGCCTCCTGTACAGTAGTAGCGCCGCTTAAATGCTGAGCAGTGCACGATGACGTCATCGCGCACTGCAAAGGTCCACTCCACGAAGGGATACTAGACGCGTAGCGTCTAGTTCTCTGCACAGGGACACAGCCGGGGTACACAGCGGGCAGCGGAGGGCACAGCAGTGGCGGATCTTGCCATGGTGCGGCGCCCTCCGGATGGCGCCAGCGCCCTCCAGAAGGCGGCGCCCCGGGCAAAAATTCTTCTTGCCCGTGGCAAGATACGCTACTGGTTTATACTTTATCTGTATCATTGCTGCAACCTGTGTCACCCCCCTTATATCTCTAGCCTGCGTCTCTCCCCCTTATATCTCTAGCCTGCATCTCTCCTCCTTATACCTCTAGCCTGTGTCTATCCCCATTATATCTCTAGCCTGAGTCTCTCCCCTTTATATCTCTAGCCTGAGTCTCTCCCCCTTATATCTCTAGCCTGAGTCTCTCCCCCTTATATCTCTAGCCTGCGTCTCTCTCCCTTATATCTCTAGCCTGAGTCTCTCAACCCTTATATCTCTAGCCTGTGTCTCTCCCCCCTATATCTCTAGCCTGTGTCTCTCCCCCCTATATCTCTAGCCTGTGTCTCTCTCCCTTATATCTCTACCCTGTGTCTCTCCCCCTTATATCTCTAGCCTGTGTATCTCCTCCTTATATCTCTAGCCTGTGTCTTTCCCACTTATATCTCTAGCCTGCGTCTCTCCCCCTTATATATCTAGCCTGCGTCTTTCCCTCTTCTATCTCTAGCCTGCGTCTCTCCCCATTATATCTCTAGCCTGAGTCTCTCCCCTTTATATCTCTAGCCTGAGTCTCTCCCCCTTATATCTCTAGCCTGAGTCTCTCCCCCTTATATCTCTAGCCTGCGTCTCTCTCCCTTATATCTCTAGCCTGAGTCTCTCAACCCTTATATCTCTAGCCTGTGTCTCTCCCCCCTATATCTCTAGCCTGTGTCTCTCCCCCCTATATCTCTAGCCTGTGTCTCTCCCCCTTATATCTCTAGCCTGAGTCTCTCCCCCTTATATCTCTAGCCTGCGTCTCTCTCCCTTATATCTCTAGCCTGTGTCTCTCCCCCTTATATCTCTAGCCTGTGTCTCTCCCCCCTATATCTCTAGCCTGTGTCTCTCCCCCTTATATCTCTACCCTGTGTCTCTCCCCCTTATATCTCTAGCCTGTGTATCTCCTCCTTATATCTCTAGCCTGTGTCTCTCCTCCTTATATCTCTAGCCTGCGACTCTCCCCGTTATATCTCTAGCCTGCGACTCTCACCATTATATCTCTAGCCTGCGACTCTCCCCAATATATCTCTAACCTGTGTCTCTCCCCCTTATAACTCTACCCTGTGTATCTCCTCCTTATATCTCTAGCCTGCGTCTCTCCCCATTATATCTCTAGCCTGCTTCTCTCCTCCTTATACCTCTAGCCTGTGTCTCTCCCCCTTATATCTCTAGCCTGAGTCTCTCCCCCTTATATCTCTAGCCTGAGTCTCTCCCCCTTATATCTCTAGCCTGCGTCTCTCTCCCTTATATCTCTAGCCTGAGTCTCTCAACCCTTATATCTCTAGCCTGTGTCTCTCCCCCCTATATCTCTAGCCTGTGTCTCTCCTCCCTATATCTCTAGCCTGTGTCTCTCTCCCTTATATCTCTACCCTGTGTCTCTCCCACTTATATCTCTAGCCTGTGTATCTCCTCCTTATATCTCTAGCCTGTGTCTTTCCCACTTATATCTCTAGCCTGCGTCTCTCCCCCTTATATATCTAGCCTGCGTCTTTCCCTCTTCTATCTCTAGCCTGCGTCTCTCCCCATTATATCTCTAGCCTGAGTCTCTCCCCTTTATATCTCTAGCCTGAGTCTCTCCCCCTTATATCTCTAGCCTGAGTCTCTCCCCCTTATATCTCTAGCCTGCGTCTCTCTCCCTTATATCTCTAGCCTGAGTCTCTCAACCCTTATATCTCTAGCCTGTGTCTCTCCCCCCTATATCTCTAGCCTGTGTCTCTCCCCCCTATATCTCTAGCCTGTGTCTCTCCCCCTTATATCTCTAGCCTGAGTCTCTCCCCCTTATATCTCTAGCCTGCGTCTCTCTCCCTTATATCTCTAGCCTGTGTCTCTCCCCCTTATATCTTTAGCCTGTGTCTCTCCCCCCTATATCTCTAGCCTGTGTCTCTCCCCCTTATATCTCTACCCTGTGTCTCTCCCCCTTATATCTCTAGCCTGTGTATCTCCTCCTTATATCTCTAGCCTGTGTCTCTCCTCCTTATATCTCTAGCCTGCGACTCTCCCCGTTATATCTCTAGCCTGCGACTCTCACCATTATATCTCTAGCCTGCGACTCTCCCCAATATATCTCTAACCTGTGTCTCTCCCCCTTATAACTCTACCCTGTGTATCTCCTCCTTATATCTCTAGCCTGCGTCTCTCCCCATTATATCTCTAGCCTGCTTCTCTCCCCCTTATATCTCTAGCATGTGTCTCTCCCCCTTATATCTCTAGCCTGTGTTTCTCCCCCTTATATCTCTAGCCTGTGTCTCTCCCCTATATCTCTAACCTGTGTCTCTCCCCCTTATATCTCTAGCCTGCGTCTCTCCCCCTATATCTCTAGCCTGTGTCTCTCCCCCTTATATCTCTAGCTAGTATGTCTCCCCCTTATATCTCTAGCCTGCGTCTCTACCCCTTATATCTCTAGCCTGAGTCTCTCCCCATTATATCACTAGCCTGTGTCTCTCCCCCTTATATCTCTTGCCTGTGTCTCTCCCCCTTATATCTCTAGCCTGCGACTCTCCCCATTATATCTCTAGCCTGCGACTCTCCCCATTATATCTCTAGCCTGTGTCTCTCCCCCTTATAACTCTACTCTGTGTATCTCCTCCTTATATCTCTAGCCTGCGTCTCTCCCCATTATATCTCTAGCCTGCTTCTCTCCCCCTTATATCTCTAGCCTGCGTCTCTCCCCCTTATATCTTTAGCCTGCGTCTCTCCCCCTTATATCTCTAGCCTGCGTCTCTCCCCCTTATATCTCTAGCCAGCGTCTCTCCCCCTTATATCTCTAGCCTGCGTCTCTCCCCCTAATATCTCTAGCCTGCGTCTCTCCCCCTTATATCTCTAGCCTGCGTCTCTCCCCCTTATATCTCTAGCCTGAGTCTCTCCCCATTATATCACTAGCCTGTGTCTCTCCCCCTTATATCTCTTGCCTGTGTCTCTCCCCCTTATATCTCTAGCCTGCGACTCTCCCCATTATATCTCTAGCCTGCGACTCTCCCCATTATATCTCTAGCCTGTGTCTCTCCCCCTTATAACTCTACTCTGTGTATCTCCTCCTTATATCTCTAGCCTGCGTCTCTCCCCATTATATCTCTAGCCTGCTTCTCTCCCCCTTATATCTCTAGCCTGCGTCTCTCCCCCTTATATCTTTAGCCTGCGTCTCTCCCCCTTATATCTCTAGCCTGCGTCTCTCCCCCTTATATCTCTAGCCTGCGTCTCTCCCCCTTATATCTCTAGCCTGCGTCTCTCCCCCTAATATCTCTAGCCTGCGTCTCTCCCCCTTATATCTCTAGCCTGCGTCTCTCCCCCTTATATCTCTAGCCTGAGTCTCTCCCCATTATATCACTAGCCTGTGTCTCTCCCCCTTATATCTCTTGCCTGTGTCTCTCCCCCTTATATCTCTAGCCTGCGACTCTCCCCATTATATCTCTAGCCTGCGACTCTCCCCATTATATCTCTAGCCTGTGTCTCTCCCCCTTATAACTCTACTCTGTGTATCTCCTCCTTATATCTCTAGCCTGCGTCTCTCCCCATTATATCTCTAGCCTGCTTCTCTCCCCCTTATATCTCTAGCCTGCGTCTCTCCCCCTTATATCTCTAGCCTGCGTCTCTCCCCCTTATATCTCTAGCCTGCGTCTCTCCCCCTTATATCTCTAGCCTGCGTCTCTCCCCCTTATATCTCTAGCCTGCGTCTCTCCCCCTAATATCTCTAGCCTGCGTCTCTCCCCCTTATATCTCTAGCCTGCGTCTCTCCCCCTTATATCTCTAGCCTGTGTCTCTCCCCCTTATATCTCTAGCCTATGTCTCTCCCACTTATATCTCTAGCCTGCGTCTCTCCCCCTTATATCTCTAGCCTGAGTCTCTCCCCTTATATCTCTAGCCTGAGTCTCTCCCCTTTATATCTCTAGCCTGAGTCTCTCCCCCTTATATCTCTAGCCTGAGTCTCTCCCCCTTATATCTCTAGCCTGAGTCTCTCCCCCTTATATCTCTAGCCTGAGTCTCTCTCCCTTATATCTCTAGCCTGAGTCTCTCCCCCTTATATCTCTAGCCTGAGTCTCTCCCCCCTTATATCTCTAGCCTGTGTCTCTCCCCCCTATATCTCTAGCCTGTGTCTCTCCCCCTTATATCTCTACCCTGTGTATCTCCTCCTTATATCTCTAGCCTGTGTCTCTCCTCCTTATATCTCTAGCCTGCGACTCTCCCCATTATATCTCTAGCCTGCGACTCTCCCCATTATATCTCTAGCCTGCGACTCTCCCCCTTATATCTCTAGCCTGAGTCTCTCCCCCTTATATCTCTACCCTGTGTATCTCCTCCTTATATCTCTAGCCTGCGTCTCTCCCCATTATATCTCTAGCCTGCTTCTCTCCCCCTTATATCTCTAGCCTGTGTTTCTCCCCCTTATATCTCTAGCCTGCGTCTCTCCCCCTATATCTCTAGCCTGCTTCTCTCCCCCTTATATCTCTAGCCTGTGTTTCTCCCCCTTATATCTCTAGCCTGCTTCTCTCCCCCTTATATCTCTAGCCTGTGTCTCTCCCCTATATCTCTAACCTGTGTCTCTCCCCCTTATATCTCTAGCCTGCGTCTCTCCCCCTATATCTCTTGCCTGTGTCTCTCCCCCTTATATCTCTAGCTAGTGTGTCTCCCCCTTATATCTCTAGCCTGCGTCTCTCCCCATTATATCACTAGCCTGTGTCTCTCCTCCTTATATCTCTTGCCTGTGTCTATCCCCCTTATATCTCTAGCCTGCGACTCTCCCCATTATATCTCTAGCCTGCGACTCTCCCCATTATATCTCTAGCCTGTGTCTCTCCCCCTTATAACTCTACCCTGTGTATCTCCTCCTTATATCTCTAGCCTGCGTCTCTCCCCATTATATCTCTAGCCTGCTTCTCTCCCCCTTATATCTCTAGCCTGCGTCTCTCCCCCTTATATATTTAGCCTGCGTCTCTCCCCCTTATATCTCTAGCCTGCGTCTCTCCCCCTTATATCTCTAGCCTGCGTCTCTCCCCCTTATGTCTCTAGCCTGCGTCTCTCCCCCTTATATCTCTAGCCTGCGTCTCTCCCCCTTATATCTCTAGCCTGCGTCTCTCCCCCTTATATCTCTAGCCTGCGTCTCTCCCCCTTATATCTCTAGCCTGCGTCTCTCCCCATTATATCTCTAGCCTGCGTCTCTCCCCCTTATATCTCTAGCCTGCGTCTCTCCCCCTTATATCTCTAGCCTGCGTCTCTCCCCCTTATATCTCTAGCCTGCGTCTCTCCCCCTTATATCTCTAGCCTGCGTCTCTCCCACTTATATCTCTAGCCAGCGTCTCTCCCCATTATATCTCTAGCCTGCGTCTCTCCCCCTTATATCTCTAGCCTGCGTCTCTCCCCCTTATATCTCTAGCCTGCGTCTCTCCCCCTTATATCTCTAGCCTGCGACTCTCCCCCTTATATCTCTAGCCTGCGTCTCTCCCCCTTATATCTCTAGCCTGCGTCTCTCCCCCTATATCTCTAGCCTGCGTCTCTCCCCCTTATATCTCTAGCCTGCGTCTCACTCCCTTATATCTCTAGCCTGTGTCTCTCCTCCTTATATCTCTAGCCTGCATCTCTCCCCATTATATCTCTAGCCTGCGTCTCTCCCCCTTATATCTCTAGCCTGCGTCTCTCCCCCTTAATGCTCTAGCCTGCGTCTCTCCCCCTTATATATCTAGCCTGCGTCTTTCCCCCTTATATCTCTAGCCTGCGTCTCTCCCCCTTATATATCTAGCCGGCGTCTCTCCCCCTTATATATCTAGCCTGCGTCTTTCCCCCTTATATCTCTAGCCTGCATCTCTCCACCTTATATCTCTAGCCTGTGTCTCTCCCACTTATATCTTTAGCCTGCGTCTCTCCCCCTTATATATCTAGCCTGCATCTTTCCCCCTTATATCTCTAGCCTGCGTCTCTCCCCTTATATCTCTAGCCTGCTCCTCTCCACCTTATATCTCTAGCCTGCGTCTCTCCCCCTTATATATCTAGCCTGCGTCTCTCCCCCTTATATATCTAGCCTGCGTCTTTCCCCCTTATATCTCTAGCCTGTGTCTCTCCCCCTATATCTCTAGCCTGTGTCTCTCCCCCTTATATCTCTAGCTAGTATGTCTCCCCCTTATATCGCTAGCCTGCGACTCTCCCCCTTATATCTCTAGCCTGTCTCTCTCTCCCTTATTTCTCTAGCCTGCGTTTCTCCCCCTTATATCTCTGGCCTGCGTCTCTCCCCCTTATATCTCTAGCCTGCGTCTCTCCCTACTATATCTCTAGCCTGCGTCTCTCCCTATTATATCTCTAGCCTGCGTCTCTCCCACTTATATCTCTAGCCTGCGTCTCTCCCCCTTATATCTCTAGCCTGCGTCTCTCCCCCTTATATCTCTAGCCTGCGTCTCTCCCCATTATATCTCTAGCCTGCGTCTCTCCCCCTTATATCTCTAGCCTGCGTCTCTCCCCCTTATATCTCTAGCCTGCGTCTCTCCCCCTTATATCTCTAGCCTGCGTCTCTCCCCCTTATATCTCTAGCCTGCGTCTCTCCCCCTTATATCTCTAGCCAGCGTCTCTCCCCATTATATCTCTAGCCTGCGTCTCTCCCCCTTATATCTCTAGCCTGCGTCTCTCCCCCTTATATCTCTAGCCTGCGTCTCTCCCCATTATATCTCTAGCCTGCGTCTCTCCCCCTTATATCTCTAGCCTGCGTCTCTCCCCCTTATATATCTAGCCTGCGTCTCTCCCCCTTATATCTCTAGCCTGCGTCTCTCCCCCTTATATCTCTAGCCTGCGTCTCTCCCCCTATATCTCTAGCCTGCGTCTCTCCCCCTTATATCTCTAGCCTGCGTCTCTCCCCCTTATATCTCTAGCCTGCGTCTCTCCCCCTATATCTCTAGCCTGCATCTCTCCCCCTTATATCTCTAGCCTGCGTCTCACTCCCTTATATCTCTAGCCTGTGTCTCTCCTCCTTATATCTCTAGCCTGCGTCTCTCCCCCTTATATCTCTAGCCTGCGTCTCTCCCTATTATATCTCTAGCCTGGGTCTCTCTCCCTTATATCTCTAGCCTGTGTCTCTCCTCCTTATATCTCTAGCCTGCGTCTCTCCCCCTTATATCTCTGGCCTGCGTCTCTCCCCCTTATATCTCTAGCCTGTGTCTCTCCCCATTATATCTCTAGCCTGAGTCTCTCCCCCTTATATCTCTAGCCTGCGTCTCTCCCCCTTATATCTCTACCCGGTGTATATCCCCCTTATATCTCTAGCCTGTGTCTCTCCCCCTTATATCTCTAACCTGCATCTCTCCCCATTATATCTCTAGCCTGCGTCTTTCCCCCTTATATCTCTAGCCTGCGTCTCTCCCCCTTATATATCTAGCCTGCGTCTCTCCCCCTTATATCTCTAGCCTGGGTCTCTCCCTATTATATCTCTAGCCTGGGTCTCTCTCCCTTATATCTCTAGCCTGTGTCTCTCCCCCTTATATCTCTACCCGGTGTATATCCCCCTTATATCTCTAGCCTGCGTCTCTCCCCCTTATATCTCTAGCCTGCGTCTCTCCCTATTATATCTCTAGCCTGGGTCTCTCTCCCTTATATCTCTAGCCTGTGTCTCTCCCCCTTATATCTCTACCCGGTGTATATCCCCCTTATATCTCTAGCCTGCGTCTCTCCCCCTTATATCTCTAACCTGCATCTCTCCCCATTATATCTCTAGCCTGCGTCTTTCCCCCTTATATCTCTAGCCTGCGTCTCTCCCCCTTATATATCTAGCCTGCGTCTCTCCCCCTTATATCTCTAGCCTGTGTCTCTCCTCTTTATATCTCTAGCCTGTGTCTATCCCCCTTATATCTCTAGCCTGTGTCTATCCCCCTTATATCTCTAGCCTGCATCTTTCCCCCTTATATCTCTAACCTGCGTCTCTCCCCCTTATATCGCTAGCCTGTGTCTCTCCCCCTTATATCGCTAGCCTGTGTTTCTCCCCCTTATATCTCCAGCCTGTGTCTCTCCCCCTTATATCTCTAGCCTGCGTCTCTCCCCTTATATCTCTAGCCTGCGTCTCTCCCCCTTATATCTCTAGCCTGCATCTCTCCCTCTTATATCTCTAGCCTGCGTCTCTCCCCCTTATATCTCTAGCCTGTGTCTATCCCCCTTATATCTCTAGCCTGTGTCTCTCCTCCTTATATCTCTAACCTGCATCTCTCCCCCTTATATCTCTAGCCTGCATCTCTCCCCCTTATATCTCTAGCCCGTGTCTCTCCCCCTTATATCTCTAGCCTGCGTCTCTCCCCCTTAATGCTCTAGCCTGCGTCTCTCCCCCTTATATATCTAGCCTGCGTCTTTCCCCCTTATATCTCTAGCCTGCGTCTCTCCCCCTTATATATCTAGCCTGCGTCTCTCCCCCTTATATATCTAGCCTGCGTCTTTCCCCCTTATATCTCTAGCCTACATCTCTCCACCTTATATCTCTAGCCTGTGTCTTTCCCACTTATATCTCTAGCCTGCGTCTCTCCCCCTTATATATCTAGCCTGCGTCTTTCCCTCTTCTATCTCTAGCCTGCGTCTCTCCCCATTATATCTCTAGCCTGCGTCTCTCCCCCTTATATCTCTAGCCTGCGTCTCTCCCCCTTAATGCTCTAGCCTGCGTCTCTGCCCCTTATATATCTAGCCTGCGTCTTTCCCCCTTTTATCTCTAGCCTGTGTCTATCCCCCTTATATCTCTAGCCTGTGTCTCTCCCCTTATATCTCTAGCCTGGGTCTTTCCCCCTTATATCTCTAACCTGCGTCTCTCCCCATTATATCTCTAGCCTGCGTTTCTCCCCCTTATATCTCCAGCCTGTGTCTCTCCCCCTTATATCTCTAGCTTGCGTCTCTCCCCCTTATATCTCTAGCCTGCGTCTCTCCCCCTTATATCTCTAGCCTGCATCTCTCCCCCTTATATCTCTAGCCTGCGTCTCTCCCCCTTATATCTCTAGCCTGCGTCTCTCCCCCTTATATCTCTAGCCTGTGTCTCTCCCCCTTATATCTCTAGCCTGCGTCTCTCCCCCTTATATCTCTAGCCTGCGTCTCCCCCTTATATCTCTAGCCTGCGTCTCTCCCCCTTATATCTCTAGCCTGCATCTCTCCCCCTTATATCTCTAGCCTGCGTCTCTCCCCCTTATATCTCTAACCTGCGTCTCTCCCCATTATGTCTCTAGCCTGCGTCTTTCCCCCTTATATCTCTAGCCTGCATCTCTCCCCCTTATATCTCTAGCCTGTGTCTCTCTCCCTTATATCTCTAGCCTGCGTCTCTCCCCCTTATATTTCTAGCCTGCGTCTCTCCCCCTTATATCTCTAGCCTGGGTCTCTCTCCCTTATATCTCTAGCCTGTGTCTCTCCTCCTTATATCTCTAGCCTGCGTCTCTCCCCCTTATATCTCTAGCCTGCATCTCTCCCCCTTTTATCTCTAGCCTGCGTCTCTCCCCCTTTTATCTCTAGCATGTGTCTATCCCCCTTATATCTCTAGCCTGTGTCTATCCCCCTTATATCTCTAGCCTGTGTCTCTCCCCTTATATTTCTAGCCTGTGTCTCTCCCCTTATATCTCTAGCCTGCATCTTTCCCCCTTATATCTCTAACCTGCGTCTCTCCCCATTATATCGCTAGCCTGCGTCTCTCCCCATTATATCTCTAGCCTGCGTTTCTCCCCCTTATATCTCCAGCCTGTGTCTCTCCCCCTGATATCTCTAGCCTGCGTCTCTCCCCCTTATATCTCTAGCCTGCGTCTCTCCCCCTTATATTTCTAGCCTGCATCTCTCCCCCTTATATCTCTAGCCTGCGTCTCTCCCCATTATATCTCTAGCCTGCGTCTCTCCCTCTGATATCTCTAGCCTGCGTCTCTCCCCCTTATATCTCTAGCCTGCGTCTCTCCCCCTTATATCTCTAGCCTGCGTCTCTCCCCCTTATATTTCTAGCCTGTGTCTCTCCCCCTTATATCTCTAGCCTGTGTCTCTCCCCCTTATATCTCTAGCCTGCGTCTCTCCCCCTTATATCTCTAGCCTGCGTCTCTCCCCCTTATATCTCTAGCCTGCGTCTCCCCCTTATATCTCTAGCCTGCGTCTCTCCCCCTTATATCTCTAGCCTGCATCTCTCCCCCTTATATCTCTAGCCTGAGTCTCTCTCCCTTATATCTCTAGCCTGCGTCTCTCCCCCTTATATCTCTAGCCTGCGTCTCTCCCCATTATATCTCTAGCCTGCGTCTTTCCCCCTTATATCTCTAGCCTGCGTCTCTCCCCCTTATATCTCTAGCTAGTATGTCTCCCCCTTATATCTCTAGCCTGCGTCTCTACCCCTTATATCTCTAGCCTGAGTCTCTCCCCATTATATCACTAGCCTGTGTCTCTCCCCCTTATATCTCTTGCCTGTGTCTCTCCCCCTTATATCTCTAGCCTGCGACTCTCCCCATTATATCTCTAGCCTGCGACTCTCCCCATTATATCTCTAGCCTGTGTCTCTCCCCCTTATAACTCTACTCTGTGTATCTCCTCCTTATATCTCTAGCCTGCGTCTCTCCCCATTATATCTCTAGCCTGCTTCTCTCCCCCTTATATCTCTAGCCTGCGTCTCTCCCCCTTATATCTTTAGCCTGTGTCTCTCCCCCTTATATCTCTATCCTGCATCTTTCCCCCTTATATCTCTAACCTGCGTCTCTCCCCCTTATATCGCTAGCCTGTGTCTCTCCCCCTTATATCTCTAGCCTGTGTTTCTCCCCCTTATATCTCCAGCCTGTGTCTCTCCCCCTTATATCTCTAGCCTGCGTCTCTCCCCTTATATCTCTAGCCTGCGTCTCTCCCCCTTATATCTCTAGCCTGCATCTCTCCCCCTTATATCTCTAGCCTGCGTCTCTCCCCCTTATATCTCTAGCCTGTGTCTATCCCCCTTATATCTCTAACCTGCGTCTATCCCCCTTATATCTCTAGCCTGTGTCTCTCCCCTTATATCTCTAGCCTGCATCTTTCCCCCTTATATCTCTAACCTGCGTCTCTCCCCATTATATCGCTAGCCTGCGTTTCTCCCCCTTATATCTTCAGCCTTTGTCTCTCCCCCTTATATCTCTAGCCTGCGTCTCTCCCCCTTATATCTCTAGCCTGTGTCTCTCCCCCTTATATCTCTAGCCTGCGTCTCTCCCCCTTATATATCTAGCCTGCGTCTCTCCCCCTTATATCTCTAGCCTGCGTCTCTCCCCCTTATATCCCTAGCCTGCGTCTCTCCCCCTTATATCTCTAGCCTGCGTTTCTCCCCCTTATATCTCTAGCCTGCGTCTCTCCCCCTTATATCTCTAGCCTGCATCTCTCCCCCTTATATCTCTAGCCTGCGTCTCTCCCCCTTATATCTCTAGCCTGTGTCTATCCCCCTTATATCTCTAACCTGCGTCTATCCCCCTTATATCTCTAGCCTGTGTCTCTCCCCTTATATCTCTAGCCTGCATCTTTCCCCCTTATATCTCTAACCTGCGTCTCTCCCCATTATATCGCTAGCCTGCGTCTCTCCCCATTATATCTCTAGCCTGCGTTTCTCCCCCTTATATCTTCAGCCTTTGTCTCTCCCCCTTATATCTCTAGCCTGCGTCTCTCCCCCTTATATCTCTAGCCTGTGTCTCTCCCCCTTATATCTCTAGCCTGAGTCTCTCCCCCTTATATCTCTAGCCTGCGTCTCTCCCCCTTATATATCTAGCCTGCGTCTCTCCCCCTTATATCTCTAGCCTGCGTCTCTCCCCCTTATATCCCTAGCCTGCGTCTCTCCCCCTTATATCTCTAGCCTGCGTCTCTCCCCCTTATATCTCTAGCCTGCGTCTCTCCTCCTTATATCTCTAGCCTGCGTCTCTCCCTATTATATCTCTAGCATGCGTCTCTCCCCCTTATATCTCTAGCCTGCGTCTCTCCCCCTTATATCTCTAGCCTGCGTCTTTCCCCCTTATATCTCTAGCCTGCATCTCTCCACCTTATATCTCTAGCCTGTGTCTCTCCCACTTATATCTCTAGCCTGCGTCTCTCCCCCTTATACTGTATCTCTAGCCTGCGTCTCCCCCTTATATCTCTAGCCTGTGTCTCTCCCCCTTATATATCTAGCCTGCGTCTTTCCCCCTTATATCTCTAGCCTGCGTCTCTCCCCCTTATATCTCTAGCCTGCGTCTCTCCCCCTTATATCTCTAGCCTGCGTCTTTCCCCCTTATATCTCTAGCCTGCATCTCTCCACCTTATATCTCTAGCCTGTGTCTCTCCCACTTATATCTCTAGCCTGCGTCTCTCCCCCTTATATCTCTAGCCTGCGTCTCCCCCTTATATCTCTAGCCTGTGTCTCTCCCCCTTATATATCTAGCCTGCGTCTTTCCCCCTTATATCTCTAGCCTGCATCTCTCCACCTTATATCTCTAGCCTGTGTCTCTCCCACTTATATCTCTAGCCTGCATCTCTCCACCTTATATCTCTAGCCTGTGTCTCTCCCACTTATATCTCTAGCCTGCGTCTCTCCCCCTTATATCTCTAGCCTGCGTCTCCCCCTTATATCTCTAGCCTGTGTCTCTCCCCCTTATATATCTAGCCTGCGTCTTTCCCCCTTATATCTCTAGCCTGCGTCTCTCCCCCTTATATCTCTAGCCTGCGTCTCTCCCCCTTATATCTCTAGCCTGCGTCTTTCCCCCTTATATCTCTAGCCTGCATCTCTCCACCTTATATCTCTAGCCTGTGTCTCTCCCACTTATATCTCTAGCCTGCGTCTCTCCCCCTTATATCTCTAGCCTGCGTCTCCCCCTTATATCTCTAGCCTGTGTCTCTCCCCCTTATATATCTAGCCTGCGTCTTTCCCCCTTATATCTCTAGCCTGCATCTCTCCACCTTATATCTCTAGCCTGTGTCTCTCCCACTTATATCTCTAGCCTGCATCTCTCCCCCTTATATCTCTAGCCTGTGTCTCTCCCCCTTATATATCTAGCCTGCGTCTCTCCCCCTTATATCTCTAGCCTGCGTCTCTCCCCCTTATATCTCTGGCCTGTGTTTGTGTTACCCGTCACCCGATCACCACTTACCTGGAGTTTCTCCTTGCTCCTCCTTAACGCAGTGGCAGTGTCCTTACACACTATTCTCCAGCGCATGTGATGTTATGACATCATGTGCACAACCTACAGTAGATAAGGAATAAAAAATGTTATTGTGCCTGTTGATCCCATTCCCTGCTGATAAGTCCAGCTGTGCAAGCACAGAACCCGGTCACGATTCTACCCCCACCACAGGGGTGTAGTATGGTATGCCGGCGGTCGGGCTCCCAGCAACCAGCATACCGGCGCCGGGAGCCCGACTGCTGGCATACCGACAGTGTGGTGAGCGCAAATGAGCCCCTTGTGGGCTCGTTGCGCTCGCCGCGCTCTGGGCACGGTGGCACGCTATGCGCGCCACGCTATTTTATTCTCCCTCCAGTGGGGTCGTGGACCCCCAAGAGGGAGAAAAAGTGTCGGTATGCCGTCTGTCAGGATTCCGGCGCTGGTATACTGTGCGCCGGGATCCCGACAGCCGGCATACTGAAGACCACCCCCACCACAGCATGCCATGCTTATGACTCATGATGAATTTCTCGCTATTTCTCTCTGACCATCTCAGTGCCCCCTCAAATCCAGCAACCCTTCAAATCCGGTGCCTGGGGTGCACCTCCCCCTTCCCCATCACACCCCTAAGTTGCGAGCCTGGAGACTGTGCTAATTAATTTCATATGCAGCACCTGTATATCTGTATACGGAGCACTCTGGAACTTGGCATTGAAAACAGTTGCTGCTGCATTGTAGCAAGTGGTATGCAGATTCAGAGACTCAGTCGCACACAGACATACAAGTGTCACATATCAAACTACTCAGTACAGTCTCCCTGTGGCTTAAAGTTGTATCACATTGCATTTTTGGCAAAAACAAGATGCAAAAAAGACGCCCATCACTCACAGGAAGTGGTGTGCCGAGAGGGGCTGTTTGGCATGACTGCAGCACAGGTGTATGAGGACACATCTGTAAAATGAACCGTGAGTTTTGATGAACTTGGGGCGGGAAATTTGCTCTATAGCAAAATTAGAGACATGTCGGATAATAACTAATTCTAATTGTGTGAACATTCAACCATGTTTAGTTTTACCCAATATAAGTCTAAGGATGTATGTTTGTTTTAATGATAATTTTCCTGTTCCCTCAGCACATCTATAGCAGCAAATGATTGTTTTTGGCAGAGAGGGTGGAACTCTTATCAGTTCTTGTGCACCGGTAACGGCCCCAATCACCGCCAGCCCTAACACCAAAGCGAAATCCATTCTTCTGCAGCAGCCACAGGAAAAGTGAATCCATCAGCTGTCTCACCGATTTCCCAAGGAAAGGTGACTGATGGCATTGTCACTTCTGGTTTCCTTTATGTCCGCAGACCAATCAGCGATTAAAGGAAAATGCAATAATTTATAAGCCAGGTGCTGTCACACGTTTCTAAACTTGATTTTTCTTTTTTCTTCTTCTCGAAACGTGTCCCCATTTCCACAGAAAGCTGATGACAACAATAAAGCAAATCCCGTCTCGGGCCTTTCAGGCTTCATGAGAAATATTCTGCTGACGTGTCCTAAAAGCAGTGTATGAAAGATTTAACAATAGCAGCTCAGGGTGGTGAATGTGGCTTAGACACAGGCCCTTCCTGACTTGCGGATGGAAGTAGAATGTCTCAAGACGCAGCTTTTTCTTATGCTCGACTGGCTAACCCTTTACTCGCCATATGTTGCGCCATGCCTTCCTGCAGAACAGTCAGTAGCAGAGACGCATTGTTATTGCTCTGCAAGTCAGTGGGAAGAAAGATGACACCAGAATATTCATGTTACGGATTTTTAAGCGCCGTGTTACGTTTTGCCTCAGTTATTCTAAATTTGCACATGCGTAACCCCCCAGCGTTGTATTTAAAAGTCAATGGGTGAGATTCAAATGATATATCACGCCCAGTTTCCTTTCTAAAATGATCTCCGTTATCGCGCATATTGCACCCATAGTAATCAGGTTTAGCTGTGTAAAGGGTTGGGTGCCTCGCTACTCCGGGGGTAACGAGCTGAAATAATGAGACAACATCCCTGAGGACAGAAACAGAAAGGGGGTGAAAAGAATTGAATCCCGCCCACTGGGTATATTTATCAAAGAGAAACTTTTACCATTGCTGCATATTCAGTTTTGTTTTGTTTACATGACCGCTATGGGATAATCAGCAAATTTATATCCGCAGTGATAACGAGGGGGGAGGTGCTGAGAGCGTGACACCACAATCGTATCATCCTGGCCCCACTAAGCAAAGCAGTGATTCCCGCATTGTAAGGTGGTGTCACGGTGATGCAACTCATTGCAAATCGACTCCTCAAGACTCCTTGACATTATTTGGGAAGAAGAAGGAATCCAGGGACCTGCAGGAGACGTGCCTATTATTTTGGACGAACACTAGAGACACCCAAGATTTGGGAGAGTTCCAGATGTTTTACTTTTTCTTTCTTGGTGCTACATAATTATCAAAAATGCGTATGGTGTATAATATGCAACTATATTTTAATATTACGCGGTGGAGTGTAAATTATGCTTGTGTATGCGTAAATAAAAGTCTACGGCTTATGCAAGAGACCCCACAAATAAAATTGTGGAAACTTCACTCTGTGCTTATACCAGATGTTAGCCAAAAAACTGGGTGAGGACCAGTGTTGCAAGTAGAAAAAATTTCTTACGGGTACTGTGTGCGCAAAAAAATAGGTGTGGCCAAATGTCACATGGGGCGTGGCCAATGAAAATGGGGGCGTGATACACATATGGGTGGAGGGGCAGATACACGTATGACCCCAATAGTGCCAGATACACGTTGCCCCACAGTGACAGATATACATTGCCCCACAGTGCCAGATATACATTGCCCCACAGTGCCAGATATACATTGCCCCACAGTGCCAGATATACATTGCCGCACTGTGCCAGATACACAAATGCCCCCACTGTGTCAGATATACATTGCCCGCCTGTGCCAGATATACATTGCCCCACAGTGCCAGACATAGGCGTGCGCAGCACATTTTATTAGGGGGTGCACCATCGGAGGGGTGTTCCTAGCACCCCCTTTTGGGCGTGTCTAGCACCATCTATTGGCGTCAATGCAATATAAAATATCCACCCTTGTGCTAATCCTAATAAAGCAGAGACATTGGGGTATATTTACTAAGATCCCGATTTTGACCGAGATGCCGTTTTTTCTTCAAAGTGTCATCTCGGTAATTTACTAAACTCAAATCACGGCAGTGATGAGGCCATTCGGATTTTTTTGGAAGTCCAAGAAAAAAATTACGAATGAATACACCATCGGTCAAAACGCGGCTGTTTAAGTATGAATCTCGGTCATTTACTAAGAAGTGCAAAGCAAAAAAAAATAAAACACTGCCGTGAAAAATTACAACTCGTAAAAAAGTGCTAAAAAAAACCAGACCTGCTTTTTTTTACCGTGATTGGATAGGCATGCACGGATCCATGAGATCCGTGCATGTATATCAGTGGGAAGGGGTGGGAAAGTGGTTATTTGCCCCAAAATAAAATGCGTGGGGTCCCCCCTCCTAAGCATAACCAGCCTCGGGCTCTTTGAGCCGATCCTGGTTGCAGAAATATGGGAAAAAAATTGACAGGGGTTCCCCCATATTTAAGCAACCAGCATCGGGCTCTGCGCCTGGTCCTGGTTCCAAAAATACGGGGGACAAAAAGAGTAGGGGTCCCCCGTATTTTTAAAACCAGCACCGGGCTCCACTAGCTGGACAGATAATGCCACAGCCGGGGGTCACTTTTATATAGTGCCCTGCGGCCGTGGCATCAAAAATCCAACTAGTCACCCCTGGCCGGGGTACCCTCGGGGAGTGGGGACCCCTTCAATCAAGGGGTCCCCCCCCCAGCCACCCAAGGGCCAGGGGTGAAGCCCGAGGCTGTCCCCCCCATCCAATTGGCTGCGGATGGGGGGCTGATAGCCTTTTGTGAAAATGAAAAGATAATGTTTTTAGTAGCAGTACTACAAGGCCCAGCAAGCCTCCCCCGCATGCTGGTACTTGGAGAACCACAAGTACCAGCATGCAGCGGAAAAACGGGCCCGCTGGTACCTGTAGTACTACTACTAAAAAAATACCCAAAAAAAGACAAGACGCACACACCTTGAAAGTAAAGATTTATTACATACATCCACACAAACATACATACATACTTACCTATGGCCCCACGCAGGTCGGTCCTCTTCTCCAGTAGAATCCAAGGAGTACCTGTTGAATAAATTATACTCACCAGATCCAGAGTCCCAGGCTCCTCGTAGAATCCATTTGTAATCCAGGTACTTGATTAAAATAAAAAAACGGAGACCCGAGCCACGCACTGAAAGGGGACCCATGTTTGCACATGGGTCCCCTTTCCCCGAATGCCAGAAACCCACTCTGACTTCTGTCTAAGTGGGTTTCTTCAGCCAATCAGGGAGCGCCACGTTGTGGCACCCTCCTGATCGGCTGTGTGCTCCTGTACTGAGTGACAGGCGGCACACGGCAGTGTTACAATGTAGCGCCTATGCGCTCCATTGTAACCAATGGTGGGAACTTTCTGCCCTGCGGTTGACCGAAAGTGACCTCACCGCTGAGCAGAAAGTTCCCACCATTGGTTACAATGGAGCGCATAGGCGCTACATTGTAACACTGCCGTGTGCTGCCTGTCAATCAGTACAGGAGCACACAGCCGATCAGGAGGGTGCTACAACGTGG
Source organism: Pseudophryne corroboree (assembly GCF_028390025.1). Lineage (NCBI taxonomy): Eukaryota > Metazoa > Chordata > Amphibia > Anura > Myobatrachidae > Pseudophryne > Pseudophryne corroboree. The sequence continues at coordinate 7,563,247 of NC_086454.1, read as the reverse complement.
CGCTCCCTGATTGGCTGAAGAAACCCACTTAGACAGAAGTCAGAGTGGGTTTCTGGCATTCGGGGAAAGGGGACCCATGTGAAAACATGGGTCCCCTTTCAGTGCGTGGCTCGGGTGTCCGTTTTTTTATTTTAATCAAGTACGTGGATTACAAATGGATTCGCCGAGGAGCCTGGGACCCTGGATCTGGTGAGTATAATTTATTCAACAGGTACCCCTTGGATTCTACTGGAGAAGAGGACCGACCTGCGTGGGGCCATAGGTAAGTATGTATGTATGTTTGTGTGGATGTATGTAATAAATCTTTACTTTCAAGGTGTGTGTGTCTTGTCTTTTTTTGGGTATTTTTTAGTAGTAGTACTACAGGTACCAGCGGGCCCGTTTTTCCGCCGCATGCTCGTACTTGTGGTTCTCCAAGTACCAGCATGCGGGGGAGGCTTGCTGGGCCTTGTAGTACTGCTACTAAAAACAATATATTTTCATTTTCACAAAAGGCTATCAGCCCCCCATCCGCAGCCAATTGGATGGGGGGGACAGCCTCGGGCTTCACCCCTGGCCCTTGGGTGGCTGGGGGGGGGACCCCTTGATTGAAGGGGTCCCCACTCCCCCAGGGTACCCCGGCCAGGGGTGACTAGTTGGATTTTTGATGCCACGGCCGCAGGGCACTATATAAAAGTGACCCCCGGCTGTGGCATTATCTGTCCAGCTAGTGGAGCCCGGTGCTGGTTTTAAAAATACGGGGGACCCCTACTCTTTTTGTCCCCCGTATTTTTGGAACCAGGACCAGGCACAGAGCCCGATGCTGGTTGCTTAAATATGGGGGAACCCCTGTCATTTTTCCCCCCATATTTCTGCAACCAGGGTCGGCTCAAAGAGCCCGAGGCTGGTTATGCTTAGGAGGGGGGACCCCACGCATTTTTTTTTTCTCCGTTTTACAGTGTTTATTTAAAAAAAAAATTGAACCCCAGCACGGATCACACAGATCCGGCCGAGATTCATTTTGAAAAAGTCGGCAGTGTTTTGCTAATCACTGCCGTTAAAAAGGTAAAAAAAACACGAATGACATCGACATCGGAACAAATGAAAATGCAGAATACGACAGCTTAGTAAATTAGTCGTAATAAATTCAAAAAGTTGCAATTTTACACTTTCGATGTCATTCGTGATTGAACTTTGACCTTTTTCCAAAAATTACGAATGTTAGTAAATTTACCCCACAGTGTCAGGGAGAAACAGAGAGAGCAAGACTGTGGGCCTAATTCAGAATAGAACACTTCTGCAGCAGCTTTCGCATGCTGATGTCCCGTGAATTGTGCACACACGCAGAAACCACACTGCACCTGCACACACGGTGAGATCCGACGGCATCTGACATATGTGAACACTTCTGCCTGATTGATAGGCAGAGGCATTAGCGGGCTGGGAGGGGTCGTCACGGCGGCATTTAAGGAGAGTTGTGGCGGCATTGGTCCAGACAAAACACGCAGGTTTGTGGGGCGGGCCGCGATGGCTGCATGACATCACATGCAGCCGCTGTGAAAGAAAACCCACTAAGAGTGACTTTTGTGGGAACCTCACGTAATTGTTTTAACTACTATAATTCATGGATTAGAAAGAGACACTTATCTTAAATAAATTGTATTTAAGGGTATTATTGTACATGAGGGAAAGTTTACAGCAGCGATAGTGCAATGTGTGAAGAGCAGGGCAATAGTGGCATCATCCCATAGTACTGTGTGGGCTGAGGATGACCGACTCACGGATGAGTCCAGGCCAGGACAGAAGATCAGGATAACGCTGTGTGCGGGGAAAAGGCAGCTTCATTGTTGTTGTATGAAAGTCAGAGTTACCTTGCAACATAGTCTCCAGGTTCTTCCTGTCCTCTCAGAATCTTTCCTCTCCCCACTCAGGGTAGTAGGGGCTGGCTGGCCCTCAGATCCCCGGAGTGGGGAGCCCGGGTCTTGGTGCAGTATTGTGCTGATGCTACATAAATACAATTTAATAACAATTATGTGTACTGGGCCGCCATGCAATCACAACGGTGCAAGGCGTAAGAATAAGACTCAAACAATACATGAATAAAACCATTACATGCTAAACAAGGAGGAGAAGCCAAAACCCTGTAAACTTTCACAAACTCCTATTAGAGCATAAGATTGTTTCCGAACTTTTCCTGAGTAAATAGCGTTCTCTGGCCACAGACACTGTGGAAAATAGGTCATTGTGACAAAAGATTAAGGTAAGAATGTCATTGTCTGTCTCACTGACTTCACACCTAGAGTAATGAGCGCAAGGTCAGGAATTCTTGTGGTTGGAGCTTGAAGGACAATTTCACAGGGTTTGCTGCTTTCATGTACTGTAGAGATATCTGCGGCGTTCAACACTCAGTAAATAAAGTATTCTGTGATGCTGGCTTTATATTCCTGCATCTTCCTGTCTCTCTTCTCGATCTGTCAGACAGGTATAAACCTGTACTGACTCCTACTTATCATAACCAGATATATGTTATTGTGCCATATGCACAATATAGCGTCTGTAATTCTACATACTAAGCCCAATGATCGTTATCTGGCTTAATAATAATTATTTTTTAAATGTTTTATTTGCCCTATGGAGGTGCGGGCGACAGTGGTAATGCATGCAAAACACACACTAGTACAATATAATACTACAGTGAAGTGTTATACTGTGTGTGTGTGTGTGTGTGTGTGTGTGTGTGTGTGTGTGTGTGTGTGTGTGTGTGTGTGTGTGTGTGTATATATATATATAACAATTATTATTATTTTTATTATTATTCGATACAATATTGTCTGGACAGTACAGGTTGGGTATCTGAAATATTTTGAAAGTCTGAATATTTCGCCCCCATAGTGATGTCATAGTGACGTCAGGATCTTCTGCTGACTCCTGCCGACCCCCCAGACACTGCCGCTGATTCCCTGGACCCCGACATTGCCAAACCCCCCGCCACCACCACCACCGCTGGACCCTGACAATGATACGCCAGACAGCCCCACCAGCACGCCCGATCTGCCGCGAATCCCTGGACCCATTTGGATAACAGGTATTCTGTCTTCCGAAAAAGTCTCATATCCGGAATGCTCCTGGTCCCCATCATTCCGGACAGGGGCGGATCGAGAAGAAAATGATAGGGGGGGGCACCATGGAAGGGGCAAGTACATTTGCGTGCGGCTTCGGTGCATGTGAGGTGGCGCTTCTTATACAATGCCCACAGTTGTAGCGCTCATTATGCAATGTCCACTGTACTGGTAGTTCCCCTTATATAGACCCCATAGTAGTGGTGCCCCTTATGCAATGCCCGTATTGCCCCCAGTAGTAATGTTGCCTGTAGTAATGCCCCCAGTCATTATGCCCCCAGTGGTAATGCCCCTGCAGTTATGACCCCAGTAGTTTACCCCCCCTCTTTAGTTTAGCCTCCCAGTGGTAATGCCCCCAGTAGTTTAGCCACCAGTAGTAATGCCCCCCTGTAATTTGCCCCATTGTAGTTTAGCCCCTGCAGTTATGCCCCCCTTGTAGTTTAGCCCCCAGTAGTAATGCCCCCAGTAGTTTGGCCCCTGTAGTTATCCCCCAGTAGTTTGGCCCTGTAGTTATGCCCGCAGTAGTTTGGCCCCCCTGTAGTTTAGCCCCCAAGTAGTAATGCCCCTGTAGTTAAGCCGCCAGTAGTAATGCCCTTGTAGTTATGCCGCCAGTAGTAATGCCCCTATAGTTAAGCCGCCAGTAGTAATGCCCCTGTAGTTATGCCGCCAGTAGTAATGCCCTCCTGTAGTTATGCCGCCAGTAGTAATGCCCTCCTGTAGTATGCCCCCAGTAGTTAGCACCTTTGTAGTTGGCCTCCAGTAATAATGTCCCACAGAAGTTTGCCCCCAGTAGATGTCCCCCAGTAATAATGTCCTCCAGTAGTTTACCCCCAGTAGTAATGCCCCCTAGGAGTTTGCCCCCAATAGATGAACCCCCAGTAGTAATGCCCCCAGTAGATGGCCCCCAGTAAAAATGTCCCCCAGTAGCTGCCCCCAATAGATGACCCCCCAGTAGTAATGCCCCCAGTAGATGCCCCCCAGTAATAATGCCCCCAGTAGATGGCCCCCAGTAAAAATGTCCCCCAGTAGCTGGCCCCAATAGATGACCCCCCAGTAGTAATGCCCCCTACGAGTTTGCCCCCAATAGATGACCCCTAAGTAGTAATGCCCCCCAGTAATACTGCCCCCAGTAGATGGCCCCCAGAAAAAATGTCCCCCAGTAGCTGGCCCCAATAGATGACCCCCCAGTAGTAATGCCCCCAGTAGATGCCCCCCAGTTATAATGCCCCCAGTAGTTTGGCCCCAGTAGAAATGCCCCCCAGTAGTAATGTCCCCCCGTAGTTTGCCCCCAGTAGATGCCCCTGCTGCATTAAGGAAGATAAAAACATCATACTTACCGAGCCCCGTTCCCGCTTCCAGACCACTGCAGTCCTCCTCCTCCCTGGGCGTCCGCTCCTCAGTCAGCACTATGAGAGAGACGTCATGACTGACGTCTCTCCCACAGCGCACGCCGCACAGTGACAGCGCCGGAAGCCGGATGACAGGGCCCGAGTGCCCCCCCCCCTGGATCCGCCACTGATTCCGGATATGGGACACTCGACCTGTATTGTTAATAACGTTGAAGAACACATTACTACCCCACAAAGAATCAATATTAACTGCAGCTGCTCAAAAGCAATTAGCAACTGATTAATGGTAATACAGCAGATTCCATTCCGCCATTCCTTGTAATATGGCAGCTACACTAATGACTTCTGTATTACCATATGTATTATGGGTCCAGATGCAATCAGCCAATCAGAGGTGGCTGCTGATCATCGTCATTGATGGTTTTACACTAGGACTTCTGTAGGATATAATCTGCGTCAGTGGATCTCTACCTCGGTTCTCAAGTACCCCCAACAGTTCATGTTTTCCAGGTCACCTAGCTGGTGCACAGGTGTATTCATTACTCACTGACACATTAGAAAAGACCCACAGGTGGAGCAAATGATTTCACTTGCAATCCTGTGAGGAGACCTGGAAAACATGAACTGTTGGGGGTATTTGAGGGCCGAAGTTGAGAACCACTGCTCGACGTGACAGGTGCATACGTGTCTGTATCCATGTCTGCCTGGGGCACTTTTCCGTGGACGCACCTTACGTCATATGGCCTACATCTGTTCAACCCCCTCCCACCCCCATTCTACCTTTTTCATTAGTGGTAGATGTAAGTAAAGGCCCGTACACACTGGTCGATATATCGGCCGTTCTCCTGAACGGCCGATATATCGCGGGACCGTCGGCCAGTGTGTACGGCCGATACGTCTGTGAACTCCGTCATTCACAGACGTATCGCGTCGGCCGCGCAGCACAGCCGACGGCCAATATATCTACCGATATATTGGCGCGTCGCTGTGTGTGTGTACGGGGCGGTCGGCCGACCGCCCGTACACATGCTGCGGCGGCCGGCGGTGATTGACAGGTGAACTGGGCGGGCGTGTGTACACGCCCGCCCAGTTCATGACGTTAGTCCCCGACGGATCGAGCAGTGTGTATGCTGAACACACTGCTCGATCCGTCCATAGATATATCTGCAGATCAATTGATCTGCAGATATATCTGTTAGTGTGTACCTACCTTAAGAGATGTGATTGGACCTGCATAGAGGTTACGTACTGTAAGTCCCTCTTTTCAGCAAGTCTGGTACAGAAATTTATTCTTTATGCCAAAAAATACACCCAAAAACACTCCTGGAGCTGACTCTGAGGTCGGAGCAAAGGGAACAAGCCAGTAACTTGTACCTGGACAGAGCATGTAGCAATGCTAGGAGTGCAAATAGTGTTTTATATGTAGGATAAATATCGGTTGCTTGTGCATGTAGTCCACACATGCCGGGCAGGTTTGTTTTTACACTGCAATTTAGATTTCAGATTGTACACACCTCACTCAACTCTAACTCTCTCTGCACATGTTACATCTGTCCCCCCCTCTCCATTACCATCTTTTTAAACTCCTTTGATGATCTACAATCTCCAGATGACAAGTTGATATGTAGAAACAGATCAGTAAATGAGTGTGTGCGAGTGGCGCCATCACACAGGGCCTGCGGAGACGCCCCATCACTGCACCAGGGAACCCGCATGTGGCGTGAAGGGTGTCCGGATTATCCAAGGGATGCGTTGGGCAAGTTCCCTTCAGCCAGTAGCGCTACTGCAGAGCTGTCTAAATTATCCACCGCCCTCCTGGTATGACATCATGGTGTCTAAATTATCCACCGCCCTCCTGGTATGACATCATGGTGTCTAAATTATCCACCACCCTCCTGGTATGACATCATGGTGTCTAAATTATCCACCGCCCTCCTGGTATGACATCATGGTGACACAGGTTTAGGGTGATGGGCCATCACAAGATGCACTGCCGCCGGTTACGGCCATTGGCGGATCCAGGGGGGGGGGGGCACTCGGGCCCGTGCCCCCCCTGTCGTTACCTAGGAATTGATGTTGGGGAGTGGGGACACAAAACATAAAAAAACGCCAGGTCCCGACTCCCTCAGGACGCGCTGTGAGCCGCAGCGCTCTCCTGTCCTGCGCTGTCAATCAGTCCGGTGGGAGGGACGGAACGGAGGGAGGAACTTGGAAGAGGCGGAGACCATGAACAGTGTGATCTCCCGCCCTCCCCTCCTCCTCTGCTCCGCATGCTCTCCCCCCACGATTAACTCCGCTGCTGTACCTGAGGTGGGGGCAGTTCGGTCCCTGGTCCCCCGGTTGGATGCCGCCGCACTCCCCGCTAATTCCACTCTTCTCCCTCCTCAACCATGCGGCCGCCCCCTCCGCGTTTTCCGCTCCCCCCTGGCCGCATCCTGTGACTCCATGCTGACGGCATTGTGGCCTCATGCGGATCGGACTACACCCCCCGGCCTGACAGCGCTGCTGCTCAGTGTCCATGGTAAGCGGTGGGGGCCTGGTATATGGTGGGGTTTCTGGCTGCACTCTCTCCTGCCTCTCTGTCCCTACCCCCTTGGTGCCTCTGTCCCTACCCCCTGGTGCCTCCGTCCTTACCCCCTGGTGCCTCCGTCCTTACCCCCTGGTGCCTCTGTCCTTACCCCCTGGTGCCTCTGTCCCTACCCCCTGGTGCCTCTGTACTTACCCCCTGGTGCCTCTGTCCTTACCCCCTGGTGCCTCTGTCCTTACCCCCTGGTGCCTCTGTCCCTACCCCCTGGTGCCTCTGTCCTTACCCCCTGGTGCCTCTGTCCTTACCCCCTGGTGCCTCTGTCCCTACTCCTTGCTCTATCTGTCCCTATTCCCTGGTGCCTCTCTCTGTCCCTGCTACCTCTGTCCCTATTCCCTGGTGCCTCTCTCTGTCCCTGCTACCTCTGTGCCTATTCCCTGGTGCCTCTCTCTGTCCCTACTCCCTGCTACCTCTGTCGCTACTCCCTAGTACCATATAAAACGTGTATAACATGCTCTACCTGGCGCAATGTGTATAGAACACTAACTGGTGCAATGTGTATAACGTGTTCTACCTGGCGCAATCTATATAACGTGTTCTACCTGGCGCAATCTATATAACGTGCTCTACCTGGCGCAATCTGTATAACGTGTTCTACCTGGCGCAGTGTGTGTAACGTGCTCTACCTGGCGCAGTGTGTAAAACGTGCTCTACCTGGCGCAATCTGTATAGCGTGCTCTACCGGGTGCAATGTGTATAACGTGTTGTAACTCGCGCAATCTGTATAACGTGTTCTACCTGGCGCAATCTGTATAGCGTGCTCTACCTTGTGCAGTGTGTATAACGTGTTGTAACGGGCGCAGTGTGTATAACGTGCTCTACCTGGCGCAGTGTGTATAACGTGCTCTACCTGGCGCAGTGTGTATAACGTGCTCTACCTGGCGTAATGTGTGTAACGTGCTCTACCTGGCGCAATGTGTGTAACGTGCTCTACCTGGTGCAATGTGTGTAACGTGCTCTACCTGGTGCAATGTGTGTAACGTGCTCTACCTGGTGCAATGTGTGTAACTTGCTCCACCTGGTGCAATGTGTGTAACGGGCTCTACCTGGTGCAATGTGTGTAACGTGCTCCACCTGGTGCAATGTGTGTAACGTGCTCTACCTGGTGCAATGTGTGTAACGGGCTCTACCTAGTGCAATGTGTGTACCGGCTCTACCTGGTGCAATGTGTGTAACGTGCTCTACCTGGTGCAATGTGTGTAACGGGCTCTACCTAGTGCAATGTGTGTACCGGCTCTACCTGGTGCAATGTGTGTAACGTGCTCTACCTGGTGCAGTGTGGGTAACGGGCTCTACCTGGTGCAATGTGTGTAACGTGCTCTACCTGGTGCAATGTGTGTAACGTGCTCCACCTGGTGCAATGTGTGTAACGGGCTCTACCTGGTGCAATGTGTGTAACGGGCTCTACCTGGTGCAATGTGTGTAACGGGCTCTACCTGGTGCAATGTGTGTAACGGGCTCTACCTGGTGCAATGTGTGTAACGTGCTCTACCTGGTGCAGTGTGTGTAACGTGCTCTACCTGGTGCAGTGTGTGTAACGTGCTCTACCTGGCGCAGTGTGTGTAACGTGCTCTACCTGGTGCAGTGTGTGTAACGTGCTCTACCTGGTGCAATGTGTATAACATGCTCTACCTGGTGCAATGTGTATAACGTGCTCTACCTGGTGCAATGTGTGTAACGTGCTCTACCTGGTGCAGTGTGTGTAACGTGCTCTACCTGTGCATTGTGTGTAACGTGCTCAACCTGGCGCAGTGTGTGTAACGTGCTCTACCTGGTGCAGTGTGTGTAACGTGCTCTACCTGGTGCAGTGTGTGTAACGTGCTCTACCTGGTGCAGTGTATATAATGTGCTCTACCTGGCGCAGTGTGTATAACGTGCTCTACCTGGTGCATTGTGTATAACGTGTTCTACCTGGCGCAATGTGTATAGGGTGTTCTAACTGGCGCAATGTGTGTAACGTGCTCTACCTGGTGCAATGTGTACATAACGTGCTCTACCTGTGTGGTGTAATGTGAATTGGTACTGTTATGTGGCCATGCTCTTTCCCCATGAAGCCACACCCCTAAATTTTTGGTGCGCGCCTTAGGCGCGCACTGTCCTTGGTTTGCAGTATGGCAGGGGGAGCACCAATTTACTTTCTGCCAAAGGGCACTGAAATGTCTAGTTACAGCTCTGGGGCAGAGTGTCCTGTATGCTACACAGCCCAGCAGCATTGTCACCCCCTCTTCCCCCTCGCAATACTTTTGTAGTGTCGAAATCAAGTCTGTTTTTATATTTGAATAATTAATAAGATTAATATGAACCTTCATTCCGATGGGACCCAGAAAAGGACAGATAGGACCCCAATTTTTAAAAGTGAGGGGTCCGTGGGACCCACTTTATTTTGGGCTCAGCGCAATCACTGACACTTCTTTCTTTTTTTCAAAAGGAGAACCACACTCCTTATCTGGGAGAATGCGTGCCTTAGGTGCATGTAAATATAACTATTACCGTTCCCCTATCATGGTGCCCCCCTTTCATTTTCTTCTGGATCCGCCCCTGGTTACGGCGCTGGGTAAATATTTTAATTATTAGCTTTTTTTAAGTTTATTGTTCCACCTGAGGCAATTAAACAGTTAACAATCATTTAAAATCATTTTACTTTAAATGGTAGTCTGGGATTTTTCTCTTTTAAGTTAAATGTTTTTTTTTTAAAAAACTGAAGCAGAGGGAGGAGAACAAGATGTTCTCCTCCCTCTGCTTCAGTTTTAAAAAAAAAAAACATTTAACTTAAAAGAGAAAAATCCCAGACTACCATTTAAAGTAAAATGATTTTAAATGATCATTTAGAGAAGTTTTCCGTATAATGAGATGTTAGCGGGTGTCAGTGTAACTGGTTCAAGTGTGAATGTAGTGTTACTTAGTGATGCGTTGTCAGACGGGACATGGCGCCCAATTTAACCGTCTCGCTCCCAGTGGTGTTAATAGGTGAACGCTTTCCCCTATAGCGTGCCAACGGAGGATTGGGGGTTAATCTCATCACTCATTGTATAGTAATTCCCTCCGCAGATTTTCTTTAATTTTAATCCTTAACATATGATGTTCTATTTTTGTATGCATATTTAATGAACATTTGGTTATTTTTGTGTGTAGGAGATGAAGAATCCTTCAAGTAATGAATATTTTATTTAAAAAAAAAATGTTTTTGTTAATTCCAATGAGTTGTTCATTATCCTGAGCAAACAAGCTGAAATAGGAGAAGAAAAAGTACATCTTTATATATCGATAATTATTCAGAGATGGCTTTTATATACGACTGCCCATGAATTGTTTATAAATATTCATCATTGAGCTGGATAGTTGTTAGTAACTATGGGTGAAGCATGAAACTATTGATAGTGTGACAAGATCACTGGTGGTATATTTGCCCCAGGCAGGGGTGGAAGGCAGGCATAGTTGCTGCAGGTTTCTTACCTATGGGTTTTAAAACCCCAGGAATATTGTGCTGGTTCTGCTGAGAGCATTTGGTAAGAACCGGATTAGGGGTCCTGGGGTTGGATGTGAGCAGAGAGGGCGGGTTCTCCAGCCATTTAGGCCCAGTTCGGGTGTTTGGGCTGTTAGCCTCAGAGAAGGCTAATTAGGGCTTTCGGCATTATGGGTGTGTTAAAAAGGCTGATCATTGTTCTCTCGCACTGCCTGGGGAAAGAGGAGAGACTATTGAGTCTCCGTAACAGAAACCTTCTCTTGACATCCAGTGAGCTGTGCCTGGTAACAGTTAGGGTTATATTATATATATATATAGTTAGTGCCGGACGGCAAGGTGTTTATTTTGATGTTTATATCTATTTTACTGCACAATAAAACTGTTTGAGGCCAGATGCACCAAACTAACGGACGTGTGTGATCTCTCAGCTGCTGCACACTGCCATATACCCCAGGAGGTATGGTGCCTGTTCCTCTGACTCTGTTACAACAGGAAAAAAAATAATTTCTTTGCTGTGCCTCTCAACCTAGTTTAGTATGTAAGATTTGAATGCGTGTGAGCTTAATTGCCAACTACAAAATGTCGACAGTTTCTGAATGTTAAGGTGGAGGTTAGGTAAACAGGGAAAATGTCGACTTGTTGATGATGTTGACATCTATCATGTCAACTCCAGAATGTCAACATACCCTAAAACCTTAAACCTAACACTGGCCCTCATTCTGAGTTGACCGCTAGCTGCCGTTGTTCGCAGCATAGCGATCAGGCTAAAAATCGGCACTTCTGCGCATGCGTACGGGCCGCAGTACGCACGCGCGAAGTACTTTCACACAAAACTAAGCAGTTTTACACAAGGTCGAGCAACGCTTTTCTGTCGCTCTGTTGATCGGTGAGTGATTGATGGGAAGTGGGTGTTTCTGGGTGGTAACTGGCCGTTTTCGGGGAGTGTGCTAAAAAACGCAGGCGTGACAGGTAGAAACACAGGCGTGCCTGGGGAAACGGGGGAGTGTCTGGTCGGACGCTGGGCGTGTTTGTGACGTCAAACCAGGAACTAAACGGACTGAGCTGATTGCAATCTGTGAGTAGGTCTGGAGCTACTCAGAAACTGCAAAGAATTATTTAGTAGCAATTCTGCTAATCTTTCGTTCGCACTTCTGCTAAGCTAAGATACACTCCCAGAGGGCGGCGGCCTAGCGTGTGCAATGCTGCTAAAAGCAGCTAGCGAGCGATCAACTCAGAATGAGGGCCACTGCTCCTAAAAATAGAAGACATAGACATTATGGGGGTATTCAATTGTTTGAAAAGTCAGTTGGGAGTCTGTTTTTTCCTATCTAATAGACAGACACCCAACCGACTTTTCAAGTTTTCAAACAACTGAATTCCACCCTATGAATGTGTTGACATTTTGACCATGATGGCATTAGTGGATGTTGACATTCAGAACCTAGCAACACTCTGGTGTCGATATTCTGTCAACATTCTGACCAGAACGCAAAGGGAGTAATGAGTGAGGAGGAACCACATGGGTCAAAGCGTTACAATTTCTTTAATGAATTATTGCCCCACACCGCATCACATTACAATGCTAAAGCTCTACGTTTGCAGAGAGTCTCATCACTTGTACCAGTTATTTGCAAATGATACCTAAATAATGACATTTATTTTGTTGCTGGTTGTAACAAAAGTTTTTCTTTATCAACTTTTTTCCCCCATAAAGTCACAAGTTCATACATATCACACTGACCTCCGCTAGCAGTGTTAGTAAGGCTTTTATATAAGCCGGGAATATTGGGGGTAATACTGAGTTTATCGCAGCAGCAAGTTTTTTAGCAATTGGCAAAACCATGGCCCTCATTCCGAGTCGTTCGCTCGGTAATTTTCATCGCATCGCAGTGAAATTCCGCTTAGTACGCATGCGCAATAATCGCACTGCGACTGCGCCAAGTAATTTTACAATGAAGATAGTATTTTTACTCACGGCTTTTTCTTCGCTCCGGCGATCGTAGTGTGATTGACAGGAAATGGGTGTTACTGGGCGGAAACACAGCGTTTTAGGGGCGTGTGGATAAAAACGCTACCGTTTCCGGAAAAAACGCAGGAGTGGCCGGAGAAACGGGGGAGTGTCTGGGCGAACGCTGGGTGTGTTTATGACGTCAAACCAGGAACGACAAGCACTGAACTGATCGCAGATACCGAGTAAGTCTGAAGCTACTCTGAAACTGCTAAGTAGTTTGTAATCGCAATATTGCGAATACATCGGTCGCAATTTTAAGAAGCTAAGATACACTCCCAGTAGGCGTAGGCTTAGCGTGAGCAACTCTGCTAAATTCGCCTTGCGAGCGATCAACTCGGAATGAGGGCCCATGTGCACTGCAGGGGAGGCAGATATAACATGTGCAGAGAGAGTTAGATTTGGGTGGGGTGTGTTCAAACTGAAATTGCAGTGTAAAAATAAAGCAGCCAGTATTTACCCTGCACAGAAACAAAATAACCCACCCAAATCTAACTCTCTCTGCACATGTTATATCTGCCTCCCCTGCAGTGCACATGGTTTTGGCCAACTGCTAACAAAATTCCTGCTGCGATCAACTTGGAATTACCCCCATTGTCAGACAGTTATCTGGTAGTATTTGCAATAGTCACATACAAAGGTGTAGAGTTAATGTGCCGTTTACTCCATATCACTTTCTTTTCCTGACAACGACAGCTACTGCAGCCAACAAACGACAGTGAGGACGCAGACTGGGGAGCAGCCGAGAATGGCAAATAATATAAACATGCCCACCTGTCATTGTAGCATTGCCTGCTCAGAGACAAATCTGTGTTATACCCTGAAAGCAGCTAGCTCGTCATACAGTACATCCCAAAATTCTATTTTCCAGCATGGTACAGGGTGCGGACACACTGCAGTACAGGCGAGGTTGCAGCACAATTGGCAATTGGGCGTAGACACATAATGAATATAATAATGCCTAAGGATCACTAAGGCACCTGCAGCATTGCCACAATAGGTGGTAATGCTCTTTGGATTACACCCATTTTCCTTGTACCTTGTAAAGTGCAGTGTACCCACGCACGAGGAACCAGTGGGATCAACCAGCTATTAGTTGTAAGCTCTGTCGTCACTGGTCCTCACGCTCTCATATATTGGTACTGTACATTCCACAAAATGCTGCCCCGCTGTGTACTGGTGACAAATGCAGTAGATTATTTGTGAATATGGGTATAAGAAGGCCAATGCGTTTAATATTATTGTCACCATAAATCCTGTGCGCAAAATCATAGGAAAATGGCAGCTTTGAAAAACAGTCAATGGGGGTCATTCCGAGTAATTCGCTAACTGCTTTTGTTCACAGCACAGCGATCAGGCAAAAAAACGGCAATTCTGCGCATGCGTATGCGGCGCAATGTGCATGTGCATCGTACTCTTGCAATGAACGATGTAGTTTCACACAAGGTCTAGCGAAGATTTTCAGTCGCACTGCTGACCGCAGAGTGATTGAAAGGAAGTGGGTGTTTCTGGGAGTCAACTGACCGATTTCAGGGAGTGTTGGGAAAAACGCAGGCGTACCAGATAAAAACGCAGGCATGGCTGGGGAAACGGGGGAGTGGCTGGACGAACGCAGGGCGTGTTCGTGACGTCAAAACAGTAACTGAACAGTCTGAAGTGATCGCAAGCTAGGAGTAGGTCTGGAGCAACTAAGAAACTGCACAAAATTATTTTGTAGCCGCTCTGCGATCCTTTCGTTCGCACTTCTGCTAAGCTAAAATACACTCCCAGTGGGCGGCGGCATAGCGTTTGCACGGCTGCTAAAAGCAGCTAGCGAGCGAACAACTCGGAATGAGGGCCAATATACGATAACCCTTTGTCAGTAGATACAAACTTTAACAAAGACGCAAACTGAATACAGTACGCTCTTTCACTTGTTTACGTGAGGTGAAGTGCAGGATGTTTGTTTTCATTTTGGAGGAATAAAGAAATTTGATCTAAACGAGATATTTTATTTAATGTATAATACTGTCAGTGTGACACGTCTCTGTGTAAATACTGCAAGCCACTAGCCTTTGGTCAGCAAGCTGTCGAGACGAAAATGATTCTGTTATTTTATACCAAGGTCTGATTTGCTAAGAGCAGCAGAACTACAATTGTCAGTGGAAAGGGGACCTGCAAATCAATCACTAAGTGACAAACATATTGGCCTAATAATTCCATATTTGCCCCTAATGAATAAATAATGGAAGCTCACTTACTCTTTGCAGAAAATATTCTGCACTATTATTTATATTATTTTCTTGTCATTGAAATTACAATAAACAGAACCCTATGACTTCCAGGCATTCGTTTATAAATATCACTCTCCGCACAGCCTGCAGTGAGAGACGTCATGATATCAAGATGTCACTCCAGTGTGACTGCTGCTGGGCTGGATGCAACAAAAAAGGTAAACAGCACTGGAGTGCCTTGGGTGGGGTGTGTGGACGAGGAGGAGGAAGGAGGAAGAGGAGGAGGAGGATGAGGAGGAATAGGAATGAGGTTAACAGCACTGCAGCTCACTGGGAGGGGGAGGAATGATGATGAGGAGAAGGAGTAATGATGATGATGAGGAATGTGGAAGAGGAATGATGATGCTGAGGAAGTATGAGGAGGAGGAATGATGATGATGATGATGATGATGAGAAGGGGCTTTACTGTGGCATAATGTGTATAAAGGGCTCTGCTGTATGGTGTAACGTCTAAAAATAATTCTGCTGTATGGCGTAATGTGTATAAGGAGCACTGCTGTCTGGCATAATGTGTACTGTATAAGGGGTTTTTCTGAAGTGCAATGTGTATTGAGGGCACTACTGTGTAGCATATTGTGTCTAAGGTGTACTACTGTGTACGGTACCATGTATAAGGGGCTTTACTGTGGTGTAATGTAAATAAGGGGTACTATAGCACAATGTAACCTGTATAAGGAGCACTACGGTGTGGTGTAATGTGCATAAGTAGTACTACTGTGTTACATAACGTGTATAAGGGGCTCTACTTTGTGGCATAATGTGTATAAGGGGTACTAGTGTGTGGTGCACTGTGTATAAGGGGCTCTACTGTGTGACATAATGTGTATAAGGGGTACTACTGTGTGGTGTAATGCGTATAAGGGGTACTACTGTGTGGTATAATGTGTATAAGGGGCACTACTGTGTGACATAATGTGTATAAAGGGTACTACTGTGTTGTGCTATATGTGTAAGGGGATCTACTGTGTGGCGTAATGGGTATAAGGGGTACTACTTGCGTGGTGGAATGTGAATAACGGACACTACTGTGCAATGCAGTGTGAATTGGTACTATTCTGTGCCCACACCCTTCCCTCACAAAACCACACCTCTTTATTTTTGGCATGTGCTATGCCTATTTCAAATATTGGGGGAGGGGTGGCACCAATTATCTTTCTGGCACAGGGCACCAAAATGTCTACTTATGGCCCAAACTGCCCCCATACATTACACTTACCTCTCTGACATTGGTGCTGCAGAAATCACTGGGAAAATGGTGCTGCTGCCATTTTCCTGAAGATCTGCACGTGCACTGTAAAGAAATCAATGGGGACATGGTGGGGGCGCCATGTTCCTGGAGACCTGTGCATGCTCAGTAGTCTACTCAGCAACTGCGTCGGTGAGAAGGGTGAGAATTTTTATGGGTCACCTCTCTGAAACTGCCCCTGTTCTGGAGCTACAACAAAACGAAACAATGGCAATGCTTATCTTTTTTCTTACTCTTCAATACCATACAGTCTACAGCCCTGTAGCTTGTGTTCACAATGCGTGATTCGGTAAATATGGGGCGGAGTCTAGTAACTGGATAACCTTGTATTACCATGGGAAATGAGACCTAATAAACACAAGCTTTCTACAGATTGAATATTTAATTTAAAGTATATTTAATTTTATAAAAAGCTTCCCCATTTTTCCTTTAATTTAAAATGTAACTATAATCTAAATTTAGGTAAGGTCCTTCTCCAACCATACAGAATATAAACTTTTATAGTACAGTAATATCAAAAGCAATATGAGGATATTTGTGCATTTAACAAGATACTCATTAAAATTAATAAGATGTATAACTGTATTGCGCACTCCCTTGTGGCTCCCAGAAGAGCGTTAATTAACCTAATTTTACAGTACACATTGTGAACAATTAAGCTCTTTAAGCATTTATTGTACCGTCCATCACTAGATGTGTAGAGTAAGTAAGAGAATGCTGAGTGGATTTTTGTCATCTATAAGTTTAGAATCAACGAAAACTTTGGAGTTTAGAGGTAATATATACATATCTCCTAGAACAGGGGTCAGTGCCCCCCCCCCCCCCCCCCAACGACCCAATTTGTACACATTCCTGTTGAGATGCAGCACCCACTTGAGCATTGCACCTATCACCCCTTGTTTCTCAGACAGGGAGTTTGGCGCTGAGCTATGACATCACAGCGCCACGCCGCACTCCCAGCAGTGTGCCAGATGCTGCTTTCCCATGTCGGTGCTGAGGGTTGGTGCATCGGTGCCTCGAGTACAGTAAATAAATTGAGAGAATTATGTCAGTCATTCGAAGTCTTAGGTTGCTCATCATCACTGGCTAGGGATTGCCACTGAAAGGACCCATCGAGGGCTTGAACCATCAATGGCATCCCTGCTGTGCAACAAATTAACGTGGTGGAGCATTTAGGGATGGCGGCGGGAATAAGCGGTACAAAATGGCGTCTGGACTATGCGCCACGAGGAAAGCCTCCGCAATTGATGGCAAAACCATTGACCCTGAATGATTCATAGCCATTCTTACCACTAAGAGCAAGGTTCACCTGATGGCAGTTTCGACCCTGCCCTAGGAGCGCTGAAGTAGGAGCATCAATAATTATTCCAGTGTATATATATATGTGTAGAACATCAGAATCTGTGTCTGACATAGGCATCAGGACAACTTGTATATATTATTACACACAGTTACATAATCATTCTGACATTTAAACTAAAGTATAATAAAACCCCTGACGCACGAATTCATGCAGTAACTTTACTACTTAGTAATTATCTTCTATCTAATCTGTAGGATTCTTATGTTCCCTGCACCATAACCCTGGGAACAGTGGTCCCCCCTTCCTACTGTCTCCATGGCAATGGTTCCCAAACTGTGTGCCTAGGCACCCTGGGGTGCTGCGTGGCTCTTGCAGGGGTGCCTCAGGTTGGTGGTCCGAGAGCAAATCAAATTATTTATGGTCCGTAATAGACAAAACCAGAGCTAGGGCCGGCAAGATAAATATTGGGGCCCCGTACAGTGCTACCTCCGGGGGCCCCTCAGATTATATATATATATACTGTATCTATAAGTGCAATGGAATTTGCTGTGCTATATAAGAAACTGTTAATAAATATACATTGGGAAGACCATCCGGATGTTAAAAGAAAGGATAGCAATGCATACTGTAGGTCATCTATCAAAAAGGCCTACACAAAGATTGATGGTGGAACTCCCCCTGTTGCTAGACACTTCGTCACTCAATGTCATAAACCTAGTGAATTCAGATTGATGCCTATTTACCATGTGCCGCCTCTGAGGAGGGTAGGTGATAGACATAGCTTATTGCTTCAACAGGAATGTCGGTGGATCACAGGTTGGAAGCATTGGCCCCCCTTGGGCTTAATGAGGAATGTTCATTCATTCCCTTTCTATAGAGCTGTGATACTGGTTACTCGTTGTACCCCTATATGTATCTTTGTTATGCTTTATTCATTCATGTTGTAAAAAACTTTTTTGATATATGGTGAATACCTAAATTGTTCACTATGGCGATGGGTGTTTGTTTATTACTGTGTATTTTTTATTTTTTATTTTTTTGTCATCTATGTTATATTTTTCCTCTTTCTGGATGTATAGTACATACGATTGCGGGAGGAACTCACATTGATCTATCTCTATTTTATTTAACTGGTATGATGATATGACCCCGCATATGTTCAGTTTTGTTATAGGTGCATTCACTATGTCGTGACCATGGTAACCGCTGTACTATAGTGATCGCGGGCCATGTTCCGGGGGTCTGCTTCACGGCTGTACGTAATAGTAGAGGACTTCCTGTATGTGAACCGTGGCTTGCGTTCCATGAACCGGAACTTCCGGTCTTGTGGCGCTCGGCGTGCGTTCCACGGGCGGGAAGTTCCTACAACATGTGGTTGAGCTGGGCTGACCTCAGCAGCTGGATTGTGCACACAGGTGTGGCTGGTGAGTATGGTTAGTAGGGTACAAATAGAACCCTCATTGACTAGCGATATTTGCACTGCACGCAGACACTTTACTCTTGTTGGCACATGGCACTTTAGCTGGTTACGCCCCTGATGAAGGTTTGATACCGAAAATGGCTGTTTGGGATGACACCCATGCCTTACTTCTGCCGCACCATGATGAGTATATGATGGATCATGTATCTTATTGATATGTTGAAGTAAATCGTTTGTTCAAGTAAAGAACAGTGTGGTGGTTCTGTTCAAACCCACATGCGGTTACTGAGAGATGGACATGTCTCTCTCTCTCTCTCTCTCTCTCTCTAAATATGTATATCTCTCCTTTCTCCTGCACACCCTACAGTCTGTCTCTCCACAGTGATAACAAGGAGAACTGAGAAGTGGTTGCTTAGTTGGGTGTACAGACATTTTAAAATTGCATTAATCCATATAATAAAACTTAGCTTTTATAGCTTATTAATTATTAAAAAGAGCCCCAATTTTCGGGGTACAGCAAAAAATAGAGGTTAAAATGTTTTACACATACAAACATACAAGTGAAAAAGAACTGAAATATGTGAGTTCAGACAGGATTAAAAAGCGTTACCTCCACAATAACTCCTGCAAAAGTGTATCATTTTAAATAATATACTTTCGCCACTGAGAGTTCTATAGTGTGTTAATTCACCTAGTCACCTATACACAGGCCCGGCGCTATCCGCTCAGCAAAGGGATGCAGTGCAAGTAGGCGCCACGGTGGAGAGGCGCTCTGCCCGCTCTGCATCCCAGTGCTGAGAACTGTGTAGCAGTATGAAGACAGTCTCTTAATCGGCACATGAGCTGCCTGCATGTGCTCTTTTAGTGAGGCTGAGACCCCAGAGCCCGGCCAGCGCTTGCTCTTACAAGTTAGGGGAGGTTGGAGCTGCAGCATCCCACGATAGAACTCCCTCCTCCCCCACCAGGCTAGATGTTGCAGCCGCACCCACACTCGTCTACTACAGAGCTTACAGCTGCTGCCGGCATGTACAATCAAGCAGGGACTGGCTGGGGCAAAGCACTTCCCAGGTGGAGGGCACTGCTGCTTTAAAGCCACGCCCCTTTCGGCGAGGGGGCAGGGCTTAGCGGGCTGCGATTGTGAGGGGAAGAGGGGGTGCACCCAGCCCGAAGCTGACAGTTACTCCCAGTCCCCTCCTCCTGCGGGTGACACTGACACAGGGCTGTGAGACCATCATGATGACATCTCATACCCAGGAAGAGCAGCACTGCAGCCTGAGACAGTAGAGAGCAGGTAAGTGACAATCAAAGGTTCGGGGTGGGAGAGGGGTGTTGAATCTGTGCTATTTATTAAAAAATGGGGACTGTATTATATATTAGTGCAGTGAGACTGTATATATTGAGTCACATATTAGCATGTAGCATGTGGGCCCAGGGGCACATGAGTGGTTTGTGGTTGGGGGGGGGGCATTGTAAAATATAAATTTTGGCGCACCCCCTTGATTCAAACCCCCCTACCCCCGCACGGGGAGTGCTTACCTCCGGATCCCCGTGGAGACTCCTAGTGTAAAGAGGCTGCCGCCGGCGCCGCAGCCTGCTGCCACATGCCCTGACCTGGTTGGCTCTTCACACTTCACTGATGCATTACTGGGAGGAGGCGTGGCCATGCTGGGCCTGCTGGGACTTCCCTGCCTCCTCCCAGTAATGCATCAGTGGTGAAGAACCGGCTAGGACAGGACAGGGGGCAGCACGCTGCGGCGCTGGCGGCAGACTTTTAAAGCAGGAGGCTCAGCAGGGATCGGAGGTAAGCACCCCTCTCCCCAGCACCTGTGCCTGTTTCTTGTTTGGGGGGGCATGCTACCCCTTGCCCCCCCCCCGTTCCGATGCTACTGTGTGGGGCTTTACTATATATTGAATATTGAACTGGGATCGATATTACTGCTTTCAGATCTCAATACCTCCTTACTGGTATCCCCAACATATACCATTTATCCATGGCTCTGTACTGTACATTGGAGCATATTTTTGGGAGGCAGGGCGCCAGTGCTGTGGGGGCACTTTGTGCACACATAAGGGGGACATGGCCGGCCAGGGAGGGTGCACGGCCCCGCTGACGTCACTATTGGGGGGCGGGCCAGCCCCCTCAGTGTCACTAGTGGGGGCATGCTCGACTCTTACTGAGGTGCTGGGCTTCCCCCAAGCTCTCCATTGAATGTGAATAGATGCCGTGCACACGGCAACTATTCCAACAGTGGCATCGAGCACCAGGCAGGCTGTTTTAGAAGGGCAGCGCAAAAGAGGCAGAACGCATTTTGCTCCTTAAAAATCAGGCAGGGCGCGGAGCCCTGCTAAAACAGCCTAGTGTGAACACACTATATATATATATATATATATAAATATATATATATATGTAACCCCTCTATTCACCCAGGGGTACCCTGTATCACCGCCCAGTGCCTCCACCTAAACTATTTGGGATTTTGGTATATCTCCCTGGCTAGTTTAGGACTGCCGTTTGTGATTGTGTTGGAGTAATTTCCACCCAGTACACCAATCCAATTACCCCAGTACACCCTCTACAGGAGGAGTGAATTTTGTTTTAATATGAAGAATTGCTTAATAGTAAAGTACCTCATATCACGGCGTTACCTTTTACACCTTCTATTTCTTCGTTGCAGGTTCTTCCTTGGATGTGGAAACAACATCACCGGTAAGTATTCTTAAGGTTATTTTATTACCAACAGGTTTAATTCTACAACAATTAGGGTTATATTGATGGTACTCACAACATAACATATAATACATATACTGAAAAAAATATTCCGCCTATACAATCAGTAATGCATGCAAGACATAAAAACTGTAGGTGAAACCAAAATTTTTTACCTAGAGTGACCCGGGTACTCATACATGAATTATATATATACTCAGTTACTTGGGCCCACGGTTATAGTGTGCACACTGCAGTTCATTACGATTATGATAGAATTGTATCATTAAATATAGGTCTGTTAGACAGTATACTTTCCAAGCTGCAAATTATATTAGAAGTCTAATGGGTTCACCGCTCCTATTGTTACTCCCGTGCAATTGAAGTGGCTTTCCCTTTAAATTTGGCTTGTCCTCCTTCCTTCTGCTATTGACCTGGCTTGAAGGGTATTTAATTGAATAATACAGACCCGCATTCAGGGAGTCCTTCAGTGGTACTCTGTGTTCCTAGTCTTTTATACTCAACTCTTTCTCTGAGTCCTCATCAGAGCTGTACTATTACTGAAGATATCTTGTTTTCTTGAGCTAGACTTTGGTTAACCAGTAATGACCCTGGTTATACGCAATAGGACCCTATGCACTATCCACTAGTGGGTTATATGCACGGACAGTATCCATAAATATTGACTGTTAAGGTATTCAGGTTCAGGCAACATCACTGAGTAGCGCAGATTCCTCCTTCTCTCACCATCTCGTTAAGTAGTAGTATAATTGTAGAAATTATAATTTCTCGAATATAGTTCAAATAGTCTGGTGTATTATGATTCTACTGTTTTGGGCACTCCTCATCTGACTTTAATGGTTTAGTAGTCTACAGATGATTACCAGCACTCTATGGCAGTCATGTGAGAACAGCAGGGAACAGCAGATTATACTCTTGGTACCTAATAGGAGTGTTAAATATGTTTGGCAATAATAGCTTCCTCCTGACAGTTTCTAGTCCTGTCACCTTTACATCATGAGCTCAGATAGGTGCTATACCTGTGTGCAGTGTGGCTGTATTAAACACTTACGTATTCATCTGTCAGCCTGAAAGGGGAATAGCCTCTCCCTCGACTCCTCCTCCCAACTCAATTATTGGCCAGGACAGCTGCCCTTCAGTCTCTATGAGGCTGTGTCCTCTATCCAGCAGCTCCGGAGGGTCGCGTCGCTCTTAGTATCCCAGCCGCACCTCCCTCCTAGCTCTCTGCCTTGCCAGTACGTACCGCCCACTCACTTAGGAGGCGGACTTCAATGCGGCTTCTGACGGGTCATAGACGAGATCCACCCGCCTCTGTTCGGCTTACAGCGGATCGATCAATGCGGGTGGCAGGGAGCTTTGTGGATATACTCCCCCAAATCTTTCCGTAGGTTGACCTCTCCTTTATCGTTCGGTGCTCACACCTCCGCTGCTGCTCTGTCTCTCCTCCCTGCACCACCAACTGACAACCTCACACGAGCAACTGTCTTTTTCTCTTCCCCGTGAGTCAGTCTCAGCTCACCCCCCAGGCAGTTACCCTTGTGCATGGGGAGCCTCCAGCTCAACCTCTCCGTCTCTCGCATGCCACTCTATGCCCCCGAATATGCAGGCATTGGTTACTTGTTCACATCATGAAATTCATGCATGTACAAATAAATAAATATACAATAATTATTACAAATCATTTATGTACACATATAATATATACATATGTCACGTAAGACCACTGTGGAGCATAAATACTATTGAATACCCTCATACATACTAGGGGTTACACTTATATATATATATATATATGGTCTAGCAGGTGTGCGGCACTCAGGTGCATAATGGTACAGACAGCACCACTTGCAGATACCTGCAAGTGGTGCTGTATGAACCTTTATTCACCTGAGTGCCGCACACCTGCTAGACTGTCTATTCCCTCTGGAACGTGAGGGCACCGGGGACTATTACTTGTTATCACCTGGAGTGCCAAGCCACATTGCTTGTGTGTGTGTGTGTGTGTGTGTGTGTGTGTGTGTGTGTATACATATATATATATATATATATATATATATACACACACACACACATGCACATGCACAGGCTAGGGCATGCAGCTTTAAACAGTAAAACATTACATTATGTAACATTACTATGGACATTGTATTTATATGCGGACCTGCTACTGTGAGTATTGTGTATAAGGGGCACTAGTATTGTGGACATTATTTGTATAAAGAGCACTACTGTGGGCATTCTTTGCAAAGAACAATATTGTGGGCATTATGTATAAGGGCACTACTACTGTGGGTTTTATATGTATAAGGGGCTCTACTGTGTGTCGTAACGTGAATAAGGGGCACTACCATGTGGTGTAATATAAATCAGGGGCACAATGTGCGGTGTAATGTGAATATGATTATGCTACTGTGTGTCAAAATCTTAATTTGGGGTACTATTGTGTGGCCATGCCCCCTTCCTTGTGAGACCACACCCTTTTTAGTGGGTTGCGCGTACGGCTTGCACTATCCCTTTATCAAAAATTGGAGAGATGGCGCAAATTTATTTTTTGCAGGGAGGCGCTGAACACCCTAGCAGCGGCCCTGCCTATACACAATAAATTCTTGGTATAGGAGTATGAAGTTGTATATGGTCACTGTCTAACCATGGTTATAATTGTTACTGTTCTCATATGTAACTATTGAAGAGATGTAGCAACTTATTCATATGTTGTTACTGTAGCTTAGAGTCAACACTTGTTGCAATTGTGTCCTCAGACTGGTTGAGCAAATTATGCTTTGATTCAAATGCAACACTGTCTTTCCTGCTGTAGTTTCTTATTTGAAGTTAATCAATTGTATTTAAAAGTGTAACTGGGCTAAATCCATATACTCTCCACCCAGAGCACTCCAAAAATTAAATACAAAAGATAAATCAAATATATAAAATATGTCATTTAGACACTAGGAGAGTTAATGTCCAGTTGAGATTAACAGATAGAATTGAATATGTTACAGTTAGAGAATCAATAAATATTGTCGCTACCTAACATAATTCTTTATATCAACATATCCACGCTCTGCGCCTGGTCCTGGTGCAAAAAATATGGGGGACAAAAGATGTAGGGGTCCCCCGTAGTTTTAACACCAGCACCGGGCTCCACTAGTCAGAGAGATAATGCCACAGCCGGGGAACACTGTTATACTGGACCCTGCGGCCGTGGCATTACCCCCCCAACTAGTCACCCCTGGTCGGGGTACCCTGGAGGAGTGGGGACCCCTTAAATCAAGGGGTCCCCCTCTAGCCACCCAAGGACAAGGGGTGAAGCCTGAGGCTATCCCCCCATCCGTGGGCGGTGGATGGGAGGCTGATGGCCTTAGTGTAAAATGAAAGAATATTGTTTTTTTTGTAGAAGAACTACAAGTCCCAGCAAGCCTCCCCTGCAAGCTGGTACTTGGAGAACCACAAGTACCAGCATGCAGGAAAATAACGGGCCCGCTGGTACCTGTAGTTCTACTACAAAAAAATACCCCCCAAAAAAACACAAGACACACAGTAATAGTATAACTTTAATTTATAAGCTCGGCTCCTGCTCTTCCCTCTTACTGTATGATTACCATCACCTGTGCTGTACCCTAATACTGACCCAGTGCTCATACCTATGTCATACCTCCCAACATGACCCTCTCCAGGAGGACACAATGCTCTGCTCCTGCTCTTCCCTCTTACTGTGTGATTACCATCACCTGTGCTGTACCCTAATACTGACCCAGTGCTCATACCTATGTCATACCCCCCAACATGACCCTCTCCAGGAGGACACAATGCTCTGCTCCTGCTCTTCCCTCTTACTGTATGATTACCATCACCTGTGCTGTACCCTAATACTGACCCAGTGCTCATACCTATGTCATACCTCCCAACATGACCTCTCCAGGAGGACACAATGCTCTGCTCCTGCTCTTCCCTCTTACTGTATGATTACCATCACCTGTGCTGTACCCTAATACTGACCCAGTGCTCATACCTATGTCATACCTCCCAACATGACCTCTCCAGGAGGACACAATGCTCTGCTCCTGCTCTTCCCTCTTACTGTATGATTACCATCACCAGTGCTGTACCCTAATGCTGACCCAGTACTCATACCTATGTCATACCTCCCAACATGACCTCTCTAGGAGGACACAATGCTCTGCTCCTGCACTCCCCTCTTACTGTATGATTACCATCACCTGTGCTGTACCCTAATACTGACCCAGTGCTCATACCTATGTCATACCTCCCAGCATGACCGCTCCAGGAGGACACAATGCTCTGCTCCTGCACTCCCCTCTTACTGTATGATTACCATCACCTGTGCTGTACCCTAATACTGACCCAGTGCTCATACCTATATCATACCTCCCAACATGACCCTCTCCAGGAGGACACAATGCTCTGCTCCTGCTCTTCCCTCTTACTGTATGATTACCATCACCTGTGCTGTACCCTAATACTGACCCATTGCTCATACCTATGTCATACCTCCAAGCATGACCCTCTGCAGGAGGACACAATGCTCTGCTCCTGCTCTTCCCTCTTACTGTATGATTACCATCACCTGTGCTGTACCCTAATACTGACCCAGCAGGGGCGGATCCAGAAGAAAATGATAGGGGGGGCACCATAGAAGGGGCAAGTACATTTGCGTGCGGCTTCGGTGCATGTGAGGTGGCGCTTCTTATACAATGCCCACAGTTGTAGCGCTCATTATGCAATGTCCACTGTACTGGTAGTGCCCCCTATATAGACCCCATAGTAGTGGTGCCCCTTATGCAATGCTCGTATTGCCCCCAGTAGTAATGTTGCCTGTAGTAATGCCCCCAGTCATTTAGCGCCCTAGTAGTTATGCCCCCAGTGGTAATGCCCCTGCAGTTATGACCCCAGTAGTTTACACCCACCCCTTTAATTTAGCCTCCCAGTGGTAATGCCCCCTGTAGTTTGCCCCATTGTAGTTTAGCCCCTGTAGTTATGCCCCCCTTGTAGTTTAGCCCCCAGTAGTAATGCCCCCAGTAGTTTGGCCCCTGTAGTTATCACCCAGTAGTTTGGCCCCTGTAGTTATCCCCCAGTAGTTTGGCCCCTGTAGTTATGCCCCCAGTAGTTTGCCCCCCTGTAGTTTAGCCCCCAAGTAGTAATGCCCTCCTGTAGTATGCCCCCAGTAGTTAGCCCCTTTGTAGTTGACCCCCAGTAATAATGTCCCCCAGTAGTTTGCCCCCAGTAGATGCCCCCCAGTAATAATGTCCCCCAGTAATAATGTCCTCCCAGTAGTTTGCCCCCAGTAGTAATGCCCCCTAGGAGTTTGCCCCCAATAGATGACCCCCCAGTAGTAATGCCCCCAGTAGATGCCCCCCAGTAATAATTCCCCCAGTAGATGGCCCCCAGTAAAAATGTCCCCTAGTAGCTGCCTCCAGTAGTAATGCCCCAATAGTTGACCCCCCAGTAGTAATGCCCCCTGTAGATGCCCCCCAGTAATAATGCCCCCAAGTAGTAATGCCCCCCCAGTAGTAATGCCCCTTGTTGATGTCCCCCCAGTAGTAATGTCCCCCGTAGTTTGCCCCCAGTAGATGCCCCCGCTGCATTAAGGAAGATAAAAAAAACTTCATACTTACCGAACCCCGTTCCCGCTTCCAGACTTCCTCCTGGCGTCCTCTCCTCAGCACTATGAGAGAGACGTCATTACTGACGTCTCTCCCATAGCGCACGCCGCACAGTGACAGCGCCGGAAGCCGAAGCTCAGTACTGAGCTCCTGCCTCCGGCTGCCGCTGTGCAGGGAGACGGGCACCCGCTGGTAACACAATCTCAGCGGGTGCCCGTCATCTCCCTGTGCGGCGCTGGCGCCGGGGGAGAACGGGGGACGGAGGCCACAAATGACAGGGGGGGCACGGGCCCGAGTGCCCCCCCCCACCCCCTGGATCCGCCACTGTGACCCAGTGCTCATACCTATGTCATATCTCTCAACATGACCCTCTCCAGGAGGACACAATGCTCTGCACCTGCACTCCCCTCTTACTGTATGATTACCATCACCTGTGCTGTACCCTAATACTGACCCAGTGCTCATACCTATGTCATACCTCCCAACATGGCCTCTCCAGGAGGACACAATGCTCTGCTCCTGCACTCCCCTCTTACTGTATGATTACCATCACCTGTGCTGTACCCTAATACTGACTCAGTGCTCATACCTATGTCATACCTTCCAACATGACCTCTCCAGGAGGACACAATGCTCTGCTCCTGCTCTTCCCTCTTACTGTATGATTACCATCACCTGTGCTGTACCCTAATACTGACCCAGTGCTCACATCTATGCATACCTCCCAACATGACCTCTCCAGGAGGACACAATGCTCTGCTCCTGCACTTCTCTCTTACTGTATGATTACCATCAACTGTGCTGTACCCTAATACTGACCCAGTGCTCATACCTATGTCATACCTCCCAACATGACCTCTCCGGGAGGACACAATGCTCTGCTCCTGCTCTTCCCTCTTACTGTATGATTACCATCACCTGTGCTGTACCCTAATACTGATCCAGTGCTCATACCTATGTCATACCTCCCAACATGACCTCTCCAGGAGGACACAATGCTCTGCTCCTGCTCTTCCCTCTTACTGTATGATTACCATCACCTGTGCTGTACCCTAATACTGACCCAGTGCTCATACCTATGTCATACCTCCCAACATGACCTCTCCAGGAGGACACAATGCTCTGAACCTGCTCTTCCCTCTTACTGTATGATTACCATCAACTGTGCTGTACCCTAATACTGACCCAGTGCTCATACCTATGTCATACCTCCCAACATGACCTCTCCAGGAGGACACAATGCTCTGCTCCTGCTCTTCCCTCTTACTGTATGATTACCATAACCTGTGCTGTAACTTAATACTGACCCAGTGCTCATACCTATGTCATACCTCCCAACATGACCTCTCCAGGAGGGACACAATGCTCTGCTCCTGCACTCCCTCTTACTGTATGATTACCATCACCTGTGCTGTACCCTAATACTGACCCAGTGCTCATACCTATGTCATACCTCCCAACATGACCCTCTCCAGGAGGACACAATGCTCTTCTCCTGCTCTTCCCTCTTACTGTATGATTACCATCACCAGTGCTGTACCCTAATACTGACCCAGTGCTCATACCTATGTCATACCTCCCAACATGACCTCTCCAGGAGGACACAATGCTCTGCTCCTCCCTCTTACTGTATGATTACCATCACCTGTGCTGTACCCTAATACTGACTCAGTGCTCATACCTATGTCATACCTCCCAACATGATCCTCTCCAGGAGGACACAATGCTCTGCTCCTGTACTTCCCTCTTACTGTATGATTACCATCACCTGTGCTGTACCCTAATACTGACACAGTGCTCATACCTATGTCATACCTCCCAACATGACCCTCTCCAGGAGGACACAATGCTCTTCTCCTGCTCTTCCCTCTTACTGTATGATTACCATCACCAGTGCTGTACCCTAATACTGACACAGTGCTCATACCTATGTCATACCTCCCAACATGATCCTCTCCAGGAGGACACAATGCTCTGCTCCTGTACTTCCCTCTTACTGTATGATTACCATCACCTGTGCTGTACCCTAATACTGACCCAGTGCTCATACCTATGTCATACCTGTCACAACTGATGGCTGAGGCTGACCTGGGGAAGCCTCAGATGTAGGGGCTGGCGTGTAGGTGAACCGGGGAGGTAGTATTGGGTTCCTAGACATACAGGAGATCTAGTACCATTTACCCGAAGGCGTGACCATGACAACGAAGTTGTAAAAAGCAAAGTCAGTTTTATTGAACACACAGCTTTTGACACCTTGGATATGCAATAACTTCACAGTAGATGTGCAGTGATAAATTACAGTACAGTTCCCAGAAGCGCAGAGTTAATTAGTGCCATAGCTTTGCAGAACAGGATGTTATATAGTGTCCTTTCCAGAACTGGAGATGGTAAATCCATATGCCACAGCTAACCGCTGAGGAGAGGAATGCAGTAGTACTGCCCAGCAGATGGTATATAGAGGCAGGAGTAACACAGATGCACAGGAGTAGATGGTACTAGGAACAATTGCAGAGAATGCCGGATGGAACCGGTATGAATGAAAGGTGTGCAGAACTCACCACTGTAGTTTGAGTCCAATGGTGAGCATCGATGGAAACTGTGGTTCGATGGTAGAATGGTCACAGATGCGAGCGATATGGGAATATCGCTGATAACGTTGAAATGAACTGAAGAAGCTGTAGAGCACCGTTTGCAGATTACCAGGCAACTCAGGAGCACTGTGGAGAGCTGGTAAGCCGTGGTAAGTACGCTGTGGAGTATGGAAAGCGGTGCTGCAGAACGAGAAGTTGGAAATGATACCGGGACACCGCTGGAGGCTGGAAGCGAAACATGACCAACGCTGTGAGCAGGAAGCCGGTGTCTGATCGTAGAGAGTAACCAGGAGCAATGCTGGAACACTGCAGAAGTCAGGCTGCACCGCAGGATGGAAACAGGTGCCGGTCTCTTAGTGGAGCTGAATCACAGGAGTGTTATGCACACCAGTGCCTGCAGGAAAGTACTAGTGTCAGAACTGTTATGCACTCCAGTGTCTGCAGGAATGTACTGGTGTTTGAACTGTTATGCAAAACAAATGGACTCACAGACAAACTGGGGAATATGACATAACGTACACAGAAGGTGATAGGGTAACAAAATACACACACAGTGAACAGAGAAGCCCAGAGGCTAAGGAACTGGGTATCTCCCTTGTATTAGAACTGCTCAGATGTAAAAAGCAAGATGTTGTGTTTTAATACGTAGAGAACCCGAAATGCTGTTGCTAAGGGCAACAGCAAAACCCTAAAGGGTTACCAACGGGTGTGGCAGTAAACTCCTTGGTCAGAGATGGAATGATAGACACAAGGAGAGCCTCCACAATCCTGATTCTCACTTGCAGTGCACAAGTTTAAGCTTACTGCCACTAAACTGACCCCTGACACCTAGCACAGTGAGACAGGATTAGACAGGCAAGTGTTAGAATACAGCCGCAAACTTGCTAAGTTCACAGAGTAATAACAGAACCCCAGCAAGCTAAACGACTGACTCCAGTCTTACTGCTAGGTCTGGATTGGCAGAGTGTAATACCAAATCCCCAGGCCTATTTGCAGTAAGCAACAAACAAATACAAAGCTACACAGTACTGGCTAACTTTCATGAACTGACTAACCAACAGAGATTCAGCAGCATCTGCTTACCCTGAAAAGAGGCCTTATAAAGCAGGTGCTGTCCACGCCCCACTCAGACCTCACAGACTGTGAGCACAAAAACCAGCACCGGATCCCCTGCCGTGCACAGAGCCTATAACCACTGCACAGCAAAAGACCCGAACCGGAGTATCAGCTGCGCTCAGGTTACTCCACTAGCACTTGTCTCCCGGTTGCCATGACGACGTGGCAGCACAGGGCAGGAGACCCTAACAGTACCCCCCCTCTGACGAGGGGTCAAAGAACCCCTACCACCGGGTTTATCGGGGAACTGCGAGAAGAAAGAGCGTATCAGTCTGGGGGCATGAAGATCACAACTGCGCACCCACGACCGCTCCTCCGGGCCATACCCCTTCCAGTGCACCAAAAATGACAGCCGACCCCGAACCACCTTGGAGTCAAGAATCCTTTCAACAACAAACTCCCTCTGGCCACGTATAAGAAGAGGGGAAGGTCTTCCACTGGAAGAAGGATTACTAATCGCCCGTTTTAAAAGGGAACAATGAAATGTTTTATTGATACCCAAAGAACGGGGCAGATCTAACTGAAATGCCACCGGATTGATAACCCTGGTGATCTTATAAGGGCCGATGAACCGGGGCCCTAACTTATGAGATGGCTGTCTCAACTTCAAATTCTTGGTAGACAACCAGACGAAGTCTCCTAATTTGAAGCTGCAGGGTCTTTTCCGCTTATCAAAAACCCTTTTGGTCACTAATGACACAGACACAAGGGCTTTCTTCACTTTCCGCCAAATACCTCTAAGGACCGAAACCACAGAGGAACCACCAGGCGTGGAGTCCAGGGGGTCAAAAGAATTGGCCTTAGGATGATGCCCATACACACAAAGGAAGGGAGAGATCCCTGTAGCAGAGTGAGCCGCGTTGTTATAGGCAAACTCCGCCATGGACAGATGAGCAACCCAGTCAGTCTGACACTTGGAGACATAACACCTGAGGAACTGCTCCAAGGACTGGTTCACCCTTTCAGTCTGCCCATTAGACTGCGGATGGTAGCCTGACGACAAGCTGACAGAAATCTGGAGATCGGAACAAAATGCCCTCCAGAATTTGGCCACAAACTGGGATCCGCGGTCAGAGACCACATCAAGTGGCAACCCGTGGAGACGCACAACATGCAGCATAAATAATTCAGACAGGCGTCTGGCTGATGGCAGCCCAACCAGTGGAACGAAGTGCGCCATCTTCGAAAACCTGTCAACGACAACCCAGATGGCTGTCATCCCCGAGGATTTGGGCAAGTCCACCACAAAATCCATTGAAATGTGGGTCCATGGCTTAGATGGGATAGAGAGTGGATGTAATGGGCCAACAGGAACCCCTCTAGGAGTCTTATTTCGGGCACAGATGTCACATGCCCGAACCCACTGATCCACATCCTTAGCCACCGAGGGCCACCACACCGCCCTAGATAGCAACTCCCGAGTTCTGGCAATACCCGGGTGACCTGCCGACTTCTTGGCATGGAATTCCAGGAACACTCGCTGTCTTAACCTAGGAGGCACAAACAAAAGACCTACCGGAAGGTCTGGAGGAGCCTGCTCCTGTGCTCTAAGGACTAATGATAAGAGGTCCTGGGTAATGCCCACTTTAATACATGATGGGGAAACAATGGGCAACGGCTCCTCGGTGGTCTCCTGGATTGGAGCAAAACTCCGCGAGAGCGCATCAGCCTTGATGTTTTTTGACCCAGGGCGATATGTTATCAAAAAATTAAAGCGAGCAAAAAACAAAGCCCATCGTGCCTGCCTGGCATTGAGACGCTTCGCTGACTCTAAATATGCCAGATTCTTATGGTCAGTGAGAATTGAGACCACAAACTTAGCCCCCTCAAGCCAGTGTCTCCACTCCTCGAGTGCATCCTTAATAGCCAACAATTCCCGGTTACCCACGTCATAATTCATCTCGGCAGGCGAAAATTTACGGGAAAAGTAAGCACAGGGATGAAGGCGATTATCAGACACTCCCATCTGAGAAAGCACTGCCCCAATACCCATCTCAGAGGCATCCACCTCCACCACAAAAGGACGCTCTGGATCTGGGTGTCGCAGCACCTTGGCCGAAACAAATGCCCTTTTGAGACGGGCAAAAGCCGCTTTAGCCTCACAAGACCAGTGAGCAACATCCGCCCCTTTCTTAGTGAGTGCCACCAAGGGCGCCACTATAGACGAAAATCCAGCGATAAATCGTCTATAAAAATTCGCAAAGCCCAGGAAACGCTGAAGCGCCTTCAAACTAGTGGGCTGCACCCAATCCAGGACTGCCTGTACCTTGGAACCCTCCATTTGGAAACCTTCTGGGGAGATAATATATCCTAGAAATGCGATTTGCTGAACTTCAAATTCGCACTTCTCCAGCTTCGCCCCAAGCCGGTGGTCTCTGAGTTTCTGGAGGACTAAGCGTACATGCTTCCGATGTTCCTCCAGGGAATGGGAGAAGATTAGGATGTCATCTAAGTATACAACTAAGAATCTATCCAAATATTCCCTGAGCACATCATTCATGAAATCCTGGAAGACTGCCGGGGCATTACAGAGCCCAAAAGGCATCACCAAATATTCATAATGCCCTGAGTGGGTATTAAAGGCAGTCTTCCATTCATCCCCCTCTCTTATTCGGATTAGATTGTACGCACCGCGTAGGTCAATCTTAGAAAAAATGGTGGCAGTACGAAGCTGGTCAAACAAGACCGAAATGAGAGGCAGTGGGTATGAGTTTTTAATCGTGATACGGTTCAATTCCCTGAAGTCGATGCAGGGTCGCAACGAACCGTCCTTTTTACCCACGAAGAAGAACCCCGACCCAACTGGAGACTGTGAAGGTCTGATAAATCCCTTAGCCAAGTTCTCCTGAATGTACTCTGCCATAGCCTGAGTCTCAGGACGTGACAGGGAGTACAACCTGCTCTTGGGAAGCTTAGCATTTGGCAACAAATCAATGGCACAGTCATAGGGGCGATGGGGAGGTAGTACCTCTGCAACTTTTTTGGAGAACACGTCCGCAAAATCTGCATAACACCCTGGCAATCCTGGCAAACTTAGCTGCGAGAGCCTGACTGGAAGGCTCAAGCAACTCCTGAAACAATCAGTACCCCAACTAAGAATCTCCCCAGAGACCCAGTCAAATTGAGGATTGTGGGCCCTTAACCAGGGTAACCCCAACACCAATGGGGCAAAAGTACAGACAGTCACATAAAAGGACAATTTTTCAGAGTGTGTGGCTCCAATAAACAAAGAAATCTGGCTAGTGCAAGAGGTAATTTTACCTTGGGATAATGGTTCCCCGTTTAACCCACAAATCTCAATTTCCGATGCCAAGGGTACTAAGGGAACAGAGTGTTTTAGGGCGAATTGGCGGTCCATAAAAACCCCGTCGGCCCCACTGTCCACAAAGGCCTCAGTCTTGACAGTTTGACCGAGGATCTTCAAGGTCACCGGAATGATAAAAGTCTTCTTGGGAAATTCTGACTTCTGGCCTGACAGGATATTTCCCATCACCCTCAGGCCCTGAAGTTTTCCGGCTTTTCTGGGCATGATACTACCACATGACCTTTATTCCCACAGTACAAACACAACCCCTGCTGTCTCCTCCGCGTCTTCTCACGCGAGGAGAGGCGGGTAGCCCCAATCTGCATAGGCTCCTCAGAAAATTCCTCAGAGTCTGAGGTTCCCTTGGGAAGGAAGGAAATCTCAGTCTCCCTTTCAAGCCTACGCTCTCTCAGCCGTCTATCCACCCGGATGGATAACTGCATGAGCTGATCCAAGCTATCAGGCAAGGGATATTGTACCAGTTGGTCCTTTATCTGGTTAGAAAGACCTCTTCGGTACTGGTGTCTCAGGGCTGGGTCATTCCACTGGGTATCATGGGCCAACCTCCGAAACTCCGTACAGTAAACCTCAACTGGCCTTCGCCCTTGCTTAAGGATCGAAATCTGAGCCTCGGCTGAGGCCGTCTTGTCAGGGTCATCATACAACATGCCCAGTGCCGTAAAAAAAAGCATCAACACTTTTAAGCGACGGACAGTCAGGCTGCAACCCATATGCCCAGACCTGTGGGTCTCCTTGTAGCAAGGAAATCACTATGCCCACCCGCTGAATCTCCGACCCAGAAGACTGAGGCCTAAGCCGGAAGTATAGCTTGCAGCTCTCCTTGAAACAAAAGAACTGCGAGCGATCTCCAGAAAAACGATCCGGGAGATTTACTTTCGGCTCCTTAACCCCTGCAGGTGCTGCTGCTGCGGGAGCTCCGCCAGCAGCCTGGGAGGTGTGCATTTTAATGGACAAATCATTAAATTGCCGAGTCAGGACCTGCACCTGATCGACCACCTGTTGCAACGTATTTTGAGGGGTATGCTCCATATTCCCACAAAATTTCAACAGGAGTATTAGGCTTGTATTGCAAAGGATGATACGGCGCCACTTGTGGGGTATGACCTCAGTAATAATTTGAATATAAATTAGTTAAAAGATACTAAAAACACAACGATCCTTGTTATAGGCGTCTGCCACCCCTTAAGATTGCAACGCTAGTACAGTGCTGCCAAAGAGATATACAGTGGGGGGATAAGGGTACCGGCGACCAATGTTGTGTGAGTGTACTGAAATCTAAGATTTATAAGCCAAAAAATATAGAATTTGAACAAACAGTTTAATAGCACGTATAAATAAAATACATAAAATTTCCAGATAAAGAAATTTTAAAACACACAGGTAAAAGATTAAGTAAAAAATGTAAAGGTAAGGACTTAGCTTTTTAAAATAGGCAAGGGGGTCACTGCAGGGAGCCCAACGCGTTTCGTCACACCAGACTTCTTCAAGGGGTAGGGACAGAGTGAGATTGCATGCCTATTTATAGCCCTAGCAGTATTTGCTCTAGGTATGTGATGACATCATTCATCATGTGACCAATTAAAAACATTTGCAATTGTTTAACATAAAAACAGTCAGGACATTACATCAGAACCAGGCCCAAGGTAGTAGGGATCACAGTTGCATGTTCCTACTGAAAAACGAGTGTTTTGAGAGGCTAAAAATGTTCAGAATTACTTGAAAACAGCAAATTGCGGTATTTCCGCCACACTTCCGGTGACGGAGGTGGCGCGTCACGTGATTCCGGGTACTTCCGCCCCACTTCCGGTTTGCTTGTGCGCATGCGCCGGCGGCGGTTCCCATTCACTGTGTATGTGCCTCTAGTCTTGTGCAGGTCTCAATGAAGTGTGTGTCCATCACACCAGGTGCTGTAGCGGCCATTTTGTTGTGGCTATACTCCATAGGGATAACATGAAATTGCGGCGGCCATCTTTCAGGAGTCTAAGGAGACTCAGTCAATGTGATTTTGCGGTATCCATGGCAACGATCTCATGGAAATAGAAATAGACAAAAAACATGGTGAGATCTATGTATTGATCTTTCATAGATGCTAGAACTTGTTACAGTTGGAGATTCAATCATAAACATTAAACATCTAAGTGTCCACACATGTGTAAACATTCTGCAGGATTATTATTAGAAAGGAGACAACATTATTAGTGAATCCAGTGTTGTGACATGGTTAGAGGTGAGGAATTTATGAGTTAATGTGGATAAGGTATCTTAGTGCCGAGTATAATGAGGATAATTCCGGAGAGTGGTATAGGAGAATAATTCAGTGTGGGGGAGGGGCCAAAGTGCAGAGTGAAATATTAAAATAAACATTTAAATATTTTAATATTTATGTATTAACAAAAATAGAGAGGGGTAGAGGGAGTGAGTTATCCATAAAGTGAATTGTGCGTAATATAGATCAAGAGAGACCGGTCACTGGTTAGCTTGACATCCTTTGTCAGTCCTTACAGTACCCGATCTTCCCGGACAGTCTCCCTTTCTGGTACTGGTCGGGCCCAAACACTGCTTAGCTTCCAAGATCGGACGAGATTGGGCGTGCCAGTGTGGTTTGACTGTACACAAATTTAGACGTCGTAACACCAGTACACGATCACACGAGACCCGAATTATATCTTTAATAAACTGTGCATGGGAACAAAAGTACAACAAGAAAAGAGTGATGAAAAGGAGATATGAGTGGATACGGCACCTCATAGGAAGGGTGCGATCTCATATCCCTCATTCAGGCCCATTGGTTGTAGAGTCTGTAGCTGGAAAATCCAATACATCTCCCTTCTCGAGAGTTTGTTCGCAATGTCACCTCCTCTTTCTCCCAGACTCACATGTTCAATGGCTTTAAATGTGAGATTTTCAGGATTGGAGTTGTGATGCGCCGCAAAATGTCTTGAAACAGTGTGGCTCTCCACCTTGTTCTTGATGTTTCTTATGTGTTCCTGGATCCTTGTTTTAAGCGATCTTTTGGTCTTTCCCACATATTTCTTATTGCAGGGGCATTCAAGTACGTAGATCACGGACATAGTGTTACAGTTCACAAAGTCTTTAATGGTATACTGTTTCTTATCGTATGTGTCGCTAAATGTTCTCCGATTTGGATGCAGGTATCTACATATGTTACATTTCCCACACTTGTAGGACCCCACACACTTAGGCATTATGGTGTTCCTGGTCTGGTTTTCCTTCAAGAGACTCGGAGCAAGATGGTCCTTAAGGTTTCTTGATTTCTTGAAAATAAGGACTGGTTCGGGCGGTAGGAAGTCCTTGAGTACTGGATCCATGAGGAGGATGTTCCAATGGTTCCTAAGCGAGTTCCTGATGGTCTTCTCGTGTTGGCTGTAGGTAGTGATGAAAGCAACTGAATTCCTACTGGTGTCTTTTTGTTTATACTTCAGGAGGTCCTCTCTGTCCATTCTCCGAGTTTTGGCTAGGGCTTCCTCCAGGATAGGCCCCGGGTATTCTTTGTCCTGGAACCTTTTGCTGTAAATTTCTAGTTGGTCATCACAGTCTTTGGAATTCGTGCAGTTCCGTTTCACCCTTGAAAACTGTGATGCTGGTATGTTGTCCTTCCACTTCCGGAGGTGGTTGCTCTGGTAGTGCAAGTAACTATTCATATCCACCTCTTTTATGAAGTTCTTAGTGGTGATCCCTCCATTTTCACCAGTTAATATTAAGTCCAGATATTCAACTGAGTTGGCATCAAGTTTCGAGGTGAAGGACAAGTTAAAATTATTGGTTCTCATCGTGTTTAAAAATTTGTTAAAAGATTCTGCAGAGCCGTTCCAAATGATTAAAATGTCATCGATATATCGTTTGTACAGTACCACATTCTCCTTAAAAGCACTAGAGGTATAGACATGTGTGTCTTCCCAACATCCCATGAATAAATTAGCAAAACTTGGGGCAAAAATAGTCCCCATAGCTGTACCACAGCTTTGTAAATAAAACTGATTAAGAAACTTAAAATAATTACGGCTGAGGATAAAAAGCATAAGATCACAGATAAAATCCCGGCGGATGGGGGTTAAATCTGGGTCATTGTTCAAGTATTCCCTGCATGCAGCTATGCCCTTAGAATGTTCGATGCATGTATACAGGGATTGGACATCCACCGTCGCCCATAGGTATGTGTCCTTCCATTCCACTGTTCTGAGTATGTTAAGTATCGATGTCGTGTCCTTAATATAGGATGGCAATGCTGTTACGTGTTTTTTCAAAAATATGTCCACATATTCTGATAGGTTGGAGGTCAGAGAACCTATGCCTGCCACTATTGGTCTCCCCGGTGGGTTTGTCAGGGACTTGTGGATTTTTGGTAAGAAGTAAAATATGGGGGTGATGGGATTGGATTGCATGAGGTATTGGTATTCTTCCTTGGTTATCACATTCTTTCGAAGGCCATGCAGGAGTTTAGTCCTTAGCTCTTCCACAAAAGGTTCCTTCGGGTCCCCCTGCAGTGGTGTGTAGGAGTTAGTATCTCCCAACAGTCTTAGTGCCTCTTTGGTATAGAGGTCACGGTCCATAATGACCAATCCCCCCCCTTTGTCAGCTGGTTTTATGACTATATTGTTATTTTTCTGTAGTTTTTTCAGTGCTTCGCATTCACGATTCCCCAAGTTCTTTCCTTCAGCCGGTTTCTGTTCAGTTTCACATAGGTCCTTCTTCACCATGTCGTAAAATATGCTGACATTGGTTCCCTTGGACTCTAAGGGGTAATACTTTGATGTTGGTTTTAAGCCAGACTTGGAACGCTCCTCATAATTGTTGATGATGGCATCCTCCTTGCGCAGGAAATGTCTTTTTAGTGTTAATTTTCTCACAAATTTGTTAAGGTCGATGAAAGTCTCAAATTTATTCAAACCACTCGTGGGTGCGAAAGAAAGACCCTTGCTGAGGAGTGTTAGTTCTGGATCTGTTAAAGTGTGCTTGGATAAATTGAAGATGCCTTTATCCCTTGGTTTGACTAGTGCAGGTTTCTTCTTTTCTGGTCTCTCCCTCCTACCGCCCCGTTTTCCTCTTCCTCTTCCGAGTATTAGGCTGCTGAATATGTTATGCACACCAGTGCCTGCAGGAAAGTACTAGTGTCAGAACTGTTATGCACTCCAGTGTCTGCAGGAATGTACTGGTGTTTGAACTGTTATGCAAAACAAATGGACTCACAGACAAACTGGGGAATATGACATAACGTACACAGAAGGTGATAGGGTAACAAAATACACACACAGTGAACAGAGAAGCCCAGAGGCTAAGGAACTGGGTATCTCCCTTGTATTAGAACTGCTCAGATGTAAAAAGCAAGATGTTGTGTTTTAATACGTAGAGAACCCGAAATGCTGTTGCTAAGGGCAACAGCAAAACCCTAAAGGGTTACCAACGGGTGTGGCAGTAAACTCCTTGGTCAGAGATGGAATGATAGACACAAGGAGAGCCTCCACAATCCTGATTCTCACTTGCAGTGCACAAGTTTAAGCTTACTGCCACTAAACTGACCCCTGACACCTAGCACAGTGAGACAGGATTAGACAGGCAAGTGTTAGAATACAGCCGCAAACTTGCTAAGTTCACAGAGTAATAACAGAACCCCAGCAAGCTAAACGACTGACTCCAGTCTTACTGCTAGGTCTGGATTGGCAGAGTGTAATACCAAATCCCCAGGCCTATTTGCAGTAAGCAACAAACAAATACAAAGCTACACAGTACTGGCTAACTTTCATGAACTGACTAACCAACAGAGATTCAGCAGCATCTGCTTACCCTGAAAAGAGGCCTTATAAAGCAGGTGCTGTCCACGCCCCACTCAGACCTCACAGACTGTGAGCACAAAAACCAGCACCGGATCCCCTGCCGTGCACAGAGCCTATAACCACTGCACAGCAAAAGACCCGAACCGGAGTATCAGCTGCGCTCAGGTTACTCCACTAGCACTTGTCTCCCGGTTGCCATGACGACGTGGCAGCACAGGGCAGGAGACCCTAACAAGGAGCTGGAATACCTGGAGAAACAAGCTGTAGAATCCACAAGCAGGAGAGACATGTGTAGAGGTTCAGTGGCGTAACTAGCAGGCAGTGGGCCCAAGTGCGACAAACTGCTTTGCCCCCCCCCCCCCATCCCATCCAAGTCCACCCCCTCACCCCTGGAGAGGATTTGGTGAGGGGGACCTGCTCAGGGCCAGGTAAATGGATACCTAGCAACAGTGCCATAACTAGACATTTTAGCGCTGTGTGGAAGAAGCAGCATCGGAGGCCCCACCTCTATGTAAAACAGGTGCAGTGCGCGCCTTAGGCGCGTGCAAAAAATATAGAGGCATGGCTTCATGGGGAAGGGGTGTGACCACAAAATAATACCAATTCATATAACGGTGCACAGTAGTCTCCATTATTCAAATTACGCTGCACAGTAGCGCCACTACACCAGGTAGAGCCCCTTTTACACATTACGGCGGACAGATTCCCCTTTTTACACATTACGGTAAACAGCATCCACCTTTTACACATTACGCAGATAGCGTCCCGTTTTTACACATTACGGCAGACAGATTCCCCTTTTTTTACACATTACGGCAGACAGCGTCCCCTTTTTACACATTACGGCAGACAGTGTCCCCTTTTTACACATTACGGCAGACAGCGTCCCCCTTTTTACACATTACTGCAGACAGCATCCCCTTTTTACACAATACGGCAGACAGCGTCTCCCTTTTTACACATTACGGCAGACAGCGTCCCTTTTTTACACATTAAGGCAGACAGCGCCCCGTTTTTACACATTACGGCAGACAGATTCCCCTTTTTTTACACATTACGGCAGACAGCGTCCCCTTTTTTTACACATTACAGCAGCCAGCGTCCCCTTTTTTACACATTACGGCAGACAGCGTCCCCTTTTTACACATTACGGCAGACAGAGTCCCCTTTGTACACATTATGGCTGACAGCGTCCCATTTTTTACACATTACGGCAGACAGCGTTCCCTTGTTTTACACATTACGGCAGACAGTGTCCCCTTTTTACACATTACGGCAGACAGCGTCCCCCTTTTTACACATTACAGCAGACAGTGTCCCCTTTTTACACATTACGGCAGACAGTGTCCCCTTTTTACACATAACGGCAGACAGCGTCCCCTTTTTACGCATTACAGCAGACAGCATCCCTTTTTTACACATTACGGCAGACAGTGTCCTCTTTTTACACATTAAGGCAGACAGACAGAATAGATAGATAGATAGATAGATAGATAGATAGATAGATAGAAAGAACAGATTATACTTACTGTCTCCGCTGACAGTCAGGCTCCTCATGTAGCTTCTGGCAGATCATGATGATCCCGGGCAGTGGAGAAGAAGGAGGAGGGAGGGGGAGGAGGGAGCCGCAGCAGCGCAGTGTAATTGGTGTAGGCGCCGCTGCTGCTGTCCCTCTCCTTCACCATAGGCTGTTCTCCGCCGCTGTGATGAGCGAAGCGCATCCCAGCATTCACAGTGGCGGTGGGCAGCCTATGATGAAGGAGAGGGACAGCAGCAGCAGCAGCGCCTCCACCAATTACATAGCGCTGCTGTGGCTCCCTCCTCCACCTCCCTCCTCCCAACCCCCCATCCGTGGCCGCTGCGCTCCTCTCCTTGGCGGGGGCACACAGCACACAACGGCATGTAATGAGTCAGTTTGACTCATTACATGCCGCGCTGGCTTTGGGGCCCTTGACAACAAAGCACCGCTTGCACTGGCGGTAGTTTCGCTACTGTATAGGTTAGACAACCAAAGCACTGCCGATTGTCCAGCCCAGGAACAGGATATTTATACCAGCTGGGAAGCAGGGTTCCGGTATGAATGGTCGACCATGTTATGGTCGACAGTCATTAGGTCGACCACTATTGGTCGACATTGACATGGTCGACATGGACACATGGTCGACACATGAAAATGGTCGACACATGAAAGGTCAAGCATATGAAAAGGTCGACGTGAGTTTTTTAACTTTTTTTGGTGTCGTTTTTTGCGTAAAGTGACTGGGAACCCCAATTAGTGCACCGCGTCCCCTTGCATGGCTCGCTTCGCTCGCCATGCTTCGGGCATGGTGCCTTCGCTCCGCTACCGCTTCGCTCGGCACACTTTACCGTTCCAATCGTAGTCCATGTGGATCGTAAAGTATGGAAAAGTTTCCCAAAAGAAAAAAAAGTTAAAAAAATCATGTCGACCTTTTCATTTGTCGACCTTTCATGTGTCAACCATTTTCATGTGTCGACCATGTGTCCATGTCGACCATGTCCATGTCGACCAATAGTGGTCGACCTAATGACTGTCGACCATAACATGGTCGACCATGTGAACGGATACCGGGAAGCAGGCATTGGCTGGATAATTAGGCAGAGTCCAGAGTGCAGCGGATAGGTTGTAGAATGACATTTGATGAGAACAAACATGGCTGCGCCCATGTTTGCATTTGGAGGGAAAGTCTGTTTGTATATTCCATGTGGTAACAGCAGTAATGGCGGCGGAGGACAGGAGATGCCATTCAAACAGTGTAACTAAACTGTAAGGCTGCCATGACAGCGCTGCGGGATCACAGGGAAGAGACCTGAGGCAATGACATACAGCGCACTGCACGCAGACAGCACAGATGGAATCCTGTTTTGGAATGCTGGGCCATTCACAGAAGACACTTAGAAGGTAAATAATGATGTCCAATTACTCGGATCATGACAATACCTCCCAACATGACCTCTCCAGGAGGACACAATGCTCTGTTCCTGGACTTCATGCTTAATTTATGATTACCATCACCTGTGCTGTACCCTAATACTGACCCAGTGCTCATACCTATGTCATACCTCCCAACATGACCTCTCCAGGAGGACACAATGTTCTGCTCCTGCTCTTCCCTCTTACTGTATGATTACCATCACCTGTGCTGTACCCTAATACTGACCCAGTGCTCATACCTATGTCATACCTCCCAACATGACCTCTCCAGGAGGACACAATGCTCTGCTCCTGCTCTTCCTTCTTACTGTATGATTACCATCACCTGTGTTGTACCCTAATACTGACCCAGTGCTCATACCTATGTCATACCTCCCAACATGACCTCTCCAGGAGGGACACAATGCTCTGCTCCTGCTCTTCCCTCTTACTGTATGATTACCATCACCTGTGCTGTACCCTAATACTGACCCAGTGCTCATAAATATGTCATACCTCCCAACATGATCTCTCCAGGAGGACACAATGCTCTGCTCCTGCTCTTCCTTCTTACTATATGATTACCATCACCTGTGCTGTACCCTAATACTGACCCAGTGCTCATACCTATGTCACACCTCCCAACATGACCCTCTCCAGGAGGACACAATGCTCTGTTCCTGCTCTTCCTTCTTACTGTATGATTACCATCACCTGTGCTGTACCCTAATACTGACCCAGTGCTCATACCTATGTCATACCTCCCAACATGACCTCTTCAGGAGGACACAATGCTCTGGTCCTGCTCTTCCCTCTTACTGTATGATTACCATCACCTGTGCTGTACCCTAATACTGACCCAGTGCTCATACCTATGTCATACCTCCCAACATGACCTCTCCAGGAGGACACAATGCTCTGCTCCTGCTCTTCTCTATTACTGTATGATTACCATCACCTGTGCTGTACCCTAATACTGACCTAGTGCTCATACTTATGTCATACCTCCCAACATGACCTCTCCAGGAGGAACACAATGCTCTGCTGCTACTCTACCCTCTTACTGTATGATTACCATCACCTGTACTGTACCCTAATACTGACCCATTGCTCATACCTATGTCATACCTCCCAACATGACCTCTCCAGGAGGACACAATGCTCTGCTCCTGCTCATCCCTCTTACTGTATGATTACCATCACCTGTGCTGTACCCTAATACTGACCCAGTGCTCATACCTATGTCATACCTTCCAGCATGACCTCTCCAGGAGGACACAATGCTCTGCTCCTGCTCTTCCCTCTTACTGTATGATTACCATCACCTGTGCTGTACCCTAAAACTGACCCAATGCTCATACTTATGTCATACCTCCCAACATGACCTCTCCAGGAGGACACAATGCTCTGCTCCTGCTCTTCCCTCTTACTGTATGATTACCATAACCTGTGTTGAATTAATTCATTGATAAGAAAGGTGTTTCAGCACAGGCGATGGCAAATATACATGACCAG
Organism: Pseudophryne corroboree; assembly: GCF_028390025.1. Lineage (NCBI taxonomy): Eukaryota > Metazoa > Chordata > Amphibia > Anura > Myobatrachidae > Pseudophryne > Pseudophryne corroboree. Next base: position 7,518,883 of record NC_086454.1, on the reverse strand, counting down.
GGAAGACCAGGAACAGAACAGGTTGTCCCTCCTGGGATGGGTCATGTTGGGAGGTATATAAAGTTGTCAGGTAGACACAATTTACTTAAGTACATTTTTTCCCCCAAATTTGTCAATAAAAAACTTTTATCCTAGGGGGTACCTTGAAAAAAATGCTGATACTCTAAGGCGCTGCGATTGAAGAAAGTTTGAGAACCTCTGTCCTATATAATTACTAATGAATTATCCATTAAGCAACCTAGATTTCCACCCATGGCTCCAGGAGATGGAGTAGACTAGATTACACTGACCCACTATTATATGGTTATTTATGAAACTGGAATATGACAAGGACGCCCCAATATGTTGCCTGTGGGGTCATAGGGCCTGATTCAGGGATTTATGCTAGCCAATGGTTTATTTACATACATCTGCAATGTTTACTATGCTGCGCATGTACTGTTTTCTGGGAGTTGCAAAGCCAGGGTTTGCGTCTGCCGACACAGATATACTGGCCTATACGGAACTGAGCTGGTCATTCTGAGTAGCCTGCAGCTCACCCAGATGGCCGATGTCATGCAGCGATGCTTTTCCTATGCCGCGCCTTCAGACGCAGCGCTCGTATCTCTGAGGCCGGCAGTGGGCGTCTTATTTTCTCAGATGCCGCCTGTAGTATTATCATATTTTTGCAAATAGCGTCCATTGCTGAATCAGGGGCCAGGCGGTGTCTAACCTCTGCCATTTTCCCTAATATATAAGAAAAGAAAAGCGTACACTGTGGGCTAAGTAAAAATAATTATTTTATATAGATATATTTAGTTTTTTCTCTGGCACAAAGATATTAAAAGTCCGAGTTTATAGCTGCACGTGACACGTGTGTATGGAACATTCACCACCTCAGGAAAAGGCAGAATCAATATTTTAAAGCAGTCTCAAATTATTGGGGTGTAACCGCTGTAACAAATGTCTCCAAACCTCCTCTCCTACAGACGTTAAGATGCTGGAAGTTGTCAATGGCAAATTAGCGTCAGCTGTAAGTAATTGACCAACTGGCAGCGCCTTATAAATCCAGGCTGGCAGGCGCGATGAAGCTTGGGTGCGGTGCATGTCCCGGCATCTGCAAACAAACAGAGCTTGTGTTTTCCTTCTTATTCGGAATATGTGGCTTTAATTTAAGTGCACTTGTCTCATGCTCAATTATCCTCCTCTATAGTAGACTGACAGACATTCTCTCAGAGTCATTTACATCTGTCACAGCATCTTGCTGCTCAGTCTAATCCCTGGGAGGAAGCATTGAAGTCAATGCACATTAAGCCTATAAAACTCGAAACGAGCATCTCTGAGACATGGGAGTACCATCATTTTAATGAACAATGTCAAACTCACTGCGGCCAGAGCTCATCAAGCTGGAAGCTCACCGGTAAAGCGAACAACGAAAGAGTTGTACAGAATTGAGTTTATACTTTTACCAAGCTCCAGACCCACAGTGTTACATAGAAACATAGAAACATAGAATTTGTCGGCAGATAAGAACCACTTGGCCCATCTAGTCTGCCCCTTTTTTTTTTTTTTTTTACATTATTTTTATCTCTAACCTTATTTGATCCTTATTTCTTTGTAAGGATATCCTTATGTCTATCCCATGCATGTTTAAATTGCTCTACTGTCTTAGCCTCTACCACCTCTGATGTGTTCATTAGGAATGAGAACCTTTAGTATGACCGTCACCTTGTTAGCACAGTAGTTAGCACCACACAGCACTGAGGCCTTTCATTCGTTTCCAGCCAGGTTGTCTCCCCATTCTCACAAGCGGCTTTTAGGTTTGTTAGTTTCTCAGTAAAAGTAACTTCAGATCTGGATAGTGAAGTAGATTGTGAGTTCTAAAGGTGGCAGAGACCACGGCCACAGGGCCGGTTACTGGGAGAGGGGAGGTGGCGGCCACAGCAGGCGGCACCGGTGGTGACACAGGAGGACATTTGTCCCTCTCAGCAGTGCTGCAAAGGGCAGCTGACGCAGTTTGCCCGCTGAGCACCTCCAACAAGTCCGGGTCCAGGGAATTAGTACCCCCTCTTGGCAAATCGAGACAAAGCAGGTAATGATAAATCTGAGGAAAGAATACCCTTACCATCTAATACTACGTCTTCGCCTTCTTACCAAACTGCGCAGATTATATATTTACATTTCCACTGTGCCGCTGATGTAGGGTGAGTCATCGGGCTGATGTAAAATGGGTCATAAAATGGGTTCTATGCTTTAAAAAAAAAACACATAGCATATGCGACTTCCGGCGGAAGGAGCCGGGCAGTGGCGGAGGGATCCGGATCCCTCTTCGCAACTAGGACTCCTTCCGTTCCGATAGATCCGTTCCGGGGTCCAGGAACAAACGCCATCTGGAAATGGCAAATGTTCGCGCAGTAAAGCTCAGAAAATATTGTATGGGGGCAGCAAGCCAGATCGCGAGTAAAAGATATGGAATATCTCCTGCTTTAACTTTTCATGAATGTCCCTGGCACTTAATATATACAGGGGGTAATTCCAAGTTGATCGCAGCAGGAATTTTTTTAGCAATTGGGCAAAACCATGTGCACTGCAGGGGAGGCAGATATAACATTTGCAGAGAGAGATTTGGGTGGGTTATTTTATTTCTGTGCAGGGTACATACTGGCTGCTTTGTTTATACACTGCAATTTAGATTGCAGATTGAACTCACCACACCCAAATCTAACTCTCTCTGCACATGTTATATATGCCTCCCCTGCAGTGCACATGGTTTTGCCCAACTGCTAACAACAAAATTCCTGCTGCGATCAACTTGGAATTACCCCCACAATGTAGGTGAAAATGTTAATATGTTAATATGCTTTTGTATATATTTAGTGATGCTAAATAGACTCCATTAGTCTCATATATCACAATACCACAACGATGCGTAAGTGTGCGGGTCTGCTATACACACAGTGTAGTTGTGCCATTGTAACATCTACCCCCGGTGTGTATACTGTATGGTTAGTGTCTCTGTACAGTACCGCTAGCGCTGCATATGTTATACATTCATGGATCACTGCCCAGCTGGTCTGTATACACCGTAGGACTCCCTATTATTTGCCTCAGAATAATATTTTATTGGAATTTCATTTTAACTTTACCAAGGGATAATTCAGGTAATACACTACTATTTTATCTGTTTGGTTTTGTAAGCTTGGGTTTAATATTAAGCTCGCAGAGCACAGCTGACATTTTATCTCCGCATTATCTGCAGCTGACAGGACATGGACAACCATCGATGTATAATTTATGAAACTGCTTTCCCCCCCAAAACCATTAAATCCCTTATTCTAAACCGCGGGTGTCTGCACATGTTCTCTCAGGACTGTGACAAAGACAGGATAAGGAATAAAAGGAGCCTTGTTTATGGCAATTTAATTGGAGTAAAAGATCCTACGTGTGTGTGTGTGTGTGTGTGTGTGTGTGTGTGTGTGTGTGTGTGTGTGTGTGTGTGTGTGTGTGTGTTAGAGATGTGCGGCTGGCACTTTTCATGTTTTGTGTTTTGGCTTTGGTTCTAATTCCACTTTCGTGTTTTGGTTTTGGATTTGGATGATTTAAAAAAAAAAAAAAAGCTAAAATCACAGAATTTGGGGGTAATTTTGCTCCTACGGTATTATTAACCTCAATAACATTCATTTCCACTCATTTCCAGTCTATTCTGAACACTGAACACCTCACAATATTGTTTTTAGGCCTAAGCTAAGCGACCAAGGTGTGCGGCACAAACACCTGGCCCATCTAGGAGTGGCACTGCAGTTACAGACAGGATGGCACTATTCAAAATCTAGTCCCCAAACAGCACATGATGCAAAGAAGAAAAAGAGGTGCAATGAGGTAGCTGGATGGCCAAGCTAAGAGACACAAGTGTGCGGCACAAACACCTGGCCCATCTAGGAGTGGCACTGCAGTTACAGACAGGATGGCACTTAAAAAACTAGTCCCCAAACAGCACATGATGCAAAGAAGAAAAAGAGGTACAAGATGGAATTGTCCTTGGGCCCTTATGTTGTATAAACAGGACATGCACACTTTAACAAACCCATCATTTCAGCGACAGGGTCTGCCACACGACTGTGGCTGAAATGACTGGTTTGTTTGGGCCCCCAACAAAAAAGAAGCAATCAATCTCACCTTGTACAAACTGGCTCTACAGACATCCACCTTCTCCTCATCCTCTGATTCCTCACCCCTTTCACTGTGTACATCCCCCTCCTCACAGAGTATTAATTCATCCCCACTGGAATCCACCATCACAGGTCCCTGTGTACTTTCTGGAGGCAATTGCTGGTAAAGGTCTTCCCGGAGAAATGTATAATTCATTTTGATGAACATCAACTGCTCCACATTTTGTGGAAGTAACCTCCTACGCCGATCACTGACAAGGTGACCGGCTGCACTAAACACTCTTTTGGAGTACACACTGGAGAGGGGGGGGGGGGAGGGGGGGGGGGGCAACTTAGGTAAAATAAAGCCAGTTTGTGCAAGGGCCTCCAAATTGCCTTTTTCCTGCCAGTATACATACGGACTGTCTAAAATACCTACTTGGATGTTGTCACTCAATTAATCCTCCACCATTCTTTCGATGGTGACAGAATCATATGCAATGACAGTAGACATGTCAGTAATCGTTGGCAGGTCCTTCAGTCTGGACCAGATGTCAGCTTTCGCTCCTGACTGCCCTGCATCACCGCCAGCGGGTGGGCTAGGAAATCTTATCCTTTTCCTTGCAGCCTCAAGAAATTGAAGGACGAGCTGTTGACGGGTCACGTTCCGCTCGAGTTGACAATTTACTAACCAGCAGGTCTTTGCACCTCTGCACACTTGTTTGCTGGAAAGAGAGATACAACATAGGCTTTAAACCTAGGATCGAGCACTGTGGCCAAAATGTAGTGCTCTGATTTTAACAGATTGACCACCCTTGAATCCTGGCAAAGCGAATGAAGGGCTCCATCCACAAGTCCTACATACTTTGCGTAATCGCTCCATCTTAGCTCCTCCTTCAATATATCCAGCTGCTTCTGCAAAAGCCTGATGAGGGGAATGACCTGACTCAAGCTGGCAGTGTCTGAACTGACTTCACATGTGGCAAGTTCGAAGGGTTGGAGAACCTTGCACAAGACAGAAATCATTCTCCACTGCGCTTGAGTCAGGTGCATTCCCTCTCCTTTGCCTATATCGTAGGTGGATGTATAGGCTTGAATGGCCTTTTGCTGCTCCTCCATCCTCTGAAGCATATAGAGTTCAGGAGTGTTTGCTGTCGCTCCAGTCTTCGGCACGCAGTGGCTGAATGCCGAAAAGTGGACCGTGATATTTCGGGCCACTGACAGCATCTCCTGTACACCCCTGTCATTTAAAAAAAAATTCTGCACCACCAAATGAATTGTATGTGCAAAACATGGGACATGCTGGAATTTGCTCAGATGTAATGTACGCACAATATTGGTGGCGTTGTCCGATATCACAAATCCCCAGGAGAGTCCAATTGGGGTAAGCCATTCTGCGATGATGTTCCTCAGTTTCCGTAAGAGGTTGTCAGATGTGTGCCTCTTAAGGAAAGCGGTGATACATAGCGTAGCCTGCCTAGGAACGAGTTGGCGTTTGCGAAATGCTGCTACTGGTGCCGCTGCTGTTGTTGCTGCAGGAGGCCATACATCTGCCCAGTGGGCTGTTACAGTCATATAGTCCTTAGTCTGCCCTGTTCCACTTGTCCACATGTTCTGTGATTAAGTGGACACTGGATACAACCGCATTTTGTAGGACGCTGGTGAATCTTTTTCTGTGTACATTCTCGGTATTGCCTGCCTAGAGAAGTGGAACCTAGATGGGATTTGATACCAGGGACACAGTACCTCAAACAATTCTCTAAGTCCCACTGAACTAATGGTGGATACCGGATGCATGTCTAACACCAAAATAGCTGTCAAGACCTCAGTTATCCATTTTGCAACAGGATGACTGCTGTCATATTTCATCTTCCTCACAAAGGACTGTTGGACAGTCAATTGCTGACTGGAAGCAGTAAAAGTGGTCTTACGACTTCCCCTCTGGGATGACAATTGACTCCCAGCAGCAACAACAGCAGCGGCAGCAACAGCAGGCATTACACTCAAGGATCCTACAGAGGAATCCCGGTTAGTAGAGGACTACTCAGTCTTGCCAGAGACATGGCCTGCAGGACTACTGATGTTCCTGACTGAGGAGGAAGTTGACGTTGAGGGAGTTGGTGGTGTGGCTTGCAGGAGCTTGGGTACAGGAGGAAGAAGGGATTTAGGTGTCAGTGGACTGCTTACGCTCTTACCCAAAGGTTCACAACTTGACACTGACTTCTGATGAATGCGCAGCAGGTGACGTATAAGGGACGATGTTCCTAGGTGGTTAACATCCTTACCCCTACTTATTACAGATTGACAGAGGCAACAGATGGCTTGACACCTGTTGTCCGGATTTGTGGAGAAATAATTCCACACCGAAGAGGTGGCTTTTTTGGTAGTTTGCCCAGGCATCACAATGGGCTTCTTCATCCCATGGACAACAGGTGCCTCCCCCGGTGCCTGACTTAAACAAACCACATCACCATCAGAATCCTCATCGTCAACTTCCTCCTCAGCGCCAGCAACACCCATATCCTCATCCTGGTGTACTTCAACACTGACATCTTCAATCTGAATATCAGGAACTGGACTGTGGGTGCTCCTTCTAGCACTTGCAGGGTGCATGCAAATGGTGGAAGGAGTCACCTCTTCCCGTCCAATGTTGGGAAGGTCAGGCATCGCAACCGCCGACACACTTGGACTCTCCTTGGGGATTTGTGATACCATCTCAGAATGCACAGTTCTTTTCTGTGCTCTTTCCAGCTTAATTCTTTTAATTTTTCTAGAGGGAGGATGAGGGCTTCCATCGTCATGTGAAGCTGAATCACTAGCCATGAACATAGGCCAGGTCCTCAGCCGTTTCTTGCCACTCCGTGTCGTAAATGGCATTTTGGCAAGTTTATGTTTATCCTCAGACGAATTAAATTTATTTTTTTGGTTCTTTTTACTGAACTTTGGCTTTTTGGATTTGACATGCCCTCTACTATCACATTGGGCATCAGCCTTGGCAGACGACGTTGATGGCATTTCATCGTCTATGTCATGGCTAGTGGCAGCAGCTTCAGCACTAGGAGGAAGTGGTTCTTCTTGAGCTTTCCCTATTTTATCCTCAGAATTTTAGTTCTCCATTATTTTTTAGGAGTTATATGAGACAATATGCGGCACAGGAATCACTGGAATGCCTGATGGACAGGACACTACCACTGGTCTGATGCAGCACAACACAACAACACTTTATACAGCTACACTAGATATATGGCAGCAGAGGACACCAACACTGTGACTACACTGGACTGGACAGCACAAGACTCGCCACCCCACTTTCCCACCCACACAGACACTGAACACTGAGGACACGTCCTCTCACTACACTCTCCGAGACTGGAGTGAAAATGGCGGCGACGCGCAGCTCCTTATATGGAATCCAAATCCCGCGAGAATCCGACAGTGGGATGATGATGTTTTGCCGCGTTCGGTTTCCGAGTCATGCGGGAAAACCCGAGCCAGGCTCGGAACCGAACTCGGAAGGCAAAGTCCGGTAGGGTTCGGTTCTCTGAGAACCGAACCCGCTCATCTCTAGTGTGCGTGTGTGTGTGTGTGTGTGTGTGTGTGTGTGTGTGACCGCATGGGTTGGGTACGGGATAACAGGGCTTATGATGCCGGCGGTTACAAGACCGACGGTGGCATCCCGACACCTGGTGGGTAAATATGCTAACCCTCATCCTCCTAACCCTGCAATCCCACAGCCTACCCCTGACCCTCCCTTCTTGCTGACTAACACTAACCCTCCCTTGCTGCAGCCTAACCATAACCTTCCCCTCCCACGGCCTAACCGTAACCCTCCCTGGCATACTTATGTTCAGGATGCTGACTGTGCGGATTCTGGTGGTTGGCCGGATTTTTATTGTTTCTGTGCAGGGTAAATACTGGCTTGAACACACCCCCACCCAAATCTAACTCTCTCTGCACATGTTACATCTGCCCCACCTGCAGTGCAGCATGGTGTTACCCAAGTGCACATGTTACATCTGCCCCACCTGCAGTGCAGCATGGTGTTACCCAGGTGCACATGTCTCATCTGCCCCACCTGCAGCGCAGCATGGTGTTATCCAGATGCACATGTTACATCTGCCCCACCTGCAGTGCAGCATGGTGTTATCCAGGTGCGCATGGTACATCTGCCCCATCTGCAGTGCAGTATGGTGTTACCCAGGTGCACGTGTTACATCTGCCCCATCTGCAGCGCAGTATGGTATTACCGAGGTGCATGTTACATCTGCCCCTGACCCTCCCTTCTTGCTGACTAACGCTAACCCTCCCTTGCTGCAGCCGAACCATAACCTTCCCCTCCCACGGCCTAACTGTAACCCTCCCTGGCATACTTATGTTCAGGATGCTGACTGTCCGGATTCTGGTGGTTGGCCGGATTTTTATTGTTTCTGTGCAGGGTAAATACTACAGTGCAGCATGTTGTTACCCAGGTGCACGTGTTACATCTGCCCCACCTGCAGTGCAACATGGTGTTGCTTACTTTTATGCTTTTGCTTGCAAATCGGAATCAGGCCCAAGGTCTAAAGACCCTGTAAGTGACTGTAGGTGTCACCTGATGAGCTGAGTCACCAACCGTTACCAGAATCAGGCCACATAATTTTGGGCCCCATTAAGCCAAATGCTGGATGTCCACCATCCGCCATCATATCCAGCACAACCGAATCACAGGGATGAGACTGGAGGGCAGCTCTGTGCAGATATCACTGGGCTCACTCTTCCCTGTGGAAATAAATAGGTGCCGGCGCATACAGTATTTCCAGTAGTAATGGACGTGGTGGCAGCAAGATAAGACCGCTGGAAAAGGTGCAGGGTCTGCGGTATGGATCCCTCTTGGACTAGTGATCTATTTGCACTGCACTCCCTGCACCCTCTATAGATACAAGATATGATACAGGGTTGCACCCAAGAGTGGGTGGATCTTGGGATTTTTCACACAGTGGGTGCATCGCAACTGAGCATAGACAACTATGTGCAACTCTCTGTGATTGCGGGACGTGTGTATCTCCGCCACATCACCTGTGGCTGAGTATGTGTGACAGGGCAGAGACTGGCCACGTAGTACAAGTGTTCCATTGCATGCGTTGGTGGGAATATGGGCTAATCAGAGGGGAGAGCATGCAGCGTTGCGGCTGGTGCAACTGCGCGCTATTAGTGGTGACGGCTACTGTAACAATCAAATGTGCTTGGGAGGGGAGGGGCGTATAGATGGACAGAGGCGGATATTCCCCTGATTGTTTCTCTCTGATTTGCCTCCAGTTCCGAATCAGACAAAAACATTTGGATGCAAATTCTCTTATAGATTTGGGTCACATGGGCAAATACATCGATGCCGGCCCAGTCATGCAAAGTCGAGTTCCCACATTTAAAAAATGCCATGATTATAGGGCCTGTTACACAGGTCACTATACACGGACATAGTAAATCTACAGTATTCCTCTCTATGTAATACAATCTCCAACATTTCCTAGTATTTTGGGAATGCCTATACGCCAAGCGTGGCAGGAGGGTCACAGGGCCACAATGGAGTAGATTGGCCCAGCATGGTTTTCAGGTGCAGAGTGAGTTGGGACATACTCACCGCCTGGTTACCTGGGAGTAGGTGTATGGCGGGTCTGGTCCAACTCTTGTAGCTTGCTGGGATCAGCATCCAGGTAAAACTGTAGTTAGCAGTTTAAAGATTTCCTGGGAACAGGGTTCAGGGCTCCTGATGGTGAACAAGCCGGCCAGGCGATAGGCTGGGTGGGAGTGGGTTAAGAGTCAGGGTGCCGGGACCAGGAGGGTCCACTGTTCTTGTGTACATCGGCTGTAGCAGGTGAACCGACACTGCTGTGATTGCTTTATTCTAAGGAAAATATTTGTAACGGGGCAGTACAGATGGTGTAATGGTTCACAGCACTGAGGTCATGGGTTCGATTCCCACCAAGGCCCTACCTGTGTGGAGTTTGTATATTCTCCCTGTACTTGCGTGGGTTTCCTCTGGGTACTCCGGTTTCCACCCACACTCCAAATATACTGGTAGGTTAATTGGCTCCCAACAAAATTAACCCTAGTGTGAATGTGTGTGCGTGTACATGTGGTAGGGAATATAGAGTGTAAGCTCCACTGGGGCAGGGACTGATGTGAATGGGCAAATATTCTGTGTAAGGCGCTGCGGAATATGTGTGCGCTATATAAATAACTGGTAACCTGCTGCTACCTGAAGTCCTGATGTGAAAATCTCTACAGCTTTTACCACACCTGCTGGCAAGGGCATAACTAGAGCTTTGTGGGCCCCATAGCAAAATCTTGCCCCCCCCCCCCCCCCCCTTTCCTCGTCATTGGCTGCAAAAGTAGAAAAAAAAAAAAAAAACATGTTGCATCCCACATGAAAAAACACATAGCCAGCCCTGCAGGCTCAGTCCCCCAGGTCCCCACTGTGGTGCAGTACATGTCATTACCTGCAGGGTACACACGGAGCGATATGCTGCTCCGATCCGCAGGATTAGACGCATATCACTCAGAATGGAGCATATCAGGCAGTGTGCATATGTGCGCTCCCACAGTCGCTAGCGATGGACGCTAGGCTTGATGTGCTGTACGTTGAACTTAGTAATATCGCTAGCGTCCTTGTTTATGCTAATGAAGGATGGAATATTGTTGTCCCATCCTTCATTAGCATTGCTGGAGTGTGTACAGGAATCCTCGACTGACGGGCTTTCGTTGCAATGTCAGAATGAATTCCTGTCATCCCAGTATACACCCAGCTTTACAGCTGCTCAGCCTCTCGGCACCGCACAGATGATGTCTAAGGCTGAGAACACACTTGGTGATGTCACATTAGATGTGACATCATGCAAGATTTCCCCCCCGCCTCCCTTCCGCAAACGATATCGTTTGTGCGTCGTCAGTGACGGCATGCACCCACATCCCGGTGCATGCCGTCTTGTACTAAACAGTGCATCCAGAAAGTATTCACAGCGCTACACTTTTTCCACATTTTGTTGTGTTACAGCCTTATTCCAAAATAGAATAAATTCATTTTTGTCCTCGAAATTGTACACACAATACCTCATAATGACAACATGAAAATATTTTTTTTAGATTTTTGCTAATTTATTAAAAATAAAAAACTAAGAAGTCACATGCACATACGTATTCACAGCCTTTGCCATGAAGCTCAAAATTGTGCTCAGGTGCTTCCTGTTTCCACTGATCATCCTTGAGATGTTCCTACAGCTTAATTGGAGTACACCTGTTATAAATTCAGTTGATTGGACATGATTTGGAAAGGAACACACCGGTCTGTATATATAGGGTCCCACACTTGACAGTGCATGTCTGAGCACAAACCAAGCATGAAGTCAAAGGAATTGTCTGTAGACCTCCGAGACAGGATTGTCTCGAGGCACAAATCTGGGTAAGGATACAAAAAAATATCTGCTGATTTGAAGGTCCCAATGAGCACAGTGGCCTCCATCATCCTAAGTTCAGGACAACCAGGACTTTTTCTAGAGCTGTCCAGCCGTCTAAACTGAGCGATCGGGGGAGAAGGGCCCTAGTCAGGGAGGTGACCAAGAACCCGATGTTCACTCTGTCAGAGCTACAGCATTCATCTGTAGAGAGGGGAGAACCTTAGAGAAGGACAACCATCTCTGCAGCAACCCACCAATCAGGCCTGTATGGTAGAGTGGCCAGACGGAAGCCATTCCTTAGTAAAAGCACATGCCAGCCCATCTGGAGTTTGCCAAAATGCACCTGAAAGACTCTCAGACCATGAGAAACAAAATTTTCTGGTCTGATGAGACAAAGATTGAACTCTTTAGCGTGAATGCTAGGAGCCATGTTTGGAGGAAACCAGGCACCGCTCATCACCAGGCCAATACCATCCCTACAGTGAAGCATGGTGGTGGCAGCATCATGCTGTGGGTATGTTTTTCTGCAGCAGGAACTGGGAGACTAGCCAGGATAGAGGGAAAGATGAATGTAACAGTGTACAGAGACATCCTGGATGAAAACCTGCTCCAGAGCGCTCTTGGCCTCAGACTGGGGCGACAGTTCATCTTTCAGCAGGAAAACGGCCCTAAGCACACAGCCAAGATATCAAAGGAGCGGATTCAGGACAACTCTGTGAATGTCCTTGAGTGGCCCAGCCAGAGCCCAGACTTGAATCCGATTGAACATCTCTGGAGAGATATGAAAATGGCTGTGCACAGATGCTTTCCATCCAACCTGATGGAGCTTCAGAGGTGCTGCAAAGAGAAATGGGCGAAACTTCCCAAAGATAGGTGTGCCAAGCTTGTGGCATCATATTCAAAAAGACTTCAGGCTGTAATTGCTGCCAAAGGTGCATCAACAAAGTATTGAGCGAAGGCTGTGAATACTTACTGTGTGTACATGTGATTTCTCAGTTTTTTATTTTTAAGAAATTTGCAAAAATTTAAAAAACAACAACCCTTTCTTCAGGTTGTCATTATGGGGTATTGTGTGTAGAATTTGGAGGGAAAAAATTAATTTATTCCATTTTGGAACAAGGCTGTTGTCACAACTGAGGGCCTGAGCTGACGGGAGGCAGCCTCAGTTGTAGGGGCTGAGATGTAACGGAACCTGGGAGGTTGTATCAGACCCCTAGACATGTAAGTAACATGTAGAATAACTGCCCGAAGGCGTGACCACGACAACCAGGATAAAAGTCAATGATGTTTATTATGACAAACTCCGTAACACAGCAGCAGTAAAGGAAACATAAAAGTCAACAGAGGATAAATACAATTCCTGGGTACTACAGGGTGGCAAGGGCCACAGGCACTGGTAGGGTGAGACAGTTCTTATAATCTTCTAGTTGGAAAGTCCATACCAGACCTGACTGTAGCAATGGAGAGAACCCAGGATCGTACCAGCTGGTGTTCCAGGAAAGGCTGGGTTGCTGAAGATAAAACGGCTGCTGTGGATACTGGCTGGAACCAGACTGTTGTTGGTACGGAGTGGATACTGGCTGGAACCAGTTAAATAATAAACGAACTTGAGAGCGATGAAATAATAATGAAGTTTGGAGTTTGAGAGCGGTGAAATAATAATACCGGTGGAGAGTGGTAAACTGCAGAAAGGACACCGGCCCTTTAAGAGAAGCTGTACACTGCTGGAACCTGGGCTGGAAGCAGGTGATTGTTGTAACTGGAAACAGGTGAGTCCAGAATGGATCGGAGAGTCAGGCTACACCGCAGATGGAATGCTGGTGCGGGTCTCTATAGCAGAAGTCTGGAGACAGGAGCTGGAACCTGGAAGACAACCATAGGAGAGAGACAAACTGGAACTAGGTTAGACAACCAAAGCACTGACGCCTTCCTTGCTCAGGCACAGCTTACTTATACCTGCAGCAAGGAAGGGGTTGGCTAGGCAATTATGCAAATCAACAATACAGACAGCAGATTGGTGGAAATGCTCAGATGACAAAATCCAAGATGGCTGTGCCCATGCAGACACTTGGAGGGAAGTTTGGTTTGTAATCCATGTGAGAATTGAAACAGTAATGGCGACGCCGGCCACAGGAGACAGGAGACGCCAGACTGACAAGCGCACATTTAACCACGCGGGCACAGCGGAGGCCGCGGCTGATGAAATCACCACTCTGACATTCTGCATGTGGAAACTCAGGAACAGCGGGATCCGGTCCTGGAACGCTGAGCCAGCCTTAGGAGGCATCTGAAGGGTAAGTAATGGCGTCCAGATACCCGGATCGTGACAGCACCCCCCCCTTTAGGAGTGGCCCCAGGACACTTCTTAGGCTTTAAAGGAAACTTTGCGTGGAAATTTCGGACCAAGGCAGGAGCATGGACGTCTGAGGCATTGGTCCAAGAGCGTTCTTCAGGACCATAGCCCTTCCAGTCAATGAGGTATTGTAACTGACCGTAATGGAAACGTGAGTCCAAAATCTTGGCCACCTCGTACTCGACTCCCCGTTGAGTCTGAACTTTGGGAGCTGGAGGAAGTGCGGAATGAAACCGATTCAGGATCAGCGGTTTCAACAAAGAAACATGAAATGTCCTGGGTATTTTCAAGAAGGATGGTAACTGTAACCTGTAGGCAACAGGATTGATGACTTGTTCAATCTTGAAGGGTCCGATGTAGCGAGGTGCAAATTTCATGCTGGGAACTCTCAACCTCAAATTCTTCGTGGACAGCCACACACGATCACCCACCTTGAGGGCAGGAACCGCTCTACGCTTTCTATCGGCAAACTTCTTATACCTGAATGAGGCTTTAAGCAGGGCTGCGCGGACGTTCCTCCAGTTATTTGAAAACTGACGCAAGGTGACATCCACTGCTGGAACAGAAGTTGCGGGAAGCGGTTGGAATTCTGGGACTTTAGGGTGGAATCCATAATTAATGAAGAATGGTGTAGAAGAAGATGAGGAATGGTATTGATTGTTGTGGCTGAACTCGGCCCAAGGAAGGAGTTGAACCCAGTCATCTTGAGAGGAAGACACATATATACGGAGGAAGGCCTCCAAGTCCTGATTCACCCTCTCGGTTTGACCATTGGTCTGAGGATGGTAAGCCATGGAAAACTTTAACTTGACTTGGAGGGCTTGACACAAACTTCGCCAAAATTTGGCTACAAATTGTACTCCACGATCCGAGATGATCTCTTCAGGAAGACCGTGAAGTCGGAAGATCTCTTGTATAAACACTTGAGCCAACTTGGAAGCTGACGGAAGACCGGTGAGAGGGATGAAATGTGCCATCTTGGTGAACCGGTCAACTACCACCCAGATGGTATTAAACTTGTTGCAGATAGGTAGATCGGAAACAAAGTCCATCGACAAATGGGTCCAAGGTCGACGGGGAACAGATAATGGAACCAGTTGCCCCGCAGGCGACTGGCGGGAGACTTTGTGTTGGGCACACTTTGGGCAGGAGGCAATAAATTCCATAACGTCCTTCTTCAGAGTTGGCCACCAGTAGGACCTAGAAATAAATTCAAGGGTTTTCTGAATGCCTGTATGTCCAGAAAAACGGGAAGCATGGGCCCAATGCATGAGCTTCTTCCTTAGAACTGGCTTAACAAAACTTTTCCCTGGTGGAGGCGTAGAGTCCATCCCTACCGTGGAGAATGCCAACGGATTAATAATAGGATGCTTGTCTGCAGACTCGGACTCATTTTCTTGCTCCCATGAGCGGGAAAGGGCATCGGCCTTACGATTCTGAGAACCCGGACAGAACTGGAGTTTAAAGTCAAACCTAGAGAAGAAAAGTGCCCATCTGACCTGACGAGGATTCAGACATTGTGCGCCTTTGAGATATAAAAGATTTTTGTGGTCGGTAAGTATGGTGATTGAGTGGGAAGCTCCCTCCAACAGGTATCTCCACTCCTCCAGAGCGAGCTTGATGGCTAGCAACTCCTGATCGCCAATGGCATAGTTGCGCTCAGCTGGGGAGAACTTCCGGGAGAAGAAACTGCAAGGATGTAGATGTCCATCTTTGGCCCTCTGGGATAACACTGCTCCTACTCCAACGGAGGAGGCATCTACCTCTAAGATAAAAGGAGAGTCGGTGTCGGGCTGTTTCAGAACTGGTGCAGAGATGAACCGTTGCTTCAGAAGGTGAAAGGCCTGTGTAGCTTCCTCGGACCACTTGGACGGATTAGCACCTTTCTTGGTTAATGCAGTGATAGGCGCCACAATGGTGGAAAAGTCTCGTATAAATTTTCTATAATAATTGGCGAACCCTAAGAACCTCTGGACCCCTTTGAGGCTTAAGGGTATAGGCCAATTCTGGATTGCTTGGAGTTTCTCAGGATCCATCTCTAGTCCGGAACCGGACACAATGTAACCTAGAAACGGAATGGTTTTAACTTCAAACACACACTTCTCCAATTTACAATAGAGGTGATTGACATGGAGACGGGAAAGAACCTCTTTTACCCAGAAACGATGATCTTCGAGATTATTAGCAAAGATGAGGATGTCGTCTAGATAAACCACGACATGGCGGTACAAGATGTCCCTGAAAATCTCATTCACGAAGTGCTGGAAGACTGCTGGAGCGTTGCTCAATCCGAAGGGCATGACGAGGTACTCATAATGTCCGTCACGGGTGTTAAAGGCGGTCTTCCACTCGTCACCCTCACGGATTCGGATGAGATTGTAGGCACCCCTCAAGTCCAGCTTTGTGAAAATAGTTGCACCACTAACTCTATCAAAGAGCTCGGTAATCAGGGGTAAAGGGTATCGGTTCTTGACGGTAATGTCGTTCAGACCTCTGTAGTCGATGCACGGACGCAGACCACCGTCTTTCTTTTTAACGAAGAAGAAGCCTGCGCCGGCTGGAGAAGAAGATGGTCGGATGAAACCCTTCGCCAGGTTCTCTTTGATGTACTCTTCCATGGAGTGTGTCTCAGGCAGAGACAACGGATAAGTTCGGCCTCGCGGTGGAACCTTCCCTGGAATGAGGTCGATTGGGCAGTCCCATTCTCTATGAGGAGGAAGGATATCAGCAGAGGCTTTACTGAACACGTCCGTGAAGTCTTGATATGGAGGAGGCGGAACATCAGATGACCTGGGGAAGGAAGAACAAACAGGAAGAACTTTGGCTAAACAAGTCTCAGCACAGGAGGGACCCCATGCCAGTATTTGCGTAGTCGTCCAGTCAATTGATGGGTTGTGGAGACGGAGCCATGGAAGGCCTAAAACCACTGGATGTGTGGCTCTTGGAATCATTAAAAAAGAAATATACTCAGAATGAAGAACTCCCACTCTCAGACGAACTGGAAGAGTCCTTAAGGAAATGACTGCGTCAAAAATCTTGCTGCCATCCACGGCAGTCAAAGAGATGGACGAGGACAGTCTCTCGGTGGGTAGGGACCACCGTTTAACATAAGCTTCGGTTATGAAATTCCCAGCTGCTCCGGAATCAAGGAGGGCAATGACGTTCCTGTAACGTTGAGCAATTTGGAGCGACACTGGGAGGTTACAGTCATGAGGAGATGGAGAGGAGATCATTACTCCTAGCCGGCCCTCTCCTTGGCGAGCTAGGATCTGGAGTTTCCCGGACGTTTGGGACAGGCATTGATAGTGTGCGACGGAGCTGCACAGTAGAGACAGAGAGACTCAGAGAGACGTCTTCGGCGCTCAGCGGGAGATAGACGAGAACGACTAATTTGCATAGGCTCATCCTTGGATGGAGATGGTTGACGAGGAGGAGGAGCAGAAGATTTAGGAGTAGATGATCTTCCTCGCTCAGTTGCTCTCTCTCTGAAACTTAGATCAACCTTCGTGCAAAGAGAAATTAGCTCATCCAACTTAGAGGGCAAGTCTCTGGTAGCTAACTCATCCTTGATGCGTTCTGATAAGCCATGCCAGAATGCAGCATACAGGGCCTCGTCGTTCCATGCCAGTTCGGATGCCAGGATTTTAAACTGTATAAGATACTGTCCCACAGTACGTGTTCCCTGGCGTAAACGGAGAATCTCAGATGAAGCAGATGTTATCCGGCCTGGCTCGTCGAAGATGCGCCTGAATGTAGCTACAAAGTCAGTATAGGAGGATAGCAGGGGATCAGACTTCTCCCATAAAGGTGATGCCCAGTCAAGGGCTGAGCCACTGAGAAGGGAGATGATATAGGCAATTTTGGTACGGTCACTGAAGAAATTGCCAGGTAGAAGCTCAAAGTGGATTTCACATTGATTGAGAAATCCCCTGCAGAACCTTGGAGATCCATCAAATTTTGCTGGCGTTGGAAGATGAAGATGTGGACTGGAAATGGGTAAGGTGGGTGGGGTTACAGCTGGTGTCACTGTAGTGGACGCACCGGACGTGCCAGGTCCACGGAGGGTCGTTTGAATCCCATCCAGCCGTGTAGAGAGATCCTGGAGACAGCGGATGATGTGGCCCTGTGCAGCCTCCTGATGTTCAAGTCGGGCTGCCAGTTCTTGCATTGGCCTGGCCGCTTGATCCTGGTCTCCGGCTGGATTCATTAGGTCAGTGCTTACTGTCACAACTGAGGGCCTGAGCTGACGGGAGGCAGCCTCAGTTGTAGGGGCTGAGATGTAACGGAACCTGGGAGGTTGTATCAGACCCCTAGACATGTAAGTAACATGTAGAATAACTGCCCGAAGGCGTGACCACGACAACCAGGATAAAAGTCAATGATGTTTATTATGACAAACTCCGTAACACAGCAGCAGTAAAGGAAACATAAAAGTCAACAGAGGATAAATACAATTCCTGGGTACTACAGGGTGGCAAGGGCCACAGGCACTGGTAGGGTGAGACAGTTCTTATAATCTTCTAGTTGGAAAGTCCTTACCAGACCTGACTGTAGCAATGGAGAGAACCCAGGATCGTACCAGCTGGTGTTCCAGGAAAGGCTGGGTTGCTGAAGATAAAACGGCTGCTGTGGATACTGGCTGGAACCAGACTGTTGTTGGTACGGAGTGGATACTGGCTGGAACCAGTTAAATAATAAACGAACTTGAGAGCGATGAAATAATAATGAAGTTTGGAGTTTGAGAGCGGTGAAATAATAATACCGGTGGAGAGTGGTAAACTGCAGAAAGGACACCGGCCCTTTAAGAGAAGCTGTACACTGCTGGAAGCTGGGCTGGAAGCAGGTGATTGATGAAGTTTGGAGTTTGAGAGCGGTGAAATAATAATACCGGTGGAGAATGGTAAACTGCAGAAAGGACACCGGCCCTTTAAGAGAAGCTGTACACTGCTGGAAGCTGGGCTGGAAGCAGGTGATTGTTGTAACTGGAAACAGGTGAGTCCAGAATGGATCGGAGAGTCAGGCTACACCGCAGATGGAATGCTGGTGCGGGTCTCTATAGCAGAAGTCTGGAGACAGGAGCTGGAACCTGGAAGACAACCACAGGAGAGAGACAAACTGGAACTAGGTTAGACAACCAAAGCACTGACGCCTTCCTTGCTCAGGCACAGCTTACTTATACCTGCAGCAAGGAAGGGGTTGGCTAGGCAATTATGCAAATCAACAATACAGACAGCAGATTGGTGGAAATGCTCAGATGACAAAATCCAAGATGGCTGCGCCCATGCAGACACTTGGAGGGAAGTTTGGTTTGTAATCCATGTGAGAATTGAAACAGTAATGGCGACGCCGGCCACAGGAGACAGGAGACGCCAGACTGACAAGCGCACATTTAACCACGCGGGCACAGCGGAGGCCGCGGCTGATGAAATCACCACTCTGACATTCTGCATGTGGAAACTCAGGAACAGCGGGATCCGGTCCTGGAACGCTGAGCCAGCCTTAGGAGGCATCTGAAGGGTAAGTAATGGCGTCCAGATACCCGGATCGTGACAGCTGTAACATAACAAAATGAGGAAAAAGTGAAGCGCTGTGAATACTTTCCGGATGCACTGTAGGCACACTCCCCACAATTTTAAGTTATACTGGTGAATGTGTGGTTTATGTCCTCTGTGCATTGCTTTGCCCAGGGAATAACGACAGCCCTTTCTGTGAAATCGGGGCCTAGCCAGGTGAAGCAGGATTGTGGCCAGTTTGCTCAAAACATTTTTTTACCTGGAATGTTGTGAGGTACGTCACCTAGGACGGATGCATGCTGTATTCCTGCAGTAATTAATATGCACCGAGGCATGCAGAAGGCATCTGGAATTATTATGCATATCTGCGCTGTGCGGGTTTCACATGTAGCCAGCATTAGGCTGACACACATGTACACTTGACATACATTTAGTGTAAGATGCTGTGACAGCAACTTGATCTCTAGTGAAATTGTCTCAAATGTAAATTTTTTTTTCTTGTCTGCAAATAATTTATTTGGAATCCTTACATGTGGAAAATGCTGGTAGCCTATTATCAAATAATGAACAGATATCTTTACATGTCTAAGACCGAGTTGATCATCTTCCCTCCCTCCCCAGTGGCGGTTCTTGCCACGGGCAAGCAGGACTTTTGCCCGGGGCGCCGCCTTCCAGAGGGCGCTGGCGCCATCCGGAGGGCGCCGCACCGTGGCAAGATCCGCCACTGCTGCCCGCTGTGTCCCCCGTCCGCCTCCGCTGCCCGCTGCCGTCCCCGTCCTCGGCGCCTCCTGTGAAGGGAACTAGACGCTATGCGTCTAGTTTCCCTTCGTGGAGAGTAACTGCTGAGCGGTGCGCGATGACGTCATCGCGCACCGCACAGCAAAGGTCCTCTCCACGAAGGGAACTAGACGCATAGCGTCTAGTTTCTCTTCGTGGAGAGGACCTTTTGCTGTGCGGTGCGCGATGACGTCATCGCGCACCGCTCAGCATTCAAGCGGCGCTTTCAATGTACAGGGGGCGTGACTCACCACGCCCCCTGTATTAGGCCACGCCCCTTTCCTGCCCGGGGCGCTCTGCGCCCTTGAACCGGCCCTGTCCCTCCCGTACAACCTCACCTCCCACAATTTCATTATCCGTTGATGGCACAACTAGTTATGAGCGGGTTCGGTTCCTCGGAATCCGAACCCCCCCGAACTTCACCCATTTTACACGGTTCCGTGGCAGACTCGGATCTTCCCACCTTGCTCGGTTAACCCGAGCGCGCCCGAACGTCATCATCCTGCTTTCGGATTCTCGCGAGATTCGTATTCTATATAACGAGCCGCGCGTCGCCGCCATTTTCACTCATGCATTGGAGATGATAGGGAGAGGACGTGCAGCGTTCTCTCAGTTTCTGTGTTAAGTGTGCTGTAAATATCTGTGCTCAGTGTGCTGCAAATATCTGTGCTCAGTGT
Organism: Pseudophryne corroboree; assembly: GCF_028390025.1. Lineage (NCBI taxonomy): Eukaryota > Metazoa > Chordata > Amphibia > Anura > Myobatrachidae > Pseudophryne > Pseudophryne corroboree. Next base: position 7,498,006 of record NC_086454.1, on the reverse strand, counting down.
GCTTGCAAATATCTGTGCTCAATGTGCTGAAAATATCTACGTTCTCTGCCTGAAAAACGCTCGATATCTGTGCTGCATTGTAGTATATAGTAGGAGGACAGTGCAGAATTTTGCTGACCAGTGACCACCAGTATTATATAGCAGTACGGTACAGTAGGCCACTGCTCTACCTACCTCTGTGTCGTCAAGTATACTATCCATCCATACCTGTGGTGCATTTTAGTTGTGCGCAATATATATAGTAGGAGGACAGTGCAGAATTTTGCTGACCACCAGTATATAATATATAGCAGTACGGTACAGTAGGCCACTGCTCTACCTACCTCTGTGTCGTCAAGTATACTATCCATCCATACCTGTGGTGTATTTTAGTTGTGCGCAGTATATATAGTAGGAGGACAGTGCAGAATTTTGCTGACCACCAGTATATAATATATAGCAGTACGGTACAGTAGGCCACTGCTCTACCTACCTCTGTGTCATCAAGTATACTATCCATCCATACCTGTGGTGCATTTTAGTTGTGCGCAGTATATATAGTAGGAGGACAGTGCAGAATTTTGCTGACCACCAGTATATAATATATAGCAGTACGGTACAGTAGGCCACTGCTCTACCTACCTCTGTGTCGTCAAGTATACTATCCATCCATACCTGTGGTGCATTTTAGTTGTGTGCAGTATATATAGTAGGAGGACAGTGCAGAATTTTGCTGACCACCAGTATATAATATATAGCAGTACGGTACAATAGGCCACTGCTCTACCTACCTCTGTGTCGTCAAGTATACTATCCATCCATACCTGTGGTGCATTTTAGTTGTGCGTAGTATATATAGTAGGAGGACAGTGCAGAATTTTGCTGACCACAAGTATATAATATATAGAAGTACGGTACAGAAGGCCACTGCTCTACCTACCTCTGTGTCGTCAAGTATACTATCCATCCATACCTGTGGTGCATTTTAGTTGTGCACAGTATATATAGTAGAAGGACAGTGCAGAATTTTGCTGACCACCAGTATATAATATATAGCAGTACGGTACAGTAGTCCACTGCTCTACCTACGTCTATGTCGTCAAGTATACTATCCATCCATACCTGTGGTGCATTTCAGTTGTGCGCAGTATATATAGCAGTAGTACAGTGCAGAATTTTGCTGACCACCAGTATATAATATATAGCAGTACGGTACAGTAGGCCACTGCTCTACCTACCTCTGTGTCATCAAGTATACTATCCATCCATACCTGTGGTGCATTTTAGTTGTGCGCAGTATATATAGTAGGAGGACAGTGCAGAATTTTGCTGACCACCAGTATATAATATATAGCAGTACGGTACAGTAGTCCACTGCTCTACCTACGTCTGTGTCGTCAAGTATACTATCCATCCATACCTGTGGTGCATTTCAGTTTTGTGCAGTATATATAGTAGGAGGACAGTGCAGAATTTTGCTGACCACCAGTATATAATATATAGCAGTACGGCACAGTAGGCCACTGCTCTACCTACCTCTGTGTCGTCAAGTGTATTATCCATCGATACCTGTGGTGCATTTTAGTTGTGCGCAGTATATATAGTAGGAGGACAGTGCAGAATTTTGCTGACCACCAGTTTATAATATATAGCAGTACGGTACAGTAGGCCACTGCTCTACCTACGTCTGTGTCGTCAAGTATAGTATCCATCCATACCTGTGGTGCATTTTAGTTGTGCACAGTATATATAGTAGGAGGACAGTGCAGAATTTTGCTGACCACCAGTATATAATATATAGCAGTACGGTACAATAGGCCACTGCTCTACCTACCTCTGTGTCGTCAAGTATACTATCCATCCATTCCTGTGGTGCATTTTAGTTGTGCGCAGTATATATATAGTAGGAGGACAGTTTCGCAGATTCGTTGAGTTCGGCACTTCTCCGCATATGTGGATTTTACCTTTGCCCGTTGCCTTCCGTGGAGGAGACTGGAATAGCTTCCCAATATAGACTAGCGTGTACGGCGGCACTCAGGTCAGAAAAACGACAGGACACACAGCCTCTGTTTGCCAACGTTTCAAAGATTTCTCTTTTTCGTCAGGGCATGAAAACATACATATACTTACACCGTATTTTAGTGCTCACCCTTCACCACGTTCTCCGTTCGCGGCGGCGTCCCCTGTGACGCGCCGTGCGCTTGATGATGACGTCACCCGTGAAAACCGTCACCATAACAACAACCATATACAAACAGTTTTAAAAACATCAGAATGCGGTATTGATAATACAATAAAACCATGACTAAGTATCTAACCGTTCTAGTCACTATATTGAAAACTTTAGAGACGTCTAATCAAATATCATGATACAATGAAACATATATAGGACTGAAACACGGCATACAGCCACTGACGTTCCACACAATCCCAGCAATATACCTAATGCAACTAGCCATATACTATCATAAATAGCTATTAAGACTAGAGATGAGCGGGTTCGGTTTCTCTGAATCCGAACCCGCCAGAACTTCATGTTTTTTTTCACGGGTCCGAGCGACTCGGATCTTCCCGCCTTGCTCGGTTAACCCGAGCGCGCCCGAACGTCATCATGACGCTGTCGGATTCTCGCGAGGCTCGGATTCTATCGCGAGACTCGGATTCTATATAAGGAGCCGCGCGTCGCCGCCATTTTCACACGTGCATTGAGATTGATAGGGAGAGGACGTGGCTGGCGTCCTCTCCGTTTAGAATTAGAATAGATTAGAGAGACACTTGATTTACTAATTTTGGGGAGCATTAGGAGTACTCAGTAGTGTACAGTGCAGAGTTTTGCTGATAGTGACCAGTGACCACCACTTTTATTTATAATCCGTTCTCTGCCTGAAAAAAGCGATACACAGCACACAGTGACTCAGTCACATACCATATCTGTGTGCACTGCTCAGGCTCAGGCCAGTGTGCTGCATCATCTATTATCTATATATAATATTATATATATCTGTCTGACTGCTCAGCTCACACAGCTTATAATTGTGGGGGAGACTGGGGAGCACTACTGCAGTGCCAGTTATAGGTTATAGCAGGAGCCAGGAGTACATAATATATTATATAGTGAGTGACCACCAGACACACAGTGCAGTTTATTTAATATATCCGTTCTCTGCCTGAAAAAAGCGATACACACAGTGACTCAGTCAGTCACATACCATATCTGTGTGCACTGCTCAGGCTCAGGCCAGTGTGCTGCATCATCTATATATATTATATATCTGTCTGACTGCTCAGCTCACACAGCTTATAATTGTGGGGGAGACTGGGGAGCACTACTGCAGTGCCAGTTATAGGTTATAGCAGGAGCCAGGAGTACATAATATTATATTAAAATTAAACAGTGCACACTTTTGCTGCAGGAGTGCCACTGCCAGTGTGACTAGTGACCAGTGACCTGACCACCAGTATATAATATTAGTAGTATACTATCTCTTTATCAACCAGTCTATATTAGCAGCAGACACAGTACAGTGCGGTAGTTCACGGCTGTGGCTACCTCTGTGTCGGCACTCGGCAGCCCGTCCATAATTGTATATACCACCTAACCGTGGTTTTTTTTTCTTTCTTTATACATACATACTAGTTACGAGTATACTATCTCTTTATCAACCAGTCTATATATTAGCAGCAGACACAGTACAGTGCGGTAGTTCACGGCTGTGGCTACCTCTGTGTCGGCACTCGGCAGCCCGTCCATAATTGTATATACCACCTAACCGTGGTTTTTTTTTCTTTCTTTATACATACATACTAGTTACGAGTATACTATCTCTTTATCAACCAGTCTATATATTAGCAGCAGACACAGTACAGTGCGGTAGTTCACGGCTGTGGCTACCTCTGTGTCGGCACTCGGCAGCCCGTCCATAATTGTATATACCACCTAACCGTGGTTTTTTTTTCTTTCTTTATACATACATACTAGTTACGAGTATACTATCTCTTTATCAACCAGTCTATATATTAGCAGCAGACACAGTACAGTGCGGTAGTTCACGGCTGTGGCTACCTCTGTGTCGGCACTCGGCAGCCCGTCCATAATTGTATATACCACCTAACCGTGGTTTTTTTTTCTTTCTTTATACATACATACTAGTTACGAGTATACTATCTCTTTATCAACCAGTCTATATATTAGCAGCAGACACAGTACAGTGCGGTAGTTCACGGCTGTGGCTACCTCTGTGTCGGCACTCGGCAGCCCGTCCATAATTGTATATACCACCTAACCGTGGTTTTTTTTTCTTTCTTTATACATACATACTAGTTACGAGTATACTATCTCTTTATCAACCAGTCTATATATTAGCAGCAGACACAGTACAGTGCGGTAGTTCACGGCTGTGGCTACCTCTGTGTCGGCACTCGGCAGCCCGTCCATAATTGTATATACCACCTAACCGTGGTTTTTTTTTCTTTCTTTATACATACATACTAGTTACGAGTATACTATCTCTTTATCAACCAGTCTATATATTAGCAGCAGACACAGTACAGTGCGGTAGTTCACGGCTGTGGCTACCTCTGTGTCGGCACTCGGCAGCCCGTCCATAATTGTATATACCACCTAACCGTGGTTTTTTTTTCTTTCTTTATACATACATACTAGTTACGAGTATACTATCTCTTTATCAACCAGTCTATATATTAGCAGCAGACACAGTACAGTGCGGTAGTTCACGGCTGTGGCTACCTCTGTGTCGGCACTCGGCAGCCCGTCCATAATTGTATATACCACCTAACCGTGGTTTTTTTTTCTTTCTTTATACATACATACTAGTTACGAGTATACTATCTCTTTATCAACCAGTCTATATATTAGCAGCAGACACAGTACAGTGCGGTAGTTCACGGCTGTGGCTACCTCTGTGTCGGCACTCGGCAGCCCGTCCATAATTGTATATACCACCTAACCGTGGTTTTTTTTTCTTTCTTTATACATACATACTAGTTACGAGTATACTATCTCTTTATCAACCAGTCTATATATTAGCAGCAGACACAGTACAGTGCGGTAGTTCACGGCTGTGGCTACCTCTGTGTCGGCACTCGGCAGCCCGTCCATAATTGTATATACCACCTAACCGTGGTTTTTTTTTCTTTCTTTATACATACATACTAGTTACGAGTATACTATCTCTTTATCAACCAGTCTATATATTAGCAGCAGACACAGTACAGTGCGGTAGTTCACGGCTGTGGCTACCTCTGTGTCGGCACTCGGCAGCCCGTCCATAATTGTATATACCACCTAACCGTGGTTTTTTTTTCTTTCTTTATACATACATACTAGTTACGAGTATACTATCTCTTTATCAACCAGTCTATATATTAGCAGCAGACACAGTACAGTGCGGTAGTTCACGGCTGTGGCTACCTCTGTGTCGGCACTCGGCAGCCCGTCCATAATTGTATATACCACCTAACCGTGGTTTTTTTTTCTTTCTTTATACATACATACTAGTTACGAGTATACTATCTCTTTATCAACCAGTCTATATATTAGCAGCAGACACAGTACAGTGCGGTAGTTCACGGCTGTGGCTACCTCTGTGTCGGCACTCGGCAGCCCGTCCATAATTGTATACTAGTATCCAATCCATCCATCTCCATTGTTTACCTGAGGTGCCTTTTAGTTGTGCCTATTAAAATATGGAGAACAAAAATGTTGAGGTTCCAAAATTAGGGAAAGATCAAGATCCACTTCCACCTCGTGCTGAAGCTGCTGCCACTAGTCATGGCCGAGACGATGAAATGCCAGCAACGTCGTCTGCCAAGGCCGATGCCCAATGGCATAGTACAGAGCATGTCAAAACCAAAACACCAAATATCAGTAAAAAAAGGACTCCAAAACCTAAAATAAAATTGTCGGAGGAGAAGCGTAAACTTGCCAATATGCCATTTACCACACGGAGTGGCAAGGAACGGCTGAGGCCCTGGCCTATGTTCATGGCTAGTGGTTCAGCTTCACATGAGGATGGAAGCACTCAGCCTCTCGCTAGAAAACTGAAAAGACTCAAGCTGGCAAAAGCACCGCAAAGAACTGTGCGTTCTTTGAAATCCCAAATCCACAAGGAGAGTCCAATTGTGTCGGTTGCGATGCCTGACCTTCCCAACACTGGACGTGAAGAGCATGCGCCTTCCACCATTTGCACGCCCCCTGCAAGTGCTGGAAGGAGCACCCGCAGTCCAGTTCCTGATAGTCAGATTGAAGATGTCAGTGTTGAAGTACACCAGGATGAGGAGGATATGGGTGTTGCTGGCGCTGGGGAGGAAATTGACCAGGAGGATTCTGATGGTGAGGTGGTTTGTTTAAGTCAGGCACCCGGGGAGACACCTGTTGTCCGTGGGAGGAATATGGCCGTTGACATGCCAGGTGAAAATACCAAAAAAATCAGCTCTTCGGTGTGGAGGTATTTCACCAGAAATGCGGACAACAGGTGTCAAGCCGTGTGTTCCCTTTGTCAAGCTGTAATAAGTAGGGGTAAGGACGTTAACCACCTCGGAACATCCTCCCTTATACGTCACCTGCAGCGCATTCATAATAAGTCAGTGACAAGTTCAAAAACTTTGGGTGACAGCGGAAGCAGTCCACTGACCAGTAAATCCCTTCCTCTTGTAACCAAGCTCACGCAAACCACCCCACCAACTCCCTCAGTGTCAATTTCCTCCTTCCCCAGGAATGCCAATAGTCCTGCAGGCCATGTCACTGGCAATTCTGACGAGTCCTCTCCTGCCTGGGATTCCTCCGATGCATCCTTGCGTGTAACGCCTACTGCTGCTGGTGCTGCTGTTGTTGCCGCTGGGAGTCGATGGTCATCCCAGAGGGGAAGTCGTAAGCCCACTTGTACTACTTCCAGTAAGCAATTGACTGTTCAACAGTCCTTTGCGAGGAAGATGAAATATCACAGCAGTCATCCTACTGCAAAGCGGATAACTGAGTCCTTGACAACTATGTTGGTGTTAGACGTGCGTCCGGTATCCGCCGTTAGTTCACAGGGAACTAGACAATTTATTGAGGCAGTGTGCCCCCGTTACCAAATACCATCTAGGTTCCACTTCTCTAGGCAGGCGATACCGAGAATGTACACGGACGTCAGAAAAAGACTCACCAGTGTCCTAAAAAATGCATTTGTACCCAATGTCCACTTAACCACGGACATGTGGACAAGTGGAGCAGGGCAGGGTCAGGACTATATGACTGTGACAGCCCACTGGGTAGATGTATGGACTCCCGCCGCAAGAACAGCAGCGGCGGCACCAGTAGCAGCATCTCGCAAACGCCAACTCTTTCCTAGGCAGGCTACGCTTTGTATCACCGCTTTCCAGAATACGCACACAGCTGAAAACCTCTTACGGCAACTGAGGAAGATCATCGCGGAATGGCTTACCCCAATTGGACTCTCCTGTGGATTTGTGGCATCGGACAACGCCAGCAATATTGTGTGTGCATTAAATATGGGCAAATTCCAGCACGTCCCATGTTTTGCACATACCTTGAATTTGGTGGTGCAGAATTTTTTAAAAAACGACAGGGGCGTGCAAGAGATGCTGTCGGTGGCCAGAAAAATTGCGGGACACTTTCGGCGTACAGGCACCACGTACAGAAGACTGGAGCACCACCAAAAACTACTGAACCTGCCCTGCCATCATCTGAAGCAAGAAGTGGTAACGAGGTGGAATTCAACCCTCTATATGCTTCAGCGGTTGGAGGAGCAGCAAAAGGCCATTCAAGCCTATACAATTGAGCACGATATAGGAGGTGGAATGCACCTGTCTCAAGTGCAGTGGAGAATGATTTCAACGTTGTGCAAGGTTCTGATGCCCTTTGAACTTGCCACACGTGAAGTCAGTTCAGACACTGCCAGCCTGAGTCAGGTCATTCCCCTCATCAGGCTTTTGCAGAAGAAGCTGGAGGCATTGAAGAAGGAGCTAAAAGGGAGCGATTCCGCTAGGCATGTGGGACTTGTGGATGCAGCCCTTAATTCGCTTAACAAGGATTCACGGGTGGTCAATCTGTTGAAATCAGAGCACTACATTTTGGCCACCGTGCTCGATCCTAGATTTAAAGCCTACCTTGGATCTCTCTTTCCGGCAGACACAGGTCTGCTGGGGTTGAAAGACCTGCTGGTGACAAAATTGTCAAGTCAAGCGGAACGCGACCTGTCAACATCTCCTCCTTCACATTCTCCCGCAACTGGGGGTGCGAGGAAAAGGCTCAGAATTCCGAGCCCACCCGCTGGCGGTGATGCAGGGCAGTCTGGAGCGACTGCTGATGCTGACATCTGGTCCGGACTGAAGGACCTGACAACGATTACGGACATGTCGTCTACTGTCACTGCATATGATTCTCTCAACATTGATAGAATGGTGGAGGATTATATGAGTGACCGCATCCAAGTAGGCACGTCACACAGTCCGTACTTATACTGGCAGGAAAAAGAGGCAATTTGGAGGCCCTTGCACAAACTGGCTTTATTCTACCTAAGTTGCCCTCCCACAAGTGTGTACTCCGAAAGAGTGTTTAGTGCCGCCGCTCACCTTGTCAGCAATCGGCGTACGAGGTTACATCCAGAAAATGTGGAGAAGATGATGTTCATTAAAATGAATTATAATCAATTCCTCCGCGGAGACATTGACCAGCAGCAATTGCCTCCACAAAGTACACAGGGAGCTGAGATGGTGGATTCCAGTGGGGACGAATTGATAATCTGTGAGGAGGGGGATGTACACGGTGATATATCGGAGGGTGAAGATGAGGTGGACATCTTGCCTCTGTAGAGCCAGTTTGTGCAAGGAGAGATTAATTGCTTCTTTTTTGGGGGGGGTCCAAACCAACCCGTCATATCAGTCACAGTCGTGTGGCAGACCCTGTCACTGAAATGATGGGTTGGTTAAAGTGTGCATGTCCTGTTTTGTTTACACAACATAAGGGTGGGTGGGAGGGCCCAAGGACAATTCCATCTTGCACCTCTTTTTTCTTTTCTTTTTCTTTGCATCATGTGCTGATTGGGGAGGGTTTTTTGGAAGGGACATCCTGCGTGACACTGCAGTGCCACTCCTAGATGGGCCCGGTGTTTGTGTCGGCCACTAGGGTCGCTAATCTTACTCACACAGTCAGCTACCTCATTGCGCCTCTTTTTTTCTTTGCGTCATGTGCTGTTTGGGGAGGGTTTTTTGGAAGGGACATCCTGCGTGACACTGCAGTGCCACTCCTAGATGGGCCCGGTGTTTGTGTCGGCCACTAGGGTCGCTAATCTTACTCACACAGTCAGCTACCTCATTGCGCCTCTTTTTTTCTTTGCGTCATGTGCTGTTTGGGGAGGGTTTTTTGGAAGGGACATTCTGCGTGACACTGCAGTGCCACTCCTAGATGGGCCCGGTGTTTGTGTCGGCCACTAGGGTCGCTAATCTTACTCACACAGCTACCTCATTGCGCCTCTTTTTTTCTTTGCGTCATGTGCTGTTTGGGGAGGGTTTTTTGGAAGGGACATCCTGCGTGACACTGCAGTGCCACTCCTAGATGGGCCCGGTGTTTGTGTCGGCCACTAGGGTCGCTAATCTTACTCACACAGCTACCTCATTGCGCCTCTTTTTTTCTTTGCGTCATGTGCTGTTTGGGGAGGGTTTTTTGGAAGGGACATCCTGCGTGACACTGCAGTGCCACTCCTAGATGGGCCCGGTGTTTGTGTCGGCCACTAGGGTCGCTAATCTTACTCACACAGCTACCTCATTGCGCCTCTTTTTTTCTTTGCGTCATGTGCTGTTTGGGGAGGGTTTTTTGGAAGGGCCATCCTGCGTGACACTGCAGTGCCACTCCTAGATGGGCCCGGTGTTTGTGTCGGCCACTAGGGTCGCTAATCTTACTCACACAGCTACCTCATTGCGCCTCTTTTTTTCTTTGCGTCATGTGCTGTTTGGGGAGGGTTTTTTGGAAGGGACATCCTGCGTGACACTGCAGTGCCACTCCTAGATGGGCCCGGTGTTTGTGTCGGCCACTAGGGTCGCTTATCTTACTCACACAGCGACCTCGGTGCAAATTTTAGGACTAAAAATAATATTGTGAGGTGTGAGGTATTCAGAATAGACTGAAAATGAGTGTAAATTATGGTTTTTGAGGTTAATAATACTTTGGGATCAAAATGACCCCCAAATTCTATGATTTAAGCTGTTTTTTAGTGTTTTTTGAAAAAAACACCCGAATCCAAAACACACCCGAATCCGACAAAAAAAATTCGGTGAGGTTTTGCCAAAACGCGGTCGAACCCAAAACACGGCCGCGGAACCGAACCCAAAACCAAAACACAAAACCCGAAAAATTTCAGGCGCTCATCTCTAATTAAGACCACTGCTCTCATTAAGCCCTCTAGGACTAATAGTGTCCAATAGGAAAATCCATTTAGCTTCTCGCTGCAACAACAATTTAGATCTATTACCTCCTCTAGTCAATGGAGGAATATGATCAATGACCATATGCCTAAGAGAAGTGGGAGAATGACCGGCCGTAGCAAAATGCCGAGCCACAGGCTGTTCACTCCTGCCTGCCAACACGGCCTCCCGGATAGCATATCTGTGCTGCGCCATCCTCACTTTAAATTCACACTCCGTTTTGCCAATATAGTACTTCCCGCAGGGGCAAATCAAGGCATATACGACAAATTTTGAAGAGCACGACAGAAAATGTTTAATTTTAAACGTTTTGTTTAGGGATGGGTGTTTAATCGTGTTTCCCGTCAGCATATAGCTGCAAGTCACACATCCAACACATTTATAACAACCCAATTTGCGATTACCAAAAAGCGAAGGCGTCTTACGTTTACCAAAATCCGTGATGTCGGTATGTACTACAAAATTACGGATATTCCTACCTCTGGAGTGACTACACATAATGCGTCTATCTTTAAGACCCTGCAACTCATTATCAGAAGAAATGATGGGCCAATATGTCTGTACAGCTTTCTTAACCTTTCGACTGGCCACATTATACCTAGTAGGCCAAATAATGCAGTTAGTATTGGATTTTGCTACTTTTGGTGTCAGTGTGTTTGATCTAGATTTGGCCAAAACCCTATGTTTTGTCTTAATTAAATCTTCCCTGTTATAACCCCTAGATGCAAATTTTTCAATCATATTGTCAAGAGATATGCCAGCTTCTACATCATTACTACAAATCCTGGAAAGTGGTTTTTTGTTGTTGTTAGACTATGTGGCAGCCTCTTAACTTCTATAGGACTAATCCCAGAAAGTCCAAATACATGAAAAAAGAAGAAAAAATGCAGAAGAAGATGGCGCTACTGTGTCTAGAGGAAGAGTAGGTGGAAGGGCCAAAACAAATACTTATCCTGTGTTAATGATTCTTTCTTCCCAAACTTGGATCTTCTCACTTACTTAGTGAGAGGCTATATAGCACATATCTCAGTTTCTTTATCCTATGGTTCAAGGGTATAGCATATCGTTACTCACGATGTAATGGGTTTAGCTCCTCCTATATGGGTTTCTTTTCATCAAACGGGCACAGGTGATAGAATAAAAATCACAAGGGTTTAATGGTACAATGTATAAAATCCAAAATAAACAAAAAAATATATAAAATGAGAATACCAGCATTGAATATGGGTGGCGTGTGGTTCTGAGAAAGGGGACCCCTAGAGGAGCAGGGTTCCAGTTCGATGCTCCAAGGTCTAATTGAAAAAATGTAAAATAGAAGACGGGGTCTTACCTCACCAGTATCACACACCAGATCCAAAGTCAATGCCTCCTTTAATCCAACGCGTTTCGAGTCATATGGGACTCTTTTTCAAGGCATAAGGGTACATGCTGGATGATCCGGTATTTATAGCAAGACTAATCCAAAAGGATGACATCACTTCCGGTTCCGATTACCGGAAACGGGAGTATGTATCTTAAATAAACACATTTTAAAAGAAACATCCGTTTTATCAATGTTTTGTATTAAATAAAGTTCCACTATCAGTTATATCTTTAAAAGTTGGTAGAATTCTGCACAGGCGCTGCGTATTCCAGCAGGAAGTAGTGAATGTTGAATTCCGCGTTACCGGAAGTCGTCATAGTCCAAGTGTGCGTCATGGGAAATGTAGTTTTCTTTGGCCCGCAGTGACCGGAAGTTATCTCGAAGGTTTACTTGTTGCCGGAAGTCGTCACGATTACTGTATGCATGATGGGAAATGTAGTTTTCTTCGTCCCGCGATTACCGGAAATAGTTACGGAGTTTTGTTTAAGTCGCTTTTTGATATAGTTTTCTTCGTTCCTGAATGAAACTTTATCTTTTTTTGTATTGACTCTTAAAATGAGCAGCCCTGGGGTAATAAAAGGTCCAAAATATTGAGAAATGTGTCATTCCTGTAAATGGGAGTTATTCTGCAGGGATTCAGAAAGTGGGATCTTACAACCCCCTAAAATATACTGGTTGTTGTAGTTTCCGTAACCGGAGAAGAGAATATTTGTCCGTTGGTGTATTTAAACTATATAAATGGTGAATCTTTCTCCTGGAAGTAACTTGGGTTCGTTGGGTGGGTTATGATTTCCATCTAGAAGGTCCTAGAAGTGAAAAAGGTGGATTATCACAGGGAAACTAGAAATTTGATATTTTAGGAAAAAGAAGGTGACATCAAATAGATTGAAAGGTGATAGGGGTATGCCAGACAAATCAATAAACCAGCTGTTAAAGGAACCATTTAAGTTCAAAGTCTTGATTTAGACCAGATGGACTCAAGGTTTTTAGAGAAAATATCATTTTCATTTCTGTTTTTGCTAGGTTGGAGTCCAAATTTTTATCTCGCCATGTAGACCTGACATGTTTTAAGCCTACAAATTTAACTATATCTTGAATGGAACAATTATGTGCTTTCTTGAAATGGTTTGATAAGTGGTGTGTTTCTAGCCCTTTTTTTATTTATGTTTCTCAAATGTTCAGCAATCCTTATTTTGAGGGGTCTTGAAGTACGACCTATATAACAGAGGCCACATTTGCATTCGATCAAGTAGATAACGTTTGAGGTGTGGCATGTGATGAAATCTTTAATTTTGAAGTTTATTCCATTCACTAGTAGGTTGACATGCTTACTGATGGGGTCTCTGATGTTTCTACACCCTATGCAAAGTCCGCACCTGTGAAAGCCTTTAGTGCGTACTAGGTTTTTGGTGGGCATCGGTAGAACACTCTGAACTAGATGGTTTTTCAGATTTTTTGATCTTCGGTAGACGAAACTTGGCTTTTCCGGAATGATATCCCCGAGTATGGGATCTCTTGTCAGTAAATGCCAGTTTTTTTTAAAGATTCTTTCAACCTGTCGATATTGTGTGTCATATTGGGTGATCAGTGCCCATTTGGTTTTATCGTTTTTCTTTTGTGTGTTTTTTGGTCTTGATCGAAGTAGATCTTCTCTGTTTATGGCTTCTGTTGTACTGATAACTTCATTGAGATCTTGTTCTTTGTAACCTTTTACGAGGAAGTTTTCCTTCATTTGATTCATCATTGTTTTGGAAACCAGATCCTTACTGCAATTTCTTTTTACCCTTAAGAATTGACTTTTGGGTACTCCTTGTAACCACAAGGAGTGATGTTGACTGTCCACCGGGATATAGGTGTTAACATCAGTCGGTTTTTGATAAACCTTGGTGTGAAGTTGATGGTCTTCTGTATAAATAGTTAAATCAAGAAAATTGATTTCTTTTTGACTGCTGGATATAGTGAAATGAATATTCATATCATTATTGTTGAGTTTTAAAAAGAAATTGGCAAGTTCTTCTTCCGTTGATGACCAGAAAAGGAGTACATCATCAATATACCTATACCAATAAGTCAGCTGACTGCCCCATGCTGTGTGGTTGTAAATCTCTTTTTCTTCCCAGTAGCTCATAAATAAATTGGCATAGCTAGGGGCAAATTTTGTCCCCATAGCTGTGCCAGTTTTTTGTAGGAAAAATTCTCCATTGAAAAAGAAGAAATTATTTTCTAAAATGAATTTGATGGCTTCCAATGTGAATAGCTTTCTTTCTGGTTCGTGGGTTGTTTTTTCCAGGAACCAAGTTATTGCCTGGAGGCCCTGTTCGTGTTGAATACATGTGTACAGTGAAGTGACGTCTGCTGAGGCCATACACATCTCCTCTTTCCAATGGATATCTGCTAATTTAAGAATGGCATCACCTGTATCTTTTAAGTAGGATTTGTTGGATATGACCAATGGTTGTAGAATAGAATCTATTAGGGAGGATAGATTCGATGTTAGACTATTAGTCCCCGCTATGATAGGTCTTCCTGGGGGATTAGTGACACTTTTATGAACTTTGGGAAGAACGTAAATGGTCGGAGTAATAGGATGATCTATATTTATATAGTCGTATTCATCCTTTTTTAAACCCCCTGATATTAGATGTTTATCAATAAGCTTCATAAAATTATCTTTGATCTTGTCTGAAGGATCACTTTTCAATTTTTGATAGGTGGTGGTGTCTGAAAGTTGTCTGTCGATTTCCTTTATATAGTCATCTCGGTTGAGGATTGCTATTCCCCCCCCTTTATCACAGGGTTTGATGACGATATCTTGATCGTTGCTGAGATCTTGGATTATCTGCCGCTCTTTTTTGGTGAGATTGAATTTGGTTTTCGGTTTCTTGAGATTATTGATTTCTTCTGTTACTATTTTGGTGAATGATTCGATGAAATTCCCTTTTATATAGGTTGGATAGAAGGTAGATTTTTTTCTTTTTCTTTATTTTATCGGGATCCAATGGTTGTTCTGAGGGTGTGTTAATTTCAGTTGGATTTCTTTCCTTTTCTTGAATCGCCAAAATTTTTTTCAGAGTTATTTTCCTGATGAACTTCTGAACATCCACAAATTTTCCAAATTCATCCATGTGGGAGGTTGGAGCATATTTCAGACCCTTGTTCAGTATTTTTACTTCTTGGTCATTCAGTATGCGTTTGCTGAGATTGTAGATGTGAGTTGAATCTCTAATAGGTAGGGATGCTGTTAGCGTTTTATTCTTCTCCTTTTCTTTTCTTTTTTTCCCTCCTCTACAGCCTCTTTTCCTAAATGATATTTTCCTTTTGTTCTTCCTTTCACGTTCATATCTGTTCCATTCCCTGTGGTGGTTCCTACAATTGAAGAAATTATTATTTCTTTCTTTATATGTGTCTTGTGTGCCATATTTGCGACGTGGTATCTCTTCTCTGTGTCTATCTTCTCTGTCTTTGCCATACTTCCTGAGACCATCTTCTTTTCCTTGTTGTACTTGATCTTTCTTTTTGGGTTTCTTTATGATCCCAAACTTGTAAAAATCATAGTCCCTCTGTAGTTTCCCTTGTTTTTTCTTAATAAGGAACTCAAGATAATAATCAAAGATGGGAACCTGATATAAGAAGATCTAGACCAGAATTAAGACGACGATCCAGGAGAATAACATCTTCCAAACATAACGTCAGAACCCCATTAAGGAAAAGACTTGAGAAAAGAACCTATAAAGATCAAAATTCCAAGAGACGCGAAGAAGAAGAAGAAGAAGAAGAAGAAAAAATGGAAGAAAACTCAGAGAATGTTCCCCGCCAAGCGAAATCTCCATCTAGAGCCGAAAGATCAACAAGAACCAGACGGTATTGACTAACAAACCTGAAGAACAAAAGGAAAATATCATTTAGGAAAAGAGGCTGTAGAGGAGGGAAAAAAAGAAAAGAAAAGGAGAAGAATAAAACGCTAACAGCATCCCTACCTATTAGAGATTCAACTCACATCTACAATCTCAGCAAACGCATACTGAATGACCAAGAAGTAAAAATACTGAACAAGGGTCTGAAATATGCTCCAACCTCCCACATGGATGAATTTGGAAAATTTGTGGATGTTCAGAAGTTCATCAGGAAAATAACTCTGAAAAAAATTTTGGCGATTCAAGAAAAGGAAAGAAATCCAACTGAAATTAACACACCCTCAGAACAACCATTGGATCCCGATAAAATAAAGAAAAAGAAAAAATCTACCTTCTATCCAACCTATATAAAAGGGAATTTCATCGAATCATTCACCAAAATAGTAACAGAAGAAATCAATAATCTCAAGAAACCGAAAACCAAATTCAATCTCACCAAAAAAGAGCGGCAGATAATCCAAGATCTCAGCAACGATCAAGATATCGTCATCAAACCCTGTGATAAAGGGGGGGGAATAGCAATCCTCAACCGAGATGACTATATAAAGGAAATCGACAGACAACTTTCAGACACCACCACCTATCAAAAATTGAAAAGTGATCCTTCAGACAAGATCAAAGATAATTTTATGAAGCTTATTGATAAACATCTAATATCAGGGGGTTTAAAAAAGGATGAATACGACTATATAAATATAGATCATCCTATTACTCCGACCATTTACGTTCTTCCCAAAGTTCATAAAAGTGTCACTAATCCCCCAGGAAGACCTATCATAGCGGGGACTAATAGTCTAACATCGAATCTATCCTCCCTAATAAATTCTATTCTACAACCATTGGTCATATCCAACAAATCCTACTTAAAAGATACAGGTGATGCCATTCTTAAATTAGCAGATATCCATTGGAAAGAGGAGATGTGTATGGCCTCAGCAGACGTCACTTCACTGTACACATGTATTCAACACGAACAGGGCCTCCAGGCAATAACTTGGTTCCTGGAAAAAACAACCCACGAACCAGAAAGAAAGCTATTCACATTGGAAGCCATCAAATTCATTTTAGAAAATAATTTCTTCTTTTTCAATGGAGAATTTTCCCTACAAAAAACTGGCACAGCTATGGGGACAAAATTTGCCCCTAGCTATGCCAATTTATTTATGAGCAACTGGGAAGAAAAAGAGATTTACAACCACACAGCATGGGGCAGTCAGCTGACTTATTGGTATAGGTATATTGATGATGTACTCCTTTTCTGGTCATCAACGGAAGAAGAACTTGCCACTTTCTTTTTAAAACTCAACAATAATGATATGAATATTCATTTCACTATATCCAGCAGTCAAAAAGAAATCAATTTTCTTGATTTAACTATTTATACAGAAGACCATCAACTTCACACCAAGGTTTATCAAAAACCGACTGATGTTAACACCTATATCCCGGTGGACAGTCAACATCACTCCTTGTGGTTACAAGGAGTATCCAAAAGTCAATTCTTAAGGGTAAAAGAAATTGCAGTAAGGATCTGGTTTCCAAAACAATGATGAATCAAATGAAGGAAAACTTCCTCGTAAAAGGTTACAAAGAACAAGATCTCAATGAAGTTATCAGTACAACAGAAGCCATAAACAGAGAAGATCTACTTCGATCAAGACCAAAAAACACACAAAAGAAAAACGATAAAACCAAATGGGCACTGATCACCCAATATGACACACAATATCGACAGGTTGAAAGAATCTTTAAAAAAAACTGGCATTTACTGACAAGAGACCCCATACTCGGGGATATCATTCCGGAAAAGCCAAGTTTCATCTACCGAAGATCAAAAAATCTGAAAAACCATCTAGTTCAGAGTGTTCTACCGATGCCCACCAAAAACCTAGTACGCACTAAAGGCTTTCACAGGTGCGGACTTTGCATAGGGTGTAGAAACATCAGAGACCCCATCAGTAAGCATGTCAACGTACTAGTGAATGGAATAAACTTCAAAATTAAAGATTTCATCACATGCCACACCTCAAACGTTATCTACTTGATCGAATGCAAATGTGGCCTCTGTTATATAGGTCGTACTTCAAGACCCCTCAAAATAAGGATTGCTGAACATTTGAGAAACATAAAAAAGGGCTAGAAACACACCACTTATCAAACCATTTCAAGAAAGCACATAATTGTTCCATTCAAGATATAGTTAAATTTGTAGGCTTAAAACATGTCAGGTCTACATGGCGAGATAAAAATTTGGACTCCAACCTAGCAAAAACAGAAATGAAAATGATATTTTCTCTAAAAACCTTGAGTCCATCTGGTCTAAATCAAGACTTTGAACTTAAATGGTTCCTTTAACAGCTGGTTTATTGATTTGTCTGGCATACCCCTATCACTTTTCAATCTATTTGATGTCACCTTCTTTTTCCTAAAATATCAAATTTCTAGTTTCCCTGTGATAATCCACCTTTTTCACTTCTAGGACCTTCTAGATGGAAATCATAACCCACCCAACGAACCCAAGTTACTTCCAGGAGAAAGATTCACCATTTATATAGTTTAAATACACCAACAGACAAATATTCTCTTCTCCGGTTACGGAAACTACAACAACCAGTATATTTTAGGGGGTTGTAAGATCCCACTTTCTGAATCCCTGCAGAATAACTCCCATTTACAGGTATGACACATTTCTCAATATTTTGGACCTTTTATTACCCCAGGGCCGCTCATTTTAAGAGTCAATACAAAAAAAGATAAAGTTTCATTCAGGAACGAAGAAAACTATATCAAAAAGCGACTTAAACAAAACTCCGTAACTATTTCCGGTAATCGCGGGACGAAGAAAACGACATTTCCCATCATGCATACAGTAATCGTGATGACTTCCGGCAACAAGTAAACCTTCGAGATAACTTCCGGTCACTGCGGGCCAAAGAAAACTACATTTCCCATGACGCACACTTGGACTATGACGACTTCCGGTAACGCGGAATTCAACATTCACTACTTCCTGCTGGAATACGCAGCGCCTGTGCAGAATTCTACCAACTTTTAAAGATATAACTGATAGTGGAACTTTATTTAATACAAAACATTGATAAAACGGATGTTTCTTTTAAAATGTGTTTATTTAAGATACATACTCCCGTTTCCGGTAATCGGAACCGGAAGTGATGTCATCCTTTTGGATTAGTCTTGCTATAAATACCGGATCATCCAGCATGTACCCTTATGCCTTGAAAAAGAGTCCCATATGACTCGAAACGCGTTGGATTAAAGGAGGCATTGACTTTGGATCTGGTGTGTGATACTGGTGAGGTAAGACCCCGTCTTCTATTTTACATTTTTTCAATTAGACCTTGGAGCATCGAACCGGAACCCTGCTCCTCTAGGGGTCCCCTTTCTCAGTACCACACGCCACCCATATTCAATGCTGGTATTCTCATTTTATATATTTTTTTGTTTATTTTGGATTTTATACATTGTACCATTAAACCCTTGTGATTTTTATTCTATCACCTGTGCCCGTTTGATGAAAAGAAACCCATATAGGAGGAGCTAAACCCATTACATCGTGAGTAACGGTATGCTATACCCTTGAACCATAGGATAAAGAAACCGAGATATGTGCTATATAGCCTCTCACTAAGTAAGTGAGAAGATCCAAGTTTGGGATGAAAGAATCATTAACACAGGATAAGTATTTGTTTTGGCCCTTCCACCTACTCTTCCTCTAGACACAGTAGCGCCATCTTCTTCTGCATTTTTTCTTCTTCTTATTACTACAAATCCGCCTAACCCGTAAGAACTGTGAATAAGATAATCCCATGCGGGTTGGCAGAGGATGATGGCTGGAGGACAACAGCATAGAATTGTGATCAGTGGGTTTTACAAACAAAGAGGTACTAAGCCCACCATTATCCTTCTCTATTCTGACGTCTAAGAAGTCAATGACATCAGAATCAATTTTGCAAACCAATTTCACTGGACTATCACTGAGGTTATGAGAATCAATCACTGTATTAAGGCTTTCCTGACTATCCGACAAAAACAACAACATATCATCTATGTATCTAGAATAATACAATACCTTAGAAGATACATCAGGATTAGCAAAAAAAAAAATCATGTTCAACTGCCAGCATATAGTAGTAGAAGGACAGTGCAGAATTTTGCTGATCACCAGTATATAATGTATAGCAGTACGGTACAGTAGGCCACTGCTCTACCTACCTCTGTGTCGTCAAGTATACTATCCATCCATACCTGTGGTGCATTTTAGTTGTGCGTAGTATATATAGTAGGAGGACAGTGCAGAATTTTGCTGACCACCAGTATATAATATATAGAAGTACGGTACAGTAGGCCACTGCTCTACCTACCTCTGTGTCGTAAAGTATACTATCCATCCATACCTGTGGTGCATTTTAGTTGTGCTCAGTATATATAGTAGGAGGACAGTGCAGAATTTTGCTGACCACCAGTATTTAATATATAGCAGTACGGTACAGTAGTCCACTGCTCTACCTACGTCTGTGTCGTCAAGTATACTATCCATCCATACCTGTGGTGCATTTCAGTTGTGCGCAGTATATATAATAGGAAGACAGTGCAGAATTTTGCTGACCACCAGTATATAATATATAGCAGTATGGTACAGTAGGCCACTGCTCTACCTACCTCTGTGTCATCAAGTATACTATCCATTTATACCTGTGGTGCATTTTAGTTGTGCGCAGTATATATAGTAGGAGGACAGTGCAGAATTTTGCAGACCACCAGTATATAATATATAGCAGTACGGTACAGTAGGACACTGCTCTACCTACCTCTGTGTCGTCAAGTATACTATCCATCCATACCTGTGGTGCATTTTAGTTGTGCGCAGTATATATAGTAGGAGAACAGTGCAGAATTTTGCTGACCACCAGTATATAATATATAGCAGTACGGTACAGTAGGCCCCTGCTCTACCTACCTCTGTGTTGTCAAGTTTACTATCCATTTATACCTGTGGTGCATTTTAGTTGTGCGCAGTATATATAGTAGAGATGAGCGGGTTCGGTTTCTCTGAATCCGAACCCGCCAGAACTTCATGGTTTTTTTCACGGGTCCGAGCAGACTCGGATCTTCCCGCCTTGCTCGGTTAACCCGAGCGCGCCCGAACGTCATCATGACGCTGTCGGATTCTCGCGAGGCTCGGATTCTATCGCGAGACTCGGATTCTATATAAGGAGCCGCGCGTCGCCGCCATTTTCACACGTGCATTGAGATTGATAGGGAGAGGACGTGGCTGGCGTCCTCTCCGTTTAGAATAGATTAGAGAGACACTTGATTTACTAATTTTGGGGAGCATTAGGAGTACTCAGTACAGTGCAGAGTTTTGCTGATAGTGACCAGTGACCACCAGTTTTATTTATAATCCGTTCTCTGCCTGAAAAAAGCGATACACAGCACACAGTGACTCAGTCACATACCATATCTGTGTGCACTGCTCAGGCTCAGGCCAGTGTGCTGCATCATCTATTATCTATATATAAATAATATTATATATATCTGTCTGACTGCTCAGCTCACACAGCTTATAATTGTGGGGGAGACTGGGGAGCACTACTGCAGTGCCAGTTATAGGTTATAGCAGGAGCCAGGAGTACATAATATATTATATAGTGAGTGACCACCAGACACACAGTGCAGTTTATTTAATATATCCGTTCTCTGCCTGAAAAAAGCGATACACACAGTGACTCAGTCAGTCACATACCATATCTGTGTGCACTGCTCAGGCTCAGGCCAGTGTGCTGCATCATCTATATATATTATATATCTGTCTGACTGCTCAGCTCACACAGCTTATAATTGTGGGGGAGACTGGGGAGCACTACTGCAGTGCCAGTTATAGGTTATAGCAGGAGCCAGGAGTACATATTATATTAAAATTAAACAGTGCACACTTTTGCTGCAGGAGTGCCACTGCCAGTGTGACTGACCAGTGACCTGACCACACTGACCACCAGTATAGTTAGTAGTATACTTATATTGTGATTGCCTGAAAAAGTTAAACACTCGTCGTGTGACTTCACTTGTGTGTTTTTTTTTTTTTATTCTATAAAAATAAAACTCATTCTGCTGACAGACAGTGTCCAGCAGGTCCGTCATTATATAATATATAATATATACCTGTCCGGCTGCAGTAGTGATATATATATATTTTTTATATCATTTATCATCCAGTCGCAGCAGACACAGTACGGTAGTTCACGGCTGTGGCTACCTCTGTGTCTCTGCACTCGGCAGGCAGTCCGTCCATAATTGTAATACCACCTAACCGTGGATTTTTTTCATTCTTCTTTATACATACATAGTTACATAGACATCTTCTCTTTATCAACCAGTCTATATTAGCTGCAGACACAGTACAGTACGGTAGTTCACGGCTGTGGCTACCTCTGTGTCTGCACTCGGCAGGCAGTCCGTCCATAATTGTATACCACCTAACCGTGGTTTTTTTTCATTCTTCTTTATACATACATAGTTACATAGACATCTTCTCTTTATCAACCAGTCTATATTAGCTGCAGACACAGTACAGTACGGTAGTTCACGGCTGTGGCTACCTCTGTGTCTGCACTCGGCAGGCAGTCCGTCCATAATTGTATACCACCTAACCGTGGATTTTTTTCAGTCTTCTTTATACATACATAGTTACATAGACATCTTCTCTTTATCAACCAGTCTATATTAGCTGCAGACACAGTACAGTACGGTAGTTCACGGCTGTGGCTACCTCTGTGTCTGCAGTCGGCAGGCAGTCCATAATTGTATACTAGTATCCATCTCCATTGT
Source organism: Pseudophryne corroboree (assembly GCF_028390025.1). NCBI lineage: Eukaryota > Metazoa > Chordata > Amphibia > Anura > Myobatrachidae > Pseudophryne > Pseudophryne corroboree. The sequence continues at coordinate 7,475,461 of NC_086454.1, read as the reverse complement.
TTACCTGAGGTGCCTTTTAGTTGTGCCTATTAAAATATGGAGAACAAAAATGTTGAGGTTCCAAAATTAGGGAAAGATCAAGATCCACTTCCACCTCGTGCTGAAGCTGCTGCCACTAGTCATGGCCGAGACGATGAAATGCCAGCAACGTCGTCTGCCAAGGCCGATGCCCAATGTCATAGTACAGAGCATGTCAAATCCAAAACACCAAATATCAGAAAAAAAAGGACTCCAAAACCTAAAATAAAATTGTCGGAGGAGAAGCGTAAACTTGCCAATATGCCATTTACCACACGGAGTGGCAAGGAACGGCTGAGGCCCTGGCCTATGTTCATGGCAAGTGGTTCAGCTTCACATGAGGATGGAAGCACTCAGCCTCTCGCTAGAAAAATGAAAAGACTCAAGCTGGCAAAAGCAGCACAGCAAAGAACTGTGCATTCTTCGAAATCCCAAATCCACAAGGAGAGTCCAATTGTGTCGGTTGCGATGCCTGACCTTCCCAACACTGGACGTGAAGAGCATGCGCCTTCCACCATTTGCACGCCCCCTGCAAGTGCTGGAAGGAGCACCCGCAGTCCAGTTCCTGATAGTCAGATTGAAGATGTCAGTGTTGAAGTACACCAGGATGAGGAGGATATGGGTGTTGCTGGCGCTGGGGAGGAAATTGACCAGGAGGATTCAGATGGTGAGGTGGTTTGTTTAAGTCAGGCACCCGGGGAGACACCTGTTGTCCGTGGGAGGAATATGGCCGTTGACATGCCAGGTGAAAATACCAAAAAAATCAGCTCTTCGGTGTGGAGGTATTTCACCAGAAATGCGGACAACAGGTGTCAAGCCGTGTGTTCCCTTTGTCAAGCTGTAATAAGTAGGGGTAAGGACGTTAACCACCTCGGAACATCCTCCCTTATACGTCACCTGCAGCGCATTCATAATAAGTCAGTGACAAGTTCAAAAACTTTGGGTGACAGCGGAAGCAGTCCACTGACCAGTAAATCCCTTCCTCTTGTAACCAAGCTCACGCAAACCACCCCACCAACTCCCTCAGTGTCAATTTCCTCCTTCCCCAGGAATGCCAATAGTCCTGCAGGCCATGTCACTGGCAATTCTGACGAGTCCTCTCCTGCCTGGGATTCCTCCGATGCATCCTTGCGTGTAACGCCTACTGCTGCTGGCGCTGCTGTTGTTGCCGCTGGGAGTCGATGGTCATCCCAGAGGGGAAGTCGTAAGCCCACTTGTACTACTTCCAGTAAGCAATTGACTGTTCAACAGTCCTTTGCGAGGAAGATGAAATATCACAGCAGTCATCCTACTGCAAAGCGGATAACTGAGGCCTTGACAACTATGTTGGTGTTAGACGTGCGTCCGGTATCCGCCGTTAGTTCACAGGGAACTAGACAATTTATTGAGGCAGTGTGCCCCCGTTACCAAATACCATCTAGGTTCCACTTCTCTAGGCAGGCGATACCGAGAATGTACACGGACGTCAGAAAAAGACTCACCAGTGTCCTAAAAAATGCAGTTGTACCCAATGTCCACTTAACCACGGACATGTGGACAAGTGGAGCAGGGCAGGGTCAGGACTATATGACTGTGACAGCCCACTGGGTAGATGTATGGACTCCCGCCGCAAGAACAGCAGCGGCGGCACCAGTAGCAGCATCTCGCAAACGCCAACTCTTTCCTAGGCAGGCTACGCTTTGTATCACCGCTTTCCAGAATACGCACACAGCTGAAAACCTCTTACGGCAACTGAGGAAGATCATCGCGGAATGGCTTACCCCAATTGGACTCTCCTGTGGATTTGTGGCATCGGACAACGCCAGCAATATTGTGTGTGCATTAAATATGGGCAAATTCCAGCACGTCCCATGTTTTGCACATACCTTGAATTTGGTGGTGCAGAATTTTTTAAAAAACGACAGGGGCGTGCAAGAGATGCTGTCGGTGGCCTGAAGAATTGCGGGACACTTTCGGCGTACAGGCACCACGTACAGAAGACTGGAGCACCACCAAAAACTACTGAACCTGCCCTGCCATCATCTGAAGCAAGAAGTGGTAACGAGGTGGAATTCAACCCTCTATATGCTTCAGAGGTTGGAGGAGCAGCAAAAGGCCATTCAAGCCTATACAATTGAGCACGATATAGGAGGTGGAATGCACCTGTCTCAAGTGCAGTGGAGAATGATTTCAACGTTGTGCAAGGTTCTGATGCCCTTTGAACTTGCCACACGTGAAGTCAGTTCAGACACTGCCAGCCTGAGTCAGGTCATTCCCCTCATCAGGCTTTTGCAGAAGAAGCTGGAGGCATTGAAGAAGGAGCTAAAAGGGATCGATTCCGCTAGGCATGTGGGACTTGTGGATGCAGCCCTTAATTCGCTTAACAAGGATTCACGGGCGGTCAATCTGTTGAAATCAGAGCACTATATTTTGGCCACCGTGCTCGATCCTAGATTTAAAGCCTACCTTGGATCTCTCTTTCCGGCAGACACAAGTCTGCTGGGGTTGAAAGACCTGCTGGTGACAAAATTGTCAAGTCAAGCGGAACGCGACCTGTCAACATCTCCTCCTTCACATTCTCCCGCAACTGGGGGTGCGAGGAAAAGGCTCAGAATTCCGAGCCCACCCGCTGGCGGTGATGCAGGGCAGTCTGGAGCGACTGCTGATGCTGACATCTGGTCCGGACTGAAGGACCTGACAACGATTACGGACATGTCGTCTACTGTCACTGCATATGATTCTCTCAACATTGATAGAATGGTGGAGGATTATATGAGTGACCGCATCCAAGTAGGCACGTCACACAGTCCGTACTTATACTGGCAGGAAAAAGAGGCAATTTGGAGGCCCTTGCACAAACTGGCTTTATTCTACCTAAGTTGCCCTCCCACAAGTGTGTACTCCGAAAGAGTGTTTAGTGCCGCCGCTCACCTTGTCAGCAATCGGCGTACGAGGTTACATCCAGAAAATGTGGAGAAGATGATGTTCATTAAAATGAATTATAATCAATTCCTCCGCGGAGACATTGACCAGCAGCAATTGCCTCCACAAAGTACACAGGGAGCTGAGATGGTGGATTCCAGTGGGGACGAATTGATAATCTGTGAGGAGGGGGATGTACACGGTGATATATCGGAGGGTGAAGATGAGGTGGACATCTTGCCTCTGTAGAGCCAGTTTGTGCAAGGAGAGATTAATTGCTTCTTTTTTGGGGGGGGTCCAAACCAACCCGTCATATCAGTCACAGTCGTGTGGCAGACCCTGTCACTGAAATGATGGGTTGGTTAAAGTGTGCATGTCCTGTTTTGTTTATACAACATAAGGGTGGGTGGGAGGGCCCAAGGACAATTCCATCTTGCACCTCTTTTTTCTTTTCTTTTTCTTTGCATCATGTGCTGATTGGGGAGGGTTTTTTGGAAGGGACATCCTGCGTGACACTGCAGTGCCACTCCTAGATGGGCCCGGTGTTTGTGTCGGCCACTAGGGTCGCTAATCTTACTCACACAGTCAGCTACCTCATTGCGCCTCTTTTTTTCTTTGCGTCATGTGCTGTTTGGGGAGGGTTTTTTGGAAGGGCCATCCTGCGTGACACTGCAGTGCCACTCCTAGATGGGCCCGGTGTTTGTGTCGGCCACTAGGGTCGCTAATCTTACTCACACAGCTACCTCATTGCGCCTCTTTTTTTCTTTGCGTCATGTGCTGTTTGGGGAGGGTTTTTTGGAAGGGACATCCTGCGTGACACTGCAGTGCCACTCCTAGATGGGCCCGGTGTTTGTGTCGGCCACTAGGGTCGCTAATCTTACTCACACAGCTACCTCATTGCGCCTCTTTTTTTCTTTGCGTCATGTGCTGTTTGGGGAGGGTTTTTTGGAAGGGCCATCCTGCGTGACACTGCAGTGCCACTCCTAGATGGGCCCGGTGTTTGTGTCGGCCACTAGGGTCGCTAATCTTACTCACACAGCTACCTCATTGCGCCTCTTTTTTTCTTTGCGTCATGTGCTGTTTGGGGAGGGTTTTTTGGAAGGGACATCCTGCGTGACACTGCAGTGCCACTCCTAGATGGGCCCGGTGTTTGTGTCGGCCACTAGGGTCACTTATCTTACTCACACAGCGACCTCGGTGCAAATTTTAGGACTAAAAATAATATTGTGAGGTGTGAGGTATTCAGAATAGACTGAAAATGAGTGTAAATTATGGTTTTTGAGGTTAATAATACTTTGGGATCAAAATGACCCCCAAATTCTATGATTTAAGCTGTTTTTTAGTGTTTTTTGAAAAAAACACCCGAATCCAAAACACACCCGAATCCGACAAAAAAAATTCGGTGAGGTTTTGCCAAAACGCGTTCGAACCCAAAACACGGCCGCGGAACCGAACCCAAAACCAAAACACAAAACCCGAAAAATTTCAGGCGCTCATCTCTAATATATAGTAGGAGGACAGTGCAGAATTTTGCTGACCACCAGTATATAATATATAGCAGTACGATACAGTAGGCCACTGCTCTGTCTACCTCTGTGTCGTCAAGTATACTATCCATTTATACCTGTGGTGCATTTTAGTTGTGCGCAGTATATATAGTAGGAGGACAGTGCAGAATTTTGCTGACCACCAGTATATAATATATAGCAGTACGGTACAGTAGTCCACTGCTCTACCTCTGTGTCGTCAAGTATACTATGCATCCATACCTGTGCTGCATTTTAGTTGTGCACAGTATATAGTAGGAGGGGACAGTGCAGAATGTTGCTGTGACCACCAGTATATATATAGCAGTACGGTACAGTAGTCCATTGCTCTACCTCTGTGTCGTCAAGTATACTACAAAAGTTCAGTAAAATGATCCAAAAATCAAAATTAAAAGTGGCTGATGAGAAGCGTAAACTTGCCAATATGCCATTTACGACACAGAGTGGCAAGGAACGGCTGAGGCCCTGGCCTATGTTCATGGCTAGTGGTTCAGATTCACATGAGGATGGAAGCACTCATTCTCTCGCTAGAAAACTGCAGTGCCACTCCTAGATGGGCCAGGTGTTTGTGTCGGCCACTTGGGTCGCTTAGCTTAGACACACAGCTATCTCATTGCACCTCTTTTTTTCTTTGCATCATGTGCTGTTTGGGGACTATTTTTTAAATCTGCCATCCTGTCTGACACTGCAGTGTCACTCCTAGATGGGCCAGGTGTTTGTGTCGGCCACTTGGGTTCGCTTAGCTTAGCCATCCAGCGACCTTGGTGCACCTCTTTTTTTCTTTGCATCATGTGCTGTTTGGGGACTATTTTTTAAATCTGCCATCCTGTCTGACACTGCAGTGCCACTCCTAGATGGGCCAGGTGTTTGTGTCGGCCACTTGGGTCGCTTAGCTTAGCCATCCAGCGACCTCGATGCAAATTTTAGGACTAAAAATAATATTGTGAGGTGTGAGGTGTTCAGAATAGACTGGAAATGAGTGGAAATTATGGTTATTGAGGTTAATAATACTATGGGATCAAAATGACCCCCAAATTCTATGATTTAAGCTGTTTTTGAGGGTTTTTTGTAAAAAAACACCCGAATCCAAAACACACCCGAATCCGACAAAAAATGTTCAGGGAGGTTTTGCCAAACCGCGTCCAAATCCAAAACACGGCCGCGGAACCGAATCCAAAACCAAAACACAAAACCCGAAAAATTTCCGGTGCACATCACTAGGCACAACTATCTCCTCTAGCCCCCAAGTGCGATGTCTTGGAGTAATCCTTGACTCCTCCCTCTCCTTCAAACCACACATTCAGTACCTCTCAAAAATCTGCCATTTCCATCTCAAAAACATCTCCAGGATCAAACCCTTTCTCAGCCAGGATGCTACTAAGACCCTCATCCACTCACTGGTCATCTCCAGATTGGACTACTGCAGTCTCCTCCTATCTGGCCTCCCACAAAAATACCTCTCTCCACTTCAATCTATCCTCAATGCTGCAGCCCGTCTCATCTTCCTCACCAAACGCTCTACATCCACATCCCCTCTCTTGCAGGACCATCACTGGCTTCCCTTTCTTATTCAGAATCCAATTCAAGCTTCTCAACACTCACCTACAAAGCCCTCACCCACTCCTCTCCCATCTACATCTCTGACCTTATCTCCCTTTACATTCCCACCCGTTCTCTTCGCTCTGCTAATGCACGCCGTCTCTCCTGCCAACTAATTACCTCCTCCCACTCCTACCTACAAGATTTTGTACGTGCTGCTCCCTATCTCTGGAATTCCCTACCTCTCCCCATCTGACTCTCTACCTCTCTACAAAACTTCAAACGGGCACTCAAGACCCACTTCTTCACCAAACCCAGCCAACTCTCCTTCTAACCCTCTTGTCTATGCTCACTGTCTACCCCTTCTGTGTCACCCCGGTCTGTTAGCCCCTCAAATTTTAGATTGTAAGCTCACAAGAGCAGGAACTTCTTTCCTCATGTGCCTTTCCTGTTCTTACTTACACTATCTTATACTCCATACTCCCTCTGATGGCACCTAACCCCGGATTTTCTATACCTGTCCTTTATTGTCTTGTACTGTAAGAGCTGTTTTCTTGTTTGCTCATTTGATTATGTACTGTGTAAGAGGCGCTGCGGATCCCTTGTGGCACCATATAAATAAAAGGATAATAATAATAATAATAATAATAATAATAATATCACTAGTTCAGTAGCAGTTAAACACTACATATTTGGGAATTTATGGTACAACACCGAAACTGTAAATTAATCAGCCTGTGCTAACTGGGTAGAAAATAAATATTTTGAATATGTAGAATTAATATTCGCTAAACAAAAGAGGATTCATCCCTAAAAATAAATGCAAATAATTAGCTAAAAACAGAATGTACATGACAGGCTGATGATCAGAATTAGATACAAGTGCTTTAATGAATATAATAAGTCTCCTAGTTGGGGTTGTATCAAGTTTTCAGTCATCGATATGGGATACTGCTTATTACATATTGGATACATTTATAAAAGCTGTCACACAGAAATACAGCGCAAAACAGAATCACTGAAAATAAATGGTCAGCAATGCTCTGTATTCATAAAAACGGAATTGATGGCTTTTGTAGCTGCCCACCTGTAATAAAACATTTCTGTAATGTCTGCATTATTGCATAATAACTACTGTATTATTTTCACATATCATGGCTACTCAAGCCTCCACAAGACCTACCCAAGCTTCCACAAGACCTGCTCAAGCCTCCACAAGACCTAGTCAAGCTTCCACAAGACCTAGCCAAGCCTACACAAGACTTAGCCAAGCCTCCACAAGACCTACCCAAACCTCCACAAGACCTAGCCAAGCTTCCACAAGAACTACTCAAACCTCCACAAGACCTACCCAAGCCTCCACACGACCTATTCAATCCTCCACAAAACCTAGCCAAGCCTCCACAACACCTACCCAAACTTCCACAAGACCTAGCCATGCCTACACAAGACCAACCCAAACCTCCACAAGACCTAGCCAAGCCTCCACAAGTCCTACCCATACATCCACAAGACCTAGACAAGCCTCCACAACACTTACCCAAACTTTCACAAGACCTACCCAATCTTCCACAAGACCTAGCCAAGCCTACACAAGACCTAGCCAAGCCTCCATAAGACCTGGTCCAGCCAGCATAAAATGGAATGCTGACACATTCCACACTTGATTTCCATTTCTAGTTATCTGTGGCAAATAAATCAATGACAATATACTATTTGACTCTTGCTGTTGTTTTTTTTTTAAACATGATTTAATTTATTCAGGTTGCTCTTTAGTAAAATGAGAAGCAACTGTGAATTTTGGGGGCAAATTTCCATAGAAAAGAGAGGTCTAATTCTAAGTTGAATGCAAGTTCATAAGCGGGCGCTTTGCGCTTTAACCAGCAGAAGTAATTGCAAATGGGGCATCCAACTCCAGTAGATGCAGCAGCGCAGGCTCTTTGAGTGGTGTTTCGCTGCAGATACGCAATGCAAATAAGATGCAAACTCTAAAGTTATAGATGATTCCCTACACTTCCCGGAGCATCTTAGTCGCACCCAGCGTCTTGCGCCATATTGTGTATAGATGCCGTGTACTATGTATGTGACACATCTGTAGTTGCAGATCATGTCAATAACATATTCTGTCCATTGTTCGCATCAGGGCCGTAACTAAGTGTGTGCCAGTGCTGCCTTGCCCACAGCGCAATTGCACTGTGGGCGCACCATCTGGCGGCACCCCCTGCCAGCCTCTGCCCGCACTCTCTCATTGCCTCCCACCGACTGCAGTGCTACCCTGCAAAGAAGCCGAAGCCGTGGGGTGCTATTTAAGCCCCACCCCTTCCTGAATTTGGCTTTGCCCCCTTCAAAGACCTGCAAATCGTGGGTTGTGTACTTGTGCTGTGTGTCTTGGCACTTGGCAGCTGCGGTAACCTCCGACTGCCACAATCTCTACACTGGCTGCTGTATCCTTTACCTACAACCCCTTGCCTGGTCCTCTTCCTGGAGGCACTTGTAAGTGATAGTATTCCAAAAATACTTATATTTGCCATAATGTGTAAAAAGGGGGACTCTGCCTGCCGTTATGTGTAAAAAGGGGGACTCTGCTGCCATATTGTGTAAAAAGGGGGACTCTGCTGTTGTAATGTGTAAAAAGGAGGACTGTGCTGCCATAGTGTGTGAAATGGGTGACTCTGCTGCCGTAATGTGTAAAAAGAGGGTTCTACCTGCCTAATGTGTAAAAAGGAGACCCTGCTACCGTAATGTGTAAAAGGGGGGACTCTGCTGCCGTAATGTATAAAAGGGGGACTCTGCTGCCATATTGTGTAAAAAGGAGGACTCTACCTGCTGTAATGTGTAAAAGAGAGCTCTACATGGCGTAATGTGTAAAATGGGGCTCTACCTGGTGTAATGTGTGTAAGTGGCGCTACTGTGTGGCGTAATTTGAATAATGGAGACTACTGTGTGGTATAAGAGGAATTGGTATTATTTTGTGGCCATGCCCTCCCCATGAAGCCACGCCCTGGCCCTCTTTTTAAAAAAAATTGGGGGGGGGGGGGGGCACCGAGTCTGTTTCTTGCTCACAGCGCTAAAATGTCTAGTTACAGCACTGGATTGCATGTTTAGAATCAGGGGGCTCAGATATTCCCCTGATGCAAACTATAATAAATCCGTCCAGCCCTTATAATAAATCATGTCTGTTTATTTTATGACGTTGGCTGTCAGTGGTATATCTGCTTTGTGCACAGACACTGTATAGATATAACAGGGAGTTATTGCTATTCACCAAATGATTCACCCCTGTTGTGGTGTATTTACTGCAGTTGTGTGAGTTTGCATGCGTGCGGGTATATGAAGACTACTTACTGTATGCTCCTCCAGCTAATGCAATGCTGACTGGTTACTTAGTTCTGCAGGTTACTGGCTCTCCCCTCTAATGATAACCCGCATCATTTACCTGATCCACTCAGCAATCCAATCTGAATGTAATACCACAATAATATATGTGTATCATTATAGCAGCTTATATAAGACTATAAAGTCCCACTTTAAGATGTAAGTTTATGTGATATATTCTTCTAGATTGATCATCAGTCATCTCCATTTTTGGACAAATCCTGTCTATATATTTTGCAAGATAAGAGTACACTTAATATACAATCGGTGTGTCAAGGATGCAATCAACCTGGGCCTGCACTACTTTCTACAGCACCTAGACATTCCCGGTACCTACGCAAGGGTCCTGTTTGTCAATTTCAGCTTGGCCTTCAATACAATCATCCACAGCATCCTCCACCCCAAATTACTTCGCCTAAGGGTCCCAAAAGCTACCTGTTCCTGGATAATAGACTTCCTGACAAATAGGACACAGGTGGTGAAAGCGGGGGAATTCACCTCCCAAGCACGGCCCATTAGTACAGGGGCCGCTCAGGGCTGTGTCCTCTCACATCTGCACAAATGACTGGAACTAAGAGGCGCAATTAGTAAATATCATCAAATTTGCCGACAACACCACAGTCATCGGCCTCATCAAGGACGAATCGGCCTATAGACAGAAAGTAGAACGGTTGGCCCAATGGTGCTGCCACACCAACCTTGAGCTCAACCCCCTCAAAATTGTTTAGATGATAGTGGACTACAGGAAGAAGTCAGCTAGTGCCCCTCCGCTAACGATTGCTGACAGTGTGGTATCGCTAGTGGACTCCTTCAAGTTCCTGGGGACCACAATCTCCCGGGCCCGTAAATGGGGGTACAACGCTGATGCCACTGTCGAGAAAGCGCAGCAGAGGTTGTTCTTCCTCAGGCAACTAAGGAAGTTCAACATCCCACAGAAGCTTCTGCTCCTCTGCTACTCCGCGATTGTGGAGTCGATACTGTGCTCCTCGATACTGGTATGGTACAGCTCCGCCAGCGTGAGGGACAGATGCAGGCTCCAAAAGGTGGTCAGAACCACAGAGAAGATCATCGGGGCTGACCTTCCCTCAGTCCAGGACCTGTACCTGTCCAGAGCTAAAAAGCGGGCAATGAAGATAGTAAAGGACCAGCTACACCCCGGCCACAGCATGTGTAACTTGCTTCCTTCAGGCAGGCTTTACAGGGCCGTCCCCACCAGCTCTACCAGAAGCCTCAACAGTTTCTTTCCCCAAGTGGTCCGCCTGCTGAATTCCTGAACATTGACTGACTAGACCACAGGTCTGCAAACTCGGTCCTCAGGACCCCACACAGTGCATGTTTTGCAGGTCTCCTCACAGAATCACAAGTGAAATAATTAACTCCATCTGTGGACCTTTTAAAATGTGTCAGTGAGTAATTAATACACCTATGCACCTGCTGGGTTACCTGCAAAACATGCACTGTGCGGGGTAATGAGGACCAAGTTTGCAGACCTATGGACTAGACGAACATGTAACTCACTTCTGTCCCTACAGTATACCTATCTGTAGGACTTTACTTGCAACCCCCCCCCCCCCTTTCACCTGCTTACCTGTTACCTACTTGGCTGTTACAGTATATAGCAAACCGAAGACTAATTCCTAGTATACGCAAGTACACCAAGCCAATAAAGCTGATTCTGATTCTAAAAGCACTAACATAGAATAAAATATTTTATTTTTCAATAAAAAAAAACCCTCTCTTTATATGACATTTATTACACTGGAAAATTCCACAACTTTTACTGAAAAGGATTAAAATCTGAACCTAGAGGCGTCCTGTGAACACCGCCGACCGACACTGAGGATAAAAATTCATGTCCAGCGCAGAGGAACCTACCAGGAAAGGTGATTACTAAATGTCTGAGGAGGATTACTGTAGTTTACCATAGTTTTATAAGGCTAAACCACCATGTTATCTGTAATCTACCGCCTGACCCAAGTGCTGGACACTTTCACGGATATATACAAAGGGCATACAGGGACAGACACACTGAGCACACAGTCACAGACACACCGGGCACAGATGTATAGGGACAGAAACACTGAGCACACAGTCACAGACACACCGGGCACAGATGTATAGGGACAGAAACACTGAGCACACAGTCACAGACACACACCGGGCACAGATGTATAGGGACAGACACACTGAGAACACAGTCACAGACACACACCGGACACAGATGTATAGGGACAGAAACACTGAGCACACAGTCACAGACACACACCGGGCACAGATGTATAGGGACAGAAACACTGAGCACACAGTCACAGACACACACCGGACACAGATGTATAGGGACAGACACACTGAGCACACAGTCACAGACACACACCAGGCACAGATGTATAGGGACAGACACACTGAGCACACAGTCACAGACACACACCGGACACAGATGTATAGGGACAGAAACACTGAGCACACAGTCACAGACACACCGGGCACAGATGTATAGGGACAGAAACACTGAGCACACAGTCACAGACACACACCGGGCACAGATGTATAGGGACAGACACACTGAGCACACAGTCACAGACACACACCGGGCACAGATGTATAGGGACAGACACACTGAGCACACAGTCACAGACACACACCGGACACAGATGTATAGGGACAGAAACACTGAGCACACAGTCACAGACACACCGGGCACAGATGTATAGGGACAGAAACACTGAGCACACAGTCACAGACACACACCGGGCACAGATGTATAGGGACAGAAACACTGAGCACACAGTCACAGACACACCGGACACAGATGTATAGAGACAGACACACTGAGCACACAGTCACAGACACACCGGACACAGATGTATAGGGACAGACACACTGAGCACGCAGTCACAGGCACACCGGGCACATATGTATAGGGACAGAAACACTGAGCACACAGTCACAGACTCACACCGGGCACAGATGTATAGGGACAGAAACACTGAGCACACAGTCACAGACACATCGGACACAGATGTATAGAGACAGACACACTGAGCACACAGTCACAGACACACACCGGACACAGATGTATAGGGACAGACACACTGAGCACGCAGTCACAGACACACCGGACACAGATGTATAGGGACAGACACACTGAGCACGCAGTCACAGACACACCGGGCACAGATGTATAGGGACAGAAACACTGAGCACACAGTCACAGACACACACCGGGCACAGATGTATAGGGACAGAAACACTGAGCACACAGTCACACACCGGACACAGATGTATAGAGACAGACACACTGAGCACACAGTCACAGACACACACCGGGCACAGATGTATAGGGACAGACACACTGAGCACACAGTCACAGACACACACCGGGCACAGATGTATAGGGACAGACACACTGAGCACACAGTCACAGACACACACCGGACACAGATGTATAGAGACAGACACACTGAGCACACAGTCACACACACACCGGACACAGATGTACTGGGACAGACACACTGAGCACACAGTCACAGACACACACCGGACACAGATGTATAGGGACAGACACACTGAGCACACAGTCACAGACACACACCGGACACAGATGTACAGGGACAGACACACTGAGCACACAGTCATAGACACACACCGGACACAGATGTATAGGGACAGACACACTGAGCACACAGTCACAGACACACACCGGACACAGATGTATAGGGACAGACACACTGAGCACACAGTCACAGACACACACCGGACACAGATGTACAGGGACAGACACACTGAGCACACAGTCATAGACACACACCGGACACAGATGTATAGGGACAGACACACTGAGCACACAGTCACAGACACACACCGGACACAGATGTACAGGGACAGACACACTGAGCACACAGTCACAGACACACACCGGACACAGATGTATAGGGACAGACACACTGAGCACACAGTCACAGACACACACCGGACACAGATGTACAGGGACAGACACACTGAGCACACAGTCATAGACACACACCGGACACAGATGTACAGGGACAGACACACTGAGCACACAGTCATAGACACACACCGGACACAGATGTATAGAGACAGACACACTGAGCACACAGTCACAGACACACACCGGACACAGATGTATAGGGACAGACACACTGAGCACACAGTCACAGACACACACGACACAGATGTACAGGGGTAGACACACTGAGCACACAGTCATAGACACACACCGGACACAGATGTATAGGGACAGACACACTGAGCACACAGTCACAGACACACACCGGACACAGATGTACAGGGACAGACACACTGAGCACACAGTCACAGACACACACCGGGCACAGATGTATAGGGACAGACACACTGAGCACACAGTCACAGACACACACCGGGCACAGATGTAAAGGGACAGACATACTGAGCACACAGTCACACACACACCAGACACAGATGTATAGAGACAGACACACTGAGCACACAGTCAAAGACACACACCGGGAACAGATGTATAGGGACAGACACACTGAGCACACAGTCACAGACACACACCGGACACAGATGTATAGGGACAGACACACTGAGCACACAGTCACAGACACACCTGACACAGATGTATAGGGACAGACACACTGAGCACACAGTCACAGACACACACCGGACACAGATGTATAGAGACAGACACACTGAGCACACAGTCACAGACTCACACCGGGCACAGATGTATAGGGACAGACACACTGAGCACACAGTCACAGACACACACCGGACACAGATGTATAGAGACAGACACACTGAGCACACAGTCACAGACACACCGGACACAGATGTATAGGGACAGACACACTGAGCACACAGTCACAGACACACACCGGACACAGATGTATAGAGACAGACACACTGAGCACACAGTCACAGACACACACCGGGCACAGATGTATAGAGACAGACACACTGAGCACACAGTCACAGACACACACCGGACACAGATGTATAGAGACAGACACACTAAGAACACAGTCACAGACACACACCGGACACAGATGTACAGGGATAGACACACTGAGCACACAGTCACACACACACCGGACACAGATGTATAGAGACAGACACACTGAGCACACAGTCACAGACACACACCGGGCACAGATGTACAGAGACAGACACACTGAGCACACAGTCACACACCGGGCACAGATGTATAGAGACAGACACACTGAGCACACAGTCACAGACACACCGGGCATAGATGTATAGAGACAGACACACTGAGCACACAGTCACAGACACACACCGGGCACAGATGTATAGGGACAGACACACTGAGCACACAGTCACAGACACACACCGGGCACAGATGTATAGAGACAGACACACTGAGCACACAGTCACACACCGGGCACAGATGTATAGAGACAGACACACTGAGCACACAGTCACAGACACACATCGGACACAGATGTATAGAGACAGACACACTGAGCACACAGTCACAGAAACACACCGGACACATATGTATAGGGACAGATACACTGAGCACACAGTCACAGACACACACCGGACACAGATGTATAGAGACAGACACACTGAGCACACAGTCACAGACACACACCGGACACAGATGTAAAGGGACAGACACACTAAGCACACAGTCACACACACACACACACACACACACACACACACACACTGGACACAGATGTATAGAGCCAGACACACTGAGCACACAGTCACAGACACACACCGGACACAGATGTATAGAGACAGACACACTGAGCACACAGTCACAGACACACACCGGGCACAGATGTATAGAGACAGACACACTGAGCACACAGTCACACACCGGGCACAGATGTATAGAGACAGACACACTGAGCACACAGTCACAGACACACACCGGACACAGATGTATAGAGACAGACACACTGAGCACACAGTCACAGACACACACCGGACACAGATGTATAGGGACAGACACACTGAGCACACAGTCACAGACACACACCAGGAACAGATGTATAGAGACAGACACACTGAGCACACAGTCACAGACACACACCGGACACAGATGTACAGGGACAGACACACTGAGCACAGTCACAGACACACACCGGACACAGATGTATAGGGACAGACACACTGAGCACGCAGTCACAGACACACCAGACACAGATGTATAGGGACAGACACACTGAGCACACAGTCACAGACACACACTGGACACAGATGTATAGGGACAGACACACTGAGCACACAGTCACAGACACACACCAGGAACAGATGTATAGAGACAGACACACTGAGCACACAGTCACAGACACACACCGGACACAGATGTACAGGGACAGACACACTGAGCACACAGTCACAGACACACACCGGACACAGATGTATAGGGACAGAGACACTGAGCACGCAGTCACAGACACACCGGACACAGATGTACAGGGACAGACACACTGAGCACAGTCACAGACACACACCGGATACAGATGTATAGGGACAGACACACTGAGCACGCAGTCAAAGACACACCAGGAACAGATGTATAGAGACAGACACACTGAGCACACAGTCACAGACACACACCGGACACAGATGTATAGGGACAGACACACTGAGCACAGTCACAGACACACACCGGACACAGATGTACAGGGACAGACACACTGAGCACAGTCACAGACACACACCGGACACAGATGTATAGGGACAGAAACACTGAGCACACAGTCACAGACACACACCGGGCACAGATGTATAGAGACAGACACACTGAGCACACAGTCAAAGACACACACCGGACACAGATGTATAGAGACAGACACACTGAGCACACAGTCACAGACACACACCGGACACAGATGTATAGGGACAGACACACTGAGCACACAGTCACAGACACACCGGACACAGATGTATAGGGACAGACACACTGAGCACACAGTCACAGACACACACCGGACACAGATGTATAGAGACAGACACACTGAGCACACAGTCACAGACACACACCGGGCACAGATGTATAGAGACAGACACACTGAGCACACAGTCACACACCGGGCACAGATGTATAGAGACAGACACACTGAGCACACAGTCACAGACACACACCGGACACAGATGTATAGAGACAGACACACTGAGAACACAGTCACAGACACACCGGACACAGATGTATAGGGACAGACACACTGAGCACACAGTCACAGACACACACCGGACACAGATGTATAGAGACAGACACACTGAGCACACAGTCACAGACACACACCGGACACAGATGTATAGGGACAGACACACTGAGCACACAGTCACAGACACACACCGGACACAGATGCATAGAGACAGACACACTGAGCACACAGTCACAGACACACACCGGACACAGATGTATAGGGACAGACACACTGAGCACACAGTCACAGACACACACCGGACACAGATATATAGGGACAGACACACTGAGCACACAGTCACAGACACACACCGGACACAGATGTACAGGGACAGACACACTGAGCACACAGTCACACACACACACTGGACACAGATGTATACAGCCAGACACACTGAGCACACAGTCACAGACACACACCGGACACAGATGTATAGAGACAGACACACTGAGCACACAGTCACACACCGGGCACAGATGTATAGAGACAGACACACTGAGCACACAGTCACATACACACCGGGCATAGATGTATAGAGACAGACACACTGAGCACACAGTCACAGACACACACCGGACACAGATGTATAGAGACAGACACACTGAGCACACAGTCACAGACACACACCGGACACAGATGTATAGGGACAGACACACTGAGCACACAGTCACAGACACACACCGGGCACAGATGTATAGAGACAGACACACTGAGCACACAGTCACACACCGGGCACAGATGTGTAGAGACAGACACACTGAGCACACAGTCACAGACACACACCGGACACAGATGTATAGAGACAGACACACTGAGCACACAGTCACAGACACACCGGACACATATGTATAGGGACAGACACACTGAGCACACAGTCACAGACACACACCGGACACAGATGTATAGAGACAGACACACTGAGCACACAGTCACAGACACACACCGGACACAGATGTATAGGGACAGACACACTGAGCACACAGTCACAGACACACAGCGGACACAGATGTATAGGGACAGACACACTGAGTACACAGTCACAGACACACACCGGACACAGATGTATAGGGACAGACACACTGAGCACACAGTCACAGACACACAGCGGACACAGATGTATAGGGACAGACACACTGAGTACACAGTCACAGACACACACCGGACACAGATGTACAGGGACAGACACACTGAGCACACAGTCACACACACACACTGGACACAGATGTATAGAGCCAGACACACTGAGCACACAGTCACAGACACACACCGGACACAGTTGTATAGAGACAGACACACTGAGCACACAGTCACAGACACACACCGGGCACAGATGTATAGAGACAGACACACTGAGCACACAGTCACACACCGGGCACAGATGTATAGAGACAAACACACTGAGCACACAGTCACAGACACACACCGGACACAGATGCATAGAGACAGACACACTGAGCACACAGTCACAGACACACACCGGACACAGATGTATAGGGACAGACACACTGAGCACACAGTCACAGACACACACCGGACACAGATGTATAGGGACAGACACACTGAGCACACAGTCACACACACACACACCGGACACAGATGTATAGAGACAGACACACTGAGCACACAAGCACACCGGACACAGATGTATAGAGACAGACACACTGAGCACACAGTCACAGACACACACCGGACACAGATGTATAGGGACAGACACACTGAGCACACAGTCACAGACACACACCGGACACAGATGTACAGGGACAGACACACTGAGCACACAGTCACAGACACAAACCGGACACAGATGTATAGAGACAGACACACTGAGCACACAGTCACAGTCACACACCGGACACAGATGTATAGAGACAGACACACTGAGCACACAGTCACAGACACACACCGGACACAGATGTATAGGGACAGACACACTGAGCACACAGTCACAGACACACACCGGACACAGATGTATAGAGACAGAAACACTGAGCACACAGTCACAGACACACCGGACACAGATGTATAGGGACAGACACACTGAGCACACAGTCACAGACACACACCGGACACAGATGTATAGAGACAGACGCACTGAGCACACAGTCACAGACACACACCGGACACAGATGTATAGGGACAGACACACTGAGCACACAGTCACAGACACACACCGGACACAGATGTATAGGGACAGACACACTGAGCACACAGTAACAGACACACCGGGCACAGATGTATAGGGACAGACACACTGAGCACACAGTCACAGACACACCGGACACAGATGTATAGGGACAGACACACTGAGCACACAGTCACAAACACACCTGACACAGATGTATAGAGACAGACACACTGAGCACACAGTCACAGACACACACCGGACACAGATGTATAGGGACAGACACACTGAGCACACAGTCACAGACACACACCGGACACAGATGTATAGAGACAGACACACTGAGCACACAGTCACAGACACACACCGGACACAGATGTATAGAGACAGACATACTGAGCACACAGTCACACACCGGACACAGATGTATAGAGACAGACATACTGAGCACACAGTCACAGACACACACCGGGCACAGATGTATAGGGACAGACACACTAAGCACACAGTCACAGACACACACCGGACACAGATGTATAGGGACAGACACACTGAGCACACAGTCACAGACACACACCGGACACAGATGTATAGAGACAGACACACTGAGCACACAGTCACACACCGGACACAGATGTATAGAGACAGACATACTGAGCACACAGTCACAGACACACACCGGGCACAGATGTATAGGGACAGACACACTGAGCACACAGTCACAGACACACACCGGACACAGATGTATAGAGACAGACACACTGAGCACACAGTCACAAACACACCGGACACAGATGTATAGAGACAGACACACTGAGCACACAGTCACAGACACACACCGGACACAGATGTATAGAGACAGACATACTGAGCACACAGTCACACACCGGACACAGATGTATAGAGACAGACATACTGAGCACACAGTCACAGACACACACCGGGCACAGATGTATAGGGACAGACACACTGAGCACACAGTCACAGACACACACCGGACACAGATGTATAGGGACAGACACACTGAGCACACAGTCACAGACACACACCGGACACAGATGTATAGAGACAGACACACTGAGCACACAGTCACAGACACACACCGGACACAGATGTATAGGGACAGACACACTGAGCACACAGTCACAGACACACACCGGACACAGATGTATAGAGACAGACACACTGAGCACACAGTCACAGACACACCGGACACAGATGTATAGAGACAGACACACTGAGCACACAGTCAAAACTCGGCACTGTACTCCTCCTATATAATACTGCTGGTCCCCAATAAAGCAGTGTGAGCACAGATATATGCAGCACACTGAGCACAGATATGGAGTGTTTTTCAGGCAGAGGTGGTCATTCCGAGTTGTTCGCTCTGTATTTTTCTTCGCATCGCAGCGATTTTCCGCTAACTGCGCATGCGCAATGTTCGCACTGCGACTGCGCCAAGTAAATTTGTTATGCAGTTAGGTATATTACTCACGGCATTACGAGGTTTTTTCTTCGTTCTGGTGATCGGAGTGTGATTGACAGGAAGTGGGTGTTTCTGGGCGGAAACAGGCCGTTTTATGGGAGTGTGTGTAAAAACGCTACCGTTTCTGGGAAAAACGCGGGAGTGGCTGGAGAAACGGAGGAGTGTCTGGGCGAACGCTGGGTGTGTTTATGACGTCAAACCAGAAACGACAAGCACTGAACTGATCGCAGATGCCGAGTAAGTTTGAAGCTACTCAGAAACTGCTAAGAGGTGTGTAATCGCAATTCTGCTAATCTTTCGTTAGCAATTTTGATAAGCTAAGATTCACTCCCAGTAGGCGGCGGCTTAGCGTGTGCAAAGCTGCTAAAAGCAGCTTGCGAGCGAACAACTCGGAATGACCACCAGAGAACGTACAATACTGGTGGTCACTGGTCAGCAAAACTCTGCACTGTACTCCTCCTATATAATATTATACTGGTGTTCCCCAGTCCCCACAATAAAGCAGCACACTGAGCACAGATATGGAGCGTTTTTCAGGCAGACAACGTCTACTGGTGGTCACTGGTCAGCAAAACTCTGCACTGTACTCCTCCTATATAATATACTGCTGGTCCCCAGTCCCCACAATAAAGCAGTGTGAGCACAGATATATGCAGCACACTGAGCACAGATATGGAGTGTTTTTCAGGCAGAGAACGTATAATACTGGTGGTCACTGGTCAGCAAAACTCTGCACTGTACTCCTCCTATATAATATTATACTGGTGTTCCCCAGTCCCCACAATAAAGCAGCACACTGAGCACAGATATGGAGCGTTTTTCAGGCAGACAACGTATACTGGTGGTCACTTGTCAGCAAAACTCTGCACTGTACTCCTCCTATATAATACTGGTGGTCCCAGTCCCCACAATAAAGCAGTGTGAGCACATATATATGCAGCACACTGAGCACAGATATGGAGCGTTTTTCAAGCAGACAACATATAATACTGGTGGTCACTGGTCAGCAAAACTCTGCACTGTACTCCTCCTATATAATACTGGTGGTCCCAGTCCCCACAATAAAGCAGTGTGAGCACAGATATATGCAGCACACTGAGCACAGATATGGAGCGTTTTTCAGGCAGAGAACGTATAATACTGGTGGTCACTGGTCAGCAAAACTCTGCACTGTACTCCTCCTATATAATACTGCTGGTCCCCAGAATAAAGATATCTGCACTGCAGCCCCCTGAAACAAAGTGAGAGGACGCCAGCCACGTCCTCTCACTATCAGTTCCAATGCACGTGTGGAAAATGGCGGCGACGCGCGGCTCCTTATATATAATCTGAATCTCGCGAGAATCCGACAGTGGGATGATGACGTTCGGGCGCGCTCGGGTTAACCGAGCAAGGTGGGAGGATCCGAGTCTGCCTCGGACCCGTGTAAAAAGGGTGAAGTTCGGGGGGGGGGGTACGGATTCCGAGGAACCGAACCCGCTCATCACTAATTGTGTGGCAGTCACAGGAACACTATATGTATTTTGTGGCAGTCACACGGATACTAAATGTATTGTATGATAGTAACAGGGATACTGTATGTATTGTGTGGCAGTCACAGGGATACTATATGTATTGTGTGGCAGTCACAGGGACACTCTATGTATTGTGTGATAGTCACAGGGACACTATATGTATTGTGTGGCAGTCACAGGGATACTATATGTATTGTGCTGCAGTCACAGGGATACTATATGTATTGTGTGGCAGTCACAGGGACACTATATGTATTGTGTGGCAGTCACAGGGACACTATATGTATTGTGCTGCAGTCACAGGGACACTATATGTATTGTGTGATAGTCACAGGGACACTATATGTATTGTGTGATAGTCACAGGGACACTATATGTATGGTGCTGCAGTCACAGGGATACTATATGTATTGTGTGGCAATCACAGGGATACTATATGTATTGTATGATAGTAACAGGGACACTATATGTATTGTGTGGCAGTTACAGGGATACTATATGTATTGTGTGATAGTCACAGGGACACTATATGTATTGTGTGATAGTCACAGGGACACTATATGTATTGTGTGATAGTCACAGGGACACTATATGTATTGTGTGATAGTCACAGGGACACTATATGTATTGTGTGGCAGTCACAGGGACACTATATGTATTGTGTGATAGTCACAGGGATACTATATGTATTGTGTGATAGTCACAGGGACACTATATGTATTGTGTGGCAGTCACAGGGACACTATATGTATTGTGTGATAGTCACAGGGATACTATATGTATTGTGTGGCAGTCACAGGGACACTATATGTATTGTGTGATAGTCACAGGGATACTATATGTATTGTGTGATAGTCACAGGGACACTATATGTATTGTGCTGCAGTCACAGGGACACTATATGTATTGTGTGATAGTCACAGGGACACTATATGTATTGTGTGATAGTCACAGGGACACTATATGTATTGTGTGGCAATCACAGGGATACTATATGTATTGTATGATAGTAACAGGGACACTATATGTATTGTGTGGCAGTTACATGGGATACTATATGTATTGTGTGGCAGTCACAGGGACACTATATGTATTGTGTGGCAATCACAGGGATACTATATGTATTGTATGATAGTAACAGGGACACTATATGTATTGTGTGGCAGTTACATGGGATACTATATGTATTGTGTGGCAGTCACAGGGACACTATATGTATTGTGTGGCAATCACAGGGATACTATATCTATTGTATGATAGTAACAGGGACACTATATGTATTGTGTGGCAGTTACAGGGATACTATATGTATTGTGTGATAGTCACAGGGACACTATATGTATTGTGTGATAGTCACAGGGATACTATATGTATTGTGTGGCAGTTACAGGGATACTATATGTATTGTGTGGCAATCACAGGGATACTATATGTATTGTGTGGCAGTCACAGGGATACTATATGTATTGTGTGATAGTCACAGGGATACTATATGTATTGTGTGGCAGTCACAGGGATACTATATGTATTGTGGGGCAGTCACAGGGATACTATATGTATTGTGTGATAGTCACAGGGATACTATATGTATTGTGTGATAGTCACAGGGATACTATATGTATTGTGTGATAGTCACAGGGATACTATATGTATTGTGTGGCAGTCACAGGGATACTATATGTATTGTGTGATAGTCACAGGGATACTATATGTATTGTGTGATAGTCACAGGGATACTATATGTATTGTGTGATAGTCACAGGGATACTATATGTATTGTGTGGCAGTTACAGGGATACTATATGTATTGTGTGGCAGTCACAGGGACACTATATGTATTGTGTGGCAGTCACAGGGACACTATATGTATTGTGTGATAGTCACAGGGATACTATATGTATTGTGTGATAGTCACAGGGACACTATATGTATTGTGTGGCAGTCACAGGGACACTATATGTATTGTGTGATAGTCACAGGGATACTATATGTATTGTGTGGCAGTCACAGGGACACTATATGTATTGTGTGATAGTCACAGGGATACTATATGTATTGTGTGATAGTCACAGGGATACTATATGTATTGTGTGATAGTCACAGGGACACTATATGTATTGTGCTGCAGTCACAGGGACACTATATGTATTGTGTGATAGTCACAGGGACACTTATATGTATTGTGTGATAGTCACAGGGACACTATATGTATTGTGTGGCAGTCACAGGGATACTATATGTATTGTGTGATAGTCACAGGGATACTATATGTATTGTGTGATAGTCACAGGGATACTATATGTATTGTGTGATAGTTACAGGGACACTATATGTATTGTGTGGCAGTCACAGGGATACTATATGTATTGTGTGGCAGTCACAGGGATACTATATGTATTGTGTGGCAGTCACAGGGATACTATTTGTATTGTGTGATAGTCACAGGGATACTATATGTATTGTGTGGCAGTCACAGGGACACTATATGTATTGTGTGATAGTCACAGGGACACTATATGTATTGTGTGATAGTCACAGGGACACTATATGTATTGTGTGGCAGTCACAGGGATACTATATGTATTGTGTGGCAATCACAGGGATACTATATGTATTGTGTGGCAGTCACAGGGATACTATATGTATTGTGTGATAGTCACAGGGACACTATATGTATTGTGTGATAGTTACAGGGACACTATATGTATTGTGTGGCAGTCACAGGGACACTATATGTATTGTGTGGCACTCACAGGGATACTATATGTATTGTGTGATAGTCACAGGGATACTATATGTATTGTGTGATAGTCACAGGGATACTATATGTATTGTGTGATAGTTACAGGGACACTATATGTATTGTGTGGCAGTCACAGGGATACTATATGTATTGTGTGGCAGTCTCAGGGATACTATATGTATTGTGTGATAGTCACAGGGACACTCTATGTATTGTGTGGCAGTCACAGGGATACTATATGTATTGTGGGGCACTCACAGGGATACTATATGTATTGTGTGATAGTCACAGGGATACTATATGTATTGTATGGAGATACTATATGTTTTATATGGCAGTCACAGGGACACTATATGTATTGTGTGGCAGTCACAGGGATACTATATGTATTGTATGGAGATACTATATGTTTTATATGGCAGTCACAGGGACACTATATGTATTGTGTGGCAGTCACAGGGACACTATATGTATTATGTGGCAGTCACAGGGACACTATATGTATTGTATGGAGATACTATATGTTTTATATGGCAGTCACAGGGATACTATATGTATTATGTGGCAGTCACAGGGACTCTATATGTATTGTGTGATAGTCACAGGGACACTATATGTATTGTGTGGCAGTCACAGGGACACTATATGTATTATGTGGCAGTCACAGGGATACTATTATATTGTATGGCAGTCACCGAGATGACCTCTGCATTGTTTATTGGTCACTAGGCTGTTGTCTGCATTTTATTATGGGCACTAGTCTGCATCATGCATTCATTGTATGCTGGTCACTGGGATGATGTCTGTATTGTATGAGTGTTGATAGGACGCTGTTTGTATAGTATATCTCACTAATAGTGACTTAGTTATCATGTGAAACAACATAAAAGCTGTTTTATCTTGTGTACATTTTGCATTGCACATTCATGTGAGTATTTTCAATTAATTTGAGCAATAAAAGCATTGTTCTAATTGTTGATGATAGTGTTTACACATAATTGCAGTTATATTTAAAGTATGTCTTTCTTTTATTAAAATCCACCTCTGCTCTAAAAAGAGGTAGAGAGGATGGAACGTATTCCTTCGAGTAAGGGGCTTCCCACCACTATAGTTGGGGCACGGGTCAGCCGTTCTGCGTACAGGCGGAGGCAATGTAATGTTTACAGTACACTGCATGACTAGTTAGCCTAGTCCACCAACTACTTGGCAAGAGCTAATCATATGCTAACCTTGCCTACCTTAATGTTTGCCCCATCTACAATTTATTTGGTCCTACCTACAGTACATGGGGCCAATTCTTGCCTCAGCCACTTTAAGTTGCCAGTGTTCCCCAACTTGAGCTGAATTAATTAACTTATTAGTAAGTTGTCTTTCATTATCAGTGAATAGATTCCGCTCGATCTGACAGATTGCATTTTGTAACAAGTGGAAGAGGACATGCTGGAGGGCATTTGGCATTACCAGTTGGTGTCATGCAGTGTGGACTCCTTGTGTGTGACAGAGGAGACATGGCTCTATTTATTGTTTATTTATATAGCGCACACATATTCCACAGCGCTTTGCAGAGAGTATTTTCCCATTCACATCAGTCCCTGCACCAGTGGAGCTTACAATCTATATTCCCTGTACACACACACACACACACACACACACACACACACATTCACGCTATGGTTAATTTTGTTAGGAACCAACCAACCTACCAGTATATTTTTGGATTGAGGGAGGAAACCGGAGTACCCGGAGGAAACCCACGCAAGTACGGGGAGAATATAAAAACTCTACCTTTTAGGGCCATGGTGGGAATCAAACCCATGACCTCAGTGCTGTGAGGCAGTGATGCTAACCACTACACCATCCGTACTGCCCAATCACACCATTACACCATCCACACTGTGTTGCCTTGCCATGACCTCTTGTTTATATTATGCTCTGGGATGATCATGTGACCACGTGCCATGCCTCGCTCTCATCAAGTTGGTGGCTTGCCCCGTGCTCTGGCTGCTTCTGGGCAGCCCCCAGCCTCCCCGGCGACAGTGTGGATGAAATACACATATTCACGACGTCCATCACCGTTGTGACACCATTCCGAGGAGGTGACACCAAAATAGCAGAGCAGCTGATGGCGTCGCCCGCTGTGCTCCGCACCCCCTTATGACGCCACGGGGTGTTACCAGCCTAATTGGGACAACTTGTCTATCTATGCACTGGACACCTGTAACACATTTGCTTTTCTTGCATCTGACAAAGGGACCAGTCCAAAAAGTTGTATTAAGATTCCTTAAAGAAGTATTCTTTTTTATCCACGACGCACTGCAGTAACTTTGTGGATTGTTCATTTCTATTAAATAGATGAATTATTGATTCGTACTGTAATTTATACGGATGATATCTGAATACACTTTATTTGTGTCTCAGGATTATTTAGAAGATATATTAGTCCATAATGGTAAAGTGCTCGCCCAATGGATTCAGCTATAATAAACACTTATTTCACCAAAATGGTATAAAAATAATGAGAACATTCGTACGCCTAGATTACAGTGTATCAGGGAGCCCATCTCAAGCAATTGTTAAGCCTTTACTAAACAGACTAATGATCCCTGGTTACCACAGCAACACAACATATACAACTGCACAGCATCACATTGTAACAAAACTCACGCAGAGCAAATCAAAATATTAATCAGCAGATGAGAGCAAAACAAATAACTAAGAGACAAACTGCTGAAATGCGCCTCAGAAATGAGTTTATAGTGTGGGAGCAGCGGTGGTCTGTAAGCACAGGAAATAATTAGCAACGCGACAGGCCACACGAACAATGAAATTCCAACAAAATAATAAGAAATAAAAATAATAATGCACATATAAGTGCAATTCTTTCTTCAGCAACTTTACACATGCCTGACTATTTACAAAGCACAATATATATATATTTACTTTTCCTTGATATTGAAAATAGAACTTTGTTTTTTCCTTGAAAAAGTTAAGGTGAAACGCGCATTAGTGGATAGCGGAGATCTTGTTGTATAGCTAATTGCTATAAGACTATGGGGGAAATGTATCAAACCTTATACAGAGTGGAGAACTTTCCCATAGCAACCTGTCAGCTTTCAGCTATCAATTATCAAGTATATTCTATAAAATGATTGGTTGCTCTAAGCAACTACCCACTTGTCTACTTCTGCACTCTCTCTATGATACTAGCAAAGCATTCTACCATAGAATAATACCAATCCTGAATTTCTCTAGAAAGATAGAAATAGATTATACACTGTATGTAGTGCATTCTTATACTGAGAAATTCAGGCAGCTTCAGTATCTCCTATATAATAGCCCAGATCTGTGACTTTATGCCTGTGTGTATAACGCATCTCTCATTGGGTTAGTGGCAGGTCTATCACACCCAGTCCACAGCTGATTGGGCGAGAAACGCCCTCCTACACAGGTTACATCCAATGGGAGGCTCTGTCCTTTGCCTGCTGTGTTTTCACAGAGCAGGATTAGCAATGGGGCTGATGGAGCTGCACACCCCAAAATAGGCCCCCTGCATCTGCAGCATCACACCCTCCAACACTTTACACATAAACATTGATACAAATTCGAAAAGGGGGCGTGGCCATGGGTACAGTGGCGTGGCCACGCCGCTTTTCCTATACATTCAATGGAAGCTTGTAGAGTAAAAAATCGGTACAGACCATAAAAAAAAGGTCCTGTACCTGCCAGAAAGGTGCAGCTGGAGGGTATGCCACTGCATCTGCAGCAAGTCTCTGCGCTGTACATAGGGAAACAATCCTTTTACTGCAGCGTCTTATTTCTTGCTGCCAGTCCGCCTGCCCCCTCCGGGATCAACAATCCCCACTCCCTAGCCGCGGGGCAGGTGGAACAAAAGCTGCTGCGGCCACCGGCATAGATGTGTATGAAAGGGGTGCAGCGGAAGGCTTTCATAGCCCTCCCTGCGCCACATACTCTCTGACCCCGGAGCCTCCTCTGCGCGTGATGTCACAGAAGTGCCTCCCCGCTACAGCAGCGCCCAGATCCCCAGAGACCCTGACTCCGCAACACAGCACCTGACCTGCCGGCCTGGAAGCCCCGAGATGGCTAATGTAACAGATAGAGTGGGTGATATCGCGGAGGGTAATGTCTGGACGCTGAATCAATGTAAAAGGTGACAGTGCTGTGCAGTGCAGTGGGCGTGCAGTCAGGGCCGGTGCTAGGGTGTTCGGCGCCCCACTGCAAACTATTAATTTGCACCCTCGCATACTTTACAAAGGCACAGCGCACATAATACCCCCTGTAGTATAGACAATTACACATGTAATGCCCCCTGTACCAGTGACACTTACACACGTAACGCCCCCTGTACCAGTCACGCTTACACATGTAACACCCCCCTGTACAAGTGCCGCTTACACATGTAACTCCCCCTGTACCAGTGACTCTTACACAAGTAATACCACCTGTAGCAGTGGCACTTACACACATAACGCTTCCTGTACCAGTGACGCTTACACACGTAATGCTCCCTGTACCAGTAACGCTTACACACGTAACGCCCCCTGTACCAGTGACGCTTACACACGTAACGCCCCCTGTACCAGTGACGCCTACACACGTAATGCTCCCTGTACCAGTGACGCCTACACACGTAATGCTCCCTGTACCAGTAACGCTTACACACGTAACGCCCCCTGTACCAGTGACGCTTACACACGTAACGCCCCCTGTACCAGTGACGCTTACACACGTAATGCTCCCTGTACCAGTAACGCTTACACACGTAACGCCCCCCGTACCAGTGACGCTTACACACGTAATGCCTCCTGTACTAGTGCTGCTTACACACGTGACGCCCCCCAGTACCAGTGACGCTTACACACGTAACGCCCCCTGTATCAGTGATGCTTACACACGTAACGACCCCTGTACCAGTAATGCTTAGACACGTAACGCCCTCTGTACCAGTGTCGCTTACACATGTATTGTCCCCTGTACCAGTGACTCTTAAACAAGTAATACCCCCTGTACCAATGATGCTTACACACGTAACGCCCCTGTATCTGTGCTGCCTAGACCGTAACGCCCCCTGTACCAGTGCCGCTTACACACATAACGTCCCCTGTATCAGTGCCGCTTACACACGTAACGCCCTTTGTACCAGTGACGCTTACACACATCATGCCGCAGTCACACATACACACACAACAAATACATATATATATATTTACAAACACACACACATACATACTGTACATACATTACACACATACACAGTCACACATATATACAGTATACACAGACACTGTATACACATACTCACTTTCCAGACACTTATCTAATGAAGTCTGGCTGGCCGAAGCTGTAGCAGCTCATCCTCCTGCTGCAGCATGGTCCCGTCTAGCTCCGCCCCTTATTCCCATCTAGCTCCGTCCCCTTTGGCTCCCGGCCGGCCACTGAATGTCACACCTGGGAGGGGAGAGGGTGAGGAGGCTTTGTGGTGCTGGCGTCAAGGGGGGGAGAAGGTTTTGTGCTGCCGGAGCCGCTGCATGTGTGACAGCAGCCGGCAGCAGCAGCAGCTCAGCACAGGGATGCAGAGCAGGGAGAACGCCTCTCCTTCCTGGTTCCTCCCTGCACTGCATCCCTTCGCTGAGCGGCTAGCGCTGGACCTGTGTGCAGTGTCACTGATATTGCACAGCACTCTCACAGCACTCAGTTCTGCCAGCCAGTCACTATTGTTAGCACCAATGTCCCAATGCGCCGCATTACAGGAAAGTAGATGCACTAAATAAACTACAGCTCCCAGCAGCCCTTAGCGCTGAAGCATTCCGGCCCTTAGGGCTGCTGGGAGCTGTAGTTTATTGCGTGCATCTTCTTCCCTGTAATGCGGCGCGTTGCGACACCGGCGCTAACAATAGTGACTGGCTGCTGGGCGAGTCTCCGGGAGAGCCACTGCCAAAGGGAGGATAGCAGCTTAGCTGCTGACAGGAGTAGAATCAGGATAAGTATTACCAGTCCCTTCCCCACTCACAGTACCTCCGGGCCCCATCCGCGGCACCCACACACACCCCCTCCACCACCCGCGGTAGCTCCGGACCCCTCCCTCAGCACCACATCATCCACCCCTCCCCCACCGGGGCACCCCCCCAATTGCTCCTCCCCCACCCGCAATGCCTCTGGACCCCCCACCTGTAGCACCCACGCACCCTCCCCCACCGTGGCACCAGTCACTCCCCCACCTGCAGCATCACCACAACCGCCCCTCCCACGGCACCCCCGGATCCCATCCACGTCTTCCCCGCACCCGCCACTCCCCCAACCAAAGCACCTACTATGTGATTCATCTGTCCTTGCGTGCGCTGTTCACGCCGTTGCAAGGGGCTTCGACCCCTTAACCATTGCACGCCCCTTTGTCCGTGCAATATTAACCACTCACACAATTATGATTGGCGGTAATACTCCATATAATAAAAATATTTCACGCCACAAGGGTGTGCAAGTGTTAAGGGGGTGTAGCCCCTTACAACGGTGTGAAGAGCACCCGTAGGGCGCGATGAATCACCTAGTCTATAATAAACAGCAATTTATGCTATTAATATTTATTTAGAGATCATCCAAATTAATTGGTTCTTCAGTAACAAATTATATGTAACTTTACGTTCAGAGCTGGATCGTATTGGTTTGGTAGCTGTTATTAAGCAACCAAGATAGTGATACACTTTCAGTCGTATCCCTGGAGATTTAAATCTGCTTTGATGTATGAAAGCTAGATTAAAGGGTTAAAGCATAAATGCTTCTGACATGATCATGTGACATAAAACACATTTCCCTACATAAATACTAAGGTATAAACACATTACAATTGATGTACAGGCCACATCTGTGTGAATGAGATAGCTTTCTTTGATACAGTGTGTAATAGAACACGGGTGTGAGACTTTGGACTGATGCTTACCTATCACCAGGACAATATGATCCAACTTCTACTGTATTACTGTGACTTTTATTCAAAATTAAATGGACTAAGTAGACGACACAAGACTGTGTGGGTCATTCCGAGTTGATATATATATATACAGTACATCTGATAACTGGCTTCATGAAAATTAAGATGGGTGTCTCCAGTGTGCTCTACCCAGCATGCTTTGGGAAATAACTAATGATGTCTGTGAAGTTTAGAGTTATGCTACTACCAGGCTGACCACTAGATGGGCTCATACAGGATAAACTTATAACTAGAGATGAGCGGATTCGGTTTTAATCGGATTTACTCGGTTCTCAAAACAGCATCTTATTGGCTATTCAAAAAACGTGACATCCGTGAGCCAATAAAATCCCGTTTTGAGAACCGAGTAAATCTGAGTAAAACCGAATCCGCTCATCTCTACTTATAACCAGAATATATTAAGCAGGAACGCATTACATTAAAATCTATTAAATTGTCCAAAACTCTTCCAGGCAAGCTGACATCCCTGTGGGGGAAATATATTCGGTGTAATTGAATATACAATTATGCAGTGCTTAGAACTGGCAAACATTAAGATCTATAGGGACAATTTGTCACGACTACAGAGGACTCCCAGTTACTGTACGTCCATCTGAAGTCGCCGGTCGCACTTATGGTCACTCTGGTACTCAGAAACTAACTGCCACCAGTAAGGGTGAATTCATTGCCCTGTCACTGGGTAGCCCGTCACTTCTACATACCCACAGTTATTAATATTCAAATTATAGTGTTACACTTATGCAGCATAGATCCTGACACTTAGGGTGCGTACATACTAGAGATGTGCACCAGAAATTTTTCGGGTTTTGTGTTTTGGTTTTGGATTCGGTTCCGCGGCCGTGTTTTGGATTCAGGCGTGTTTTGGCAAAACCTCCCTGAAACTTTTTTGTCAGATTCGGGTGTTTTTTTTCAAAACCCCCTCAAAAACAGCTTAAATCATAGAATTTGGGGGTAATTTTGATCCTATAGTATTATTAACCTCAATAACCATAATTTCCACTTATTTCCAGTCTATTCTGAACACTGAACACCTCACAATATTATTTTTAGTCCTAAAATTTGCACCGAGGTCGCTGGATGACTAAGCTAAGCGACCCAAGAGGGCGGCACAAACACCTGGCCCATCTAGGAGTGGCACTGCAGTGTCTGACAGGATGGCACTTCAAAAAAGAGTCCCCAAACATCACATGATGCAAAGAAAAGAGAAAAAGAGGTGCACTGTGGTCGCTGGACGGCTAAGCTAAGCGACACAAACACCTCAATATCACAGGAATTATTTGTTCCAATCAATTGTATTATTGGTCCAAATCACTGGAAGAAAATGACAAAATCACTGAATTATTTGGAAAGATCACTGTAATTAATAATTATAAATCACTGATATTAATTGGTAAAATCTCGCTATCGCCTGCCTAGTGAAGTGGAATCTAGATGGGATTTTGTACCAGGGACACAATAACTTCATCAATTGTCTAAATCTCACTGCACTAATGGCAGAAAACTGGCGCACGTCTAACAGCGCACTGATTATACTGAGCACTGATTATACTGAGCACTGATTATACTGAGCACTGATTATACTGAGAACTGATTATACTGAGAACTGATTATACTGATCACTGATTTTACTTAGCACTGATTTTACTGAGCACTGATTATACTGATCACTGATTATACTGAGAACTGATTATACTGAGCACTGATTTTACTGATCACTGATTATACTGAGCACTGATTATACTGAGCGCTGATTATACTGAGCACTGATTATACTGAGCACTGATTATACTGATCACTGATTTTACTGAGAACTGATTATACTGATCACTGATTATACTGATCACTGATTATACTGAGCACTGATTATACTGATCACTGATTTTACTGAGCACTGATTATACTGAGCACTGATTATACTGAGCACTGATTATACTGAGCACTGATTATACTGAGCACTGATTATACTGATCACTGATTATACTGATCACTGATTTTACTGAGCACTGATTTTACTGAGCACTGATTATACTGAGCACTGATTATACTGATCACTGATTTTACTGAGCACTGATTTTACTGATCACTGATTATACTGAGCACTGATTATACTGATCACTGATTATACTGAGCACTGATTATACTGAGCACTGATTATACTGATCACTGATTATACTGAGCACTGATTATACTGATCACTGATTTTACTGAGCACTGATTATACTGAGCACTGATTATACTGATCACTGATTATACTGATCACTGATTATACTGAGAACTGATTATACTGATCACTGATTATACTGATCACTGATTATACTGATCACTGATTTTACTGAGCACTGATTTTACTGAGCACTGATTATACTGAGCACTGATTATACTGATCACTGATTTTACTTAGAGATGAGCGGGTTCGGTTTCTTTGAATCCGAACCCGCACGAACTTCACTTTTTTTTCACGGGTCCGAGCGACTCGGATCTTCCCGCCTTGCTCGGTTAACCCGAGCGCGCCCGAACGTCATCATGACGCTGTCGGATTCTCGCGAGACTCGGATTCTATATAAGGAGCCGCGCGTCGCCGCCATTTTCACACGTGCATTGAGATTGATAGGGAGAGGACGTGGCTGGCGTCCTCTCCATTAGAATAGATTAGAAGAGAGAGAGAGAGAGAGAGATTGTGCAGACAGAGTTTACCACAGTGACCAGTGCAGTTGTTGTTAAGTTAACTTTTATTTAATATATCCGTTCTCTGCTATATCCGATCTCTGCCTGAAAAAAACGATACACAGCAGTCACACAGTGTGACTCAGTCTGTGTGCACTCAGCTCAGCCCAGTGTGCTGCACATCAATGTATAAAAGCTTATAATAATTGTGGGGGAGACTGGGGAGCACTGCAGGTTGTTATAGCAGGAGCCAGGAGTACATAATATTATATTAATTTAAAATTAAACAGTGCACACTTTTGCTGCAGGAGTGCCACTGCCAGTGTGACTAGTGGTGACCAGTGCCTGACCACCAGTATAGTAGTATATTGTTGTATACTATCTCTTTATCAACCAGTCTATATTAGCAGCAGACACAGTACAGTGCGGTAGTTCACGGCTGTGGCTACCTCTGTGTCGGCAGTCGGCACTCGGCAGGCAGTCCGTCCATCCATAATTGTATAATTATATACCACCTAACCGTGGTATTTTTTTTTCTTTCTTTATACCGTCGTCATAGTCATACTAGTTGTTACGAGTATACTACTATCTCTTTATCAACCAGTGTACAGTGCGGTAGTTCACGGCTGTGGCTACCTCTGTGTCGGCAGTCGGCAGGCAGTCCGTCCATCCATAATTGTATTATTATAATATATACCACCTAACCGTGGTTTTTTTTTCATTCTTTATACCGTCATAGTGTCATACTAGTTGTTACGAGTATACTACTATCTCTTTATCAACCAGTGTACAGTGCGGTAGTTCACGGCTGTGGCTACCTCTGTGTCGGCAGTCGGCAGGCAGTCCGTCCATCCATAATTGTATTATAATATATACCACCTAACCGTGGTTTTTTTTTCATTCTTTATACCGTCATAGTGTCATACTAGTTGTTACGAGTATACTACTATCTCTTTATCAACCAGTGTACAGTGCGGTAGTTCACGGCTGTGGCTACCTCTGTGTCGGCAGTCGGCAGGCAGTCCGTCCATCCATAATTGTATTATAATATATACCACCT
This sequence comes from Pseudophryne corroboree, assembly GCF_028390025.1. Lineage (NCBI taxonomy): Eukaryota > Metazoa > Chordata > Amphibia > Anura > Myobatrachidae > Pseudophryne > Pseudophryne corroboree. Next base: position 7,440,296 of record NC_086454.1, on the reverse strand, counting down.
AACCGTGGTTTTTTTTTCATTCTTTATACCGTCATAGTCAGTCATACTAGTTGTTACGAGTATACTACTATCTCTTTATCAACCAGTGTACAGTGCGGTAGTTCACGGCTGTGGCTACCTCTGTGTCGGCACTCGGCAGGCAGTCCGTCCATCCATAATTGTATTATAATATATACCACCTAACCGTGGTTTTTTTTTCATTCTTTATACCGTCATAGTCAGTCATACTAGTTGTTACGAGTATACTACTATCTCTTTATCAACCAGTGTACAGTGCGGTAGTTCACGGCTGTGGCTACCTCTGTGTCGGCACTCGGCAGCCCGTCCATAATTGTATATACCAGTGACCTAACCGTGGTTTTTTTTTCTTTCTTTATACATACATACTAGTTACGAGTATACTATCTCTTTATCAACCAGTCTATATATTAGCAGCAGACACAGTACAGTGCGGTAGTTCACGGCTGTGGCTACCTCTGTGTCGGCACTCGGCAGCCCGTCCATAATTGTATATACCACCTAACCGTGGTTTTTTTTTCTTTCTTTATACATACATACTAGTTACGAGTATACTATCTCTTTATCAACCAGTCTATATATTAGCAGCAGACACAGTACAGTGCGGTAGTTCACGGCTGTGGCTACCTCTGTGTCGGCACTCGGCAGCCCGTCCATAATTGTATATACCAGTGACCTAACCGTGGTTTTTTTTTCTTTCTTTATACATACATACTAGTTACGAGTATACTATCTCTTTATCAACCAGTCTATATATTAGCAGCAGACACAGTACAGTGCGGTAGTTCACGGCTGTGGCTACCTCTGTGTCGGCACTCGGCAGCCCGTCCATAATTGTATATACCAGTGACCTAACCGTGGTTTTTTTTTCTTTCTTTATACATACATACTAGTTACGAGTATACTATCTCTTTATCAACCAGTCTATATATTAGCAGCAGACACAGTACAGTGCGGTAGTTCACGGCTGTGGCTACCTCTGTGTCGGCACTCTGCAGCCCGTCCATAATTGTATATACCACCTAACCGTGGTTTTTTTTTCTTTCTTTATACATACATACTAGTTACGAGTATACTATCTCTTTATCAACCAGTCTATATATTAGCAGCAGACACAGTACAGTGCGGTAGTTCACGGCTGTGGCTACCTCTGTGTCGGCACTCGGCAGCCCGTCCATAATTGTATACTAGTATCCAATCCATCCATCTCCATTGTTTACCTGAGGTGCCTTTTAGTTGTGCCTATTAAAATATGGAGAACAAAAATGCCACTCCTAGATGGGCCCGGTGTTTGTGTCGGCCACTAGGGTCGCTAATCTTACTCACACAGCTACCTCATTGCGCCTCTTTTTTTCTTTGCGTCATGTGCTGTTTGGGGAGGGTTTTTTGGAAGGGACATCCTGCGTGACACTGCAGTGCCACTCCTAGATGGGCCTGGTGTTTGTGTCGGCCACTAGGGTCGCTTATCTTACTCACACAGCGACCTCGGTGCAAATTTTAGGACTAAAAATAATATTGTGAGGTGTGAGGTATTCAGAATAGACTGAAAATGAGTGTAAATTATGGTTTTTGAGGTTAATAATACTTTGGGATCAAAATGACCCCCAAATTCTATGATTTAAGCTGTTTTTTAGTGTTTTTGGAAAAAAACACCCGAATCCAAAACACACCCGAATCCGACAAAAATAATTCGGTGAGGTTTTGCCAAAACGCGTTCGAACCCAAAACACGGCCGCGGAACCGAACCCAAAACCAAAACACAAAACCCGAAAAATTTCAGGCGCTCATCTCTAATTTTACTGAGCACTGATTTTACTGAGCACTGATTATACTGAGCACTGATTATACTGAGCACTGATTATACTGAGCACTGATGACACTACGGAGAACTGACACTGAGCAGCGAGAACAGCACTGGACTATTGTACTATAGTACACTGGTCACCGTAATGCAGTCCTGACACTGAGCACAGATATTAAGCACTGATCAGGATACTAGTGTTATGATTCCCGTACTCCAGACCAGAGGAGATCTTATGGCAGAGGTCTGAGTACAGGAAAGATATACTGGTTATGGGAGCAGGAGAGCCTAGTAACCCCTGGCGCCCTAACTCCGTTGTCTCGCCCGTGTTATCAGAAATCCCCTGCAAGACTATGGTTGCTTGAGCCCATGGCAGCCGCGTTCGAAGGGCGGATTATGTCTGCCCAACCCCGATGCCCCCTCAGGTCTTAATGGGAGACAAAGGGTAATGGGAGACAAAGGGAAATCCGAGACAGGGTGATAACAAGGGGCCCTCTGACTAAGCAACCAGGCCAGGGGTTATAAGCTAACTAACTTAAACCAAGGTATGTGCGGACTAGCCGCCAGGGAAAAGGACAACCAAAGATCCACTGATCCGTAACTCCTATCCAGCACCGCTGGATACCAGAGTGGATCAGGGGGAGCGGAATCCTCCGCAAAAGCTCCAGAACACAAAGATACAAAATAATAAACAGTAAGCGGTCAAGCCGCAACACACGGCTACGCCGCGACTCACGAACACCACAGGATGTTAAAGGTGCTCGGTCAGACTCCAGGAACAGATGACAACTTCCGAGTACAGGATCACTGAGGACAGGAACAACCGGATTGAGCAGGACTGGAAACTCTCTGTAACCGACACAGGCAAACAGGAAGCTATCACCGGCGTCTGTGAGAAGTCCAAAGGGTGCTTATAACTGTGAGCTCCCCAATCAGGAGCCAGACTGGGTAATCACAAGTAATGCCGTGCAGCTTGCATGCTGCACGGCCAGCACACCATTATACAATTAGAAAAGACCCAGCAACGGGGAACGCGGCCCGAACGTGGCGTCCCCGTTGCTAGGGTCTGAGCGGCTCCGTGCGCCCGGCGTCCAGCGTTGCCAGGGAGCCGGCGGCTGAACGCGCACGGCGTCCCTGGTTGCTAGGCGCCGGGCCGCACCGACGAGCGGACCCCGGCGCCTAACAGTACCCCCCCCCTTGAGGAGGGGTCAAGGAACCCCTAAAGCCAGGTTTCCGAGGAAATTCTCGAAAAAATGCCCTCTTGAGCCTCGGGGCATGGAGATCCTTATCCAGGACCCAAGACCTTTCCTCCGGACCATAACCTCTCCAATGCACCAAAAAATAAAGCCAACCCCGGGACAACTTGGAATCAAGAACCTTCTCAACTAAGAACTCCTGCTGACCCTGTACAACTATTGGTGATCTCCCCTGAGATATCTTACGAGGAAATCTACTGGACGAAACATATGGTTTCAGCAATGAGCAATGGAAAGTATTTCCGATCCGTAAAGTTTTTGGTAAACGTAACCGGAAGGCAACTGGATTGACTTTTTTGATAATGTGAAATGGTCCAATAAATTTAGGACCCAATCTGGCTGAGGTTTGTTGAAGTTTAATGTTGCGAGTCGACAACCACACCCTATCTCCTACTTTAAAAGTGCACGGCCGCCGGAGCCTGTCAGAAAATCTCTTTTCCTGAAATGCCGCTTTTCTGAGAGCCAGGTGCACTTTTCTCCAAATGAGCCTAAGATGAGAGGTCAAGGTCAGTGAGGAGACAGAGGAATGTTGAAAAAAGGAATTAGCTCTGGGGTGAAAACCAAAAACTGCAAAAAATGGAGACACATTGGTGGAGGAATGACAGGCATTATTGTAAGCGAACTCCGCCAATGGAAGAAACTCAGACCAGTCATTTTGGAGTTTGGCCGAGTACAACCGCAAATATTGTTTTAGTGATTGATTAACTCGCTCAGTCTGCCCGTTGGATTGGGGATGGTAGCCTGACGTTAAAGATAATTTCATCTTCAATGAGACACAAAAAGATTTCCAAAACTGTGCAATGAATTGTGGACCCCGATCGGAAACAATATCAGTGGGTAACCCATGGAGTCTGAAAACATGGCGGAGGAACAAGACTGCCAATCCCTGGGCAGATGGCAATCGGGGAAGAGCAATGAAATGGGCCATTTTACTAAAACGGTCCACTACCACCCATATGACTCGGCATCCGGCTGACAGAGGGAGGTCCACCACAAAATCCATGGAGATATGAGACCATGGCCTAAGAGGAACATTCAAGGGCATAAGCTGACCGATAGGCAAAGAACGGGGAACTTTATGCTGTGCACAGACATGACACGAAAAAACAAACTCCTTAATGTCTTTGGAAAGACCAGGCCACCATACTGAGCGGGAGACTAATTCCAAAGTCTTAGCGATTCCCGGATGCCCGGCAACTTTGCTATCATGAAACTCCGTCAAAACAGTTGCTCTCAAAAACTCAGGGACAAAAAGACGACCAGCAGGAGTATTTCCAGGAGCCTGATGTTGAAGCAGCTTTAACTGGGTAAATAAATCCTGTGTGAGGCCTGCCCGAATGACTGAAGACGGAAGTATGGGAGTAACAGGACTGTTGTCTTGAACTGGAAGAAAACTGCGTGACAGGGCATCTGCCTTGGTATTCTTGGAACCTGGCCTGAAGGTGATAATGAATTTGAAACGAGTAAAAAATAAAGCCCAACTAGCCTGCCGGGCATTCAGTCGTTTAGCTGATTCAATGTATTGAAGATTTTTGTGATCAGTCAAAACTGAAATGATATGAGTCGCTCCCTCAAGCCAATGCCTCCACTCCTCGAAAGCCCATTTAATAGCCAGCAATTCCCGGTTACCAACATCGTAGTTGGATTCAGCAGAAGAGAATTTCCTGGACATAAAGGCACAAGGGTGTAATTCAAGGGAATCCGGATCCTTCTGAGATAGGATAGCCCCTACTCCAACCTCTGAGGCATCAACCTCAACAATGAAAGGCAATTCTGGGTTGGGGTGTCTGAGGACAGGGGCTGAGACAAAGGCTTGTTTCAAGGCCTGAAAAGATAGCTCGGCTTCACGTGACCAATTGGTAGGATCCGCTCCCTTTTTAGTCAGTGCCACAATGGGAGCAACTAGGTCAGAGAAAGAGTGAATAAATCTTCTATAGTAGTTTGCAAACCCTAAAAAGCGCTGAATTGCTTTTAAGTTGGTGGGTTGCGCCCAACTAAGGATGGCTTGGAGCTTCTTTGGTTCCATACGGAATCCCCGAGGGGAAATAATGTATCCTAAAAAGGATACCTCCGTGACATGAAATTCACACTTCTCCAGTTTGGCATATAGGTGATTTTCACGTAATTTTTTTAGAACCTGACGCACCTGGGTAACATGTTGTTCTACAGAGTCAGAATAAATCAAAATATCGTCTAAGTAGACTACAACGAATTTTCCAAGAAATTCACGGAGCACATCGTTAATGAGATCCTGGAAAACTGCCGGAGCGTTAGACAGGCCGAATGGCATAACCAGATACTCATAGTGGCCTGACTGAGTACTGAATGCCGTTTTCCACTCATCCCCTGACTTGATTCTGATGAGGTTATATGCTCCTCTCAGGTCAATCTTAGAAAAAATCACAGCCGAACGTAGCTGATCAAAGAGGACAGAGATCAGTGGCAGAGGGTAAGTATTTTTTACTGAGATTTTATTCAAGGCTCTAAAGTCAATGCAGGGTCTGAGTGAACCATCCTTCTTCTCTACGAAGAAGAAGCCTGCACTTAAAGGGGATTTAGATGGCCTGATAAATCCTTTCCCTAGGCTTTCTTTAACATACTCATTCATGGCCACAGTTTCAGGTCCGGACAATGCATATAACCTTCCCTTAGGCAAAGTGGCACCAGGAATTAGCTCAATAGCACAATCATAAGGCCTATGGGGAGGCAGAATATCCGCATTGCCCTTGGAAAAAACATCAACAAAATCCTGGTATTCCACAGGAATGGGTGCGGGAATGGCAGCAGCTATTCTGATGGGAAGCGTAATACATTCCTTATTACAGATGGTACCCCATTGTGAGATCTCCCCCGACTGCCAATCAATGATGGGATTATGAAAGGCCAGCCAAGGGTGACCCAGAACCACTGGAACTGCTGGGCAATGGGTGAGGAAAAACTCAATTTTTTCAGAATGCAGAGCTCCTACCGAGAGTAGAACAGGAGGTGTACAGAGAGAAATAACCCCATTGGACAAGGGACTCCCATCTAAACCATGCATGGTGATACACCTACCCAAGGCTAACTGAGGAATACCTAAGGTCTTGGCCCATGTTAAATCCATAAAGTTCCCTGCAGCTCCACTGTCCACAAAAACAGAGACCGAGGAACAGAGGCTGCCAAAGGAAACTTTAGCTGGGACTAACAGTGAATTATTTGAGGAGATAAGCTGCAGACCAAAGTGAACCCCCTCACAATTCACTTGGTCGAGACGTTTCCCGACTTGTTCGGACAACTACGGGCAAAATGTCCCTTACCTCCACAGTATAAACAAAGACCAGAATTTTGCCTTCTGGTTCTTTCTTCAGGAGACAGTTTGGAGAGACCTATCTGCATAGGCTCCTCTATGTCCACAGGGATGGAAAAAACACAAGGAGTTGACCCGACAGATGCTCCTTTTTCAGCCCTCCGCTCTCTGAGCCGACGATCAATCTTAATAGAGAGCTCCATGAGTTTATCGAGAGTCTCAGGAGCGAGATACTGAAGGAGACTGTCTTTAAACCAAAAGCCCAGGTCTGAGGATCCCCCTGAAGCAGAGAAATAATAATTCCAACCCGCTGAGCCTCCGTACCTGAGGAGACTGGTCTCAAACGAAAATAAAGTTTACAAGACTCTTTAAAATTAAAAAAATGTTTTCTATCCCCAGAAAAACGGTCAGGCAGATGCATTTTTGGTTCAGGAATGACCCTCGGGGAAGTCCGTAACAGATCTTCCTGTGACCTCACCCGAAGGGACAGATCCTGAACCATCTGAGTAAGTTCTTGAATCTGGCTAACTAGAAGCTGGCCAGGATTTGGCCCGACACCGGTGGGATTCATGAGGCCGACAAATCTCCCAACTGAACAAGGGAAAAATTAACTCCTGTTTAATTTTAAATTTTAGTCTGGCCGGTGATAATGTTATGATTCCCGTACTCCAGACCAGAGGAGATCTTATGGCAGAGGTCTGAGTACAGGAAAGATATACTGGTTGTGGGAGCAGGAGAGCCTAGTAACCCCTGGCGCCCTAACTCCGTTGTCTCGCCCGTGTTATCAGAAATCCCCTGCGAGACTATGGTTGCTTGAGCCCATGGCAGCCGCGTTCGAAGGGCGGATTATGTCTGCCCAACCCCGATGCCCCCTCAGGTCTTAATGGGAGACAAAGGGAAATCCGAGACAGGGTGATAACAAGGGGCCCTCTGACTAAGCAACCAGGCCAGGGGTTACAAGCTAACTAACTAAACCAAAAAGTATGTGCGGACTAGCCGCCAGGGAAAAGGACAACCAAAGATCCACTGATCCGTAACTCCTATCCAGCACCGCTGGATACCAGAGTGGATCAGGGGGAGCGGAATCCTCCGCAAAAGCTCCAGAACACAAAGATACAAAATAATAAACAGTAAGCGGTCAAGCCGCAACACACGGCTACGCCGCGACTCACGAACACCACAGGATGTTAAAGGTGCTCGGTCAGACTCCAGGAACAGATGACAACTTCCGAGTACAGGATCACTGAGGACAGGAACAACCGGATTGAGCAGGACTGGAAACTCTCTGTAACCGACACAGGCAAACAGGAAGCTATCACCGGCGTCTGTGAGAAGTCCAAAGGGTGCTTATAACTGTGAGCTCCCCAATCAGGAGCCAGACTGGGTAATCACAAGTAATGCCGTGCAGCTTGCATGCTGCACGGCCAGCACACCATTATACAATTAGAAAAGACCCAGCAACGGGGAACGCGGCCCGAACGTGGCGTCCCCGTTGCTAGGGTCTGAGCGGCTCCGTGCGCCCGGCGTCCAGCGTTGCCAGGGAGCCGGCGGCTGAACGCGCACGGCGTCCCTGGTTGCTAGGCGCCGGGCCGCACCGACGAGCGGACCCCGGCGCCTAACAACTAGAAGTGACAAGGTGCAGCAAGATAACGCTATGGCCTACTGTACTGTACAACTATATACTGGTGTTCACCACAATGCAGCACTGTACTACTATATATACTGCTCACAAAAATGCAGCACAGATATGGAATGGATACTTGCAGTGACACGGCGCTGCAAGATACAGCAATGGCCCTACTGTACTGTACAACTATATACTGTTGGTCACCAAAATGCTGCACTGTACTACTATATATACTGCTCACAAAAATGCAGCACAGATATGGAATGGATACTTGCAGTGACACGGAGCTGCAAGATACAGCAATGGCCTACTGTACTGTACAACTATATACTGTTGGTCACCAAAATGCTGCACTGTACTACTATATATACTGCTCACAAAAAATGCAGCACAGATATGGAATGGATACTTGCAGTGACACGGAGCTGCAAGATACAGCAATGGCCTACTGTACTGTACAACTATATACTGTTGGTCACCAAAATGCTGCACTGTACTACTATATATACTGCTCACAAAAATGCAGCACAGATATGGAATGGATACTTGCAGTGACACAGAGCTGCAAGATACAGCAATGGCCTACTGTACTGTACAACTATATACTGTTGGTCACCAAAATGCTGCACTGTACTACTATATATACTGCTCACAAAAATGCAGCACAGATATGGAATGGATACTTGCAGTGACACGGCGCTGCAAGATACAGCAATGGCCCTACTGTACTGTACAACTATATACTGTTGGTCACCAAAATGCTGCACTGTACTACTATATATACTGCTCACAAAAATGCAGCACAGATATGGAATGGATACTTGCAGTGACACGGAGCTGCAAGATACAGCAATGGCCTACTGTACTGTACAACTATATACTGTTGGTCACCAAAATGCTGCACTGTACTACTATATATACTGCTCACAAAAATGCAGCACATATATGGAATGGATACTTGCAGTGACACAGAGCTGCAAGATACAGCAATGGCCTACTGTACTGTACAACTATATACTGTTGGTCACCAAAATGCTGCACTGTACTACTATATATACTGCTCACAATAATGCAGCACAGATATGGAATGGATACTTGCAGTGACACAGAGCTGCAAGATACAGCAATGGCCTACTGTACTGTACAACTATATACTGTTGGTCACCAAAATGCAGCACACTGAGCACAGATATTGGCAGCACACCGAGCACAGATATGGAGCTTTTCAGGCAGAGAACATAGATATTTGCAGCACACTGAGCACAGATATTTGCAGCACACTGAGCACAGATATGGAGCTTTTCAGGCAGAGAAGGTAGATATTTGCAGCACACTGAGCACAGATATTTGCAGCACACTGAGCACAGATATTTTCAGCACACTGAGCACAGATATTTGCAGCACACTGAGCACAGATATTTGCAGCACACTGAGCACAGATATTTGCAGCACACTGAGCACAGATATTTGCAGCACACTGAGCACAGATATGGAGCGTTTCCAGGCAGAGAACTTAGATATTTGCAACACACTGAGCACAGATATTTGCAGCACACTGAGGACAGATTACAGAGCTTTTCAGGCAGAGAATGTAGCCACGTCCTCTCTGTTTAATCTCCAATGCACGAGTGAAAATGGCGTCGACGCGCTGCTCTTTATATAGAATACGAATCTCGCGAGAATACGATAGCGGGATGATGATATTTGGCCGCGTTCGGGTTAACCGAGCAAGGCGGGAAGATCCGAGGCTCCCTTGGACCCGTGTAAAATAGGTGAAGTTCGGGGGGGGTTCAGCTCTCAACGTACCGAACCCGCTCATTTCTAGTACATACTAAGCAATATTGCGTACAATCCGGACCGATGTCGGGCAGTTCTAAACGATATCATCTAGTGTGTACAGGCAATATACTGCACGGTGTGCAATCCCATAGGTTGTCTGCGACGTTGCCTGTCGGATCTGCATGCAGGTCTGATGGGCGATATCGCAAATGAGGTCCCCACTCCCCCACTGCCAGCATTCGTTGCACCCTATATTGACAAGTGTGTTTACAATTGCCGATGCCGGGTCCCATCGCGGACAACATTGCATCATTTGCGATGTCATCTTGATGTGTAAATAGCCTTAGATCCCTATAGGTTCATTAAAGAACACAAGGAGAATATGCTAAGATTAACTATGTTCATTTGAAAAATATTTCTAACGCTTACAAATACAAACATACTGTATGTTAAATAAATTGATACACAGATTATAATGCAAATTAAGTTTTCAGTAAGTAAAAGGAATAAGAATCATAAAGTAGAATCACTTACAAGAAGGTCTATATCTCTGTTGTGGAGGAGATCACAAGAAGGTCTATATCTGTGCTGTGGAGGAGATCACAAGAAGGTCTATATCTCTGTTGTGGAGGAGATCACAAGAAGGTCTATATCTCTGTTGTGGAGGAGATCACAAGAAGGTCTATATCTCTGTTGTGGAGGAGATCACAAGAAGGTCTATATCTCTGTTGTGGAGGAGATTGCAAGAAGGTCTATATCTCTGTTGTGGAGGAGATCACAAGAAGGTCTATATCTGTGCTGTGGAGGAGATCACAAGAAGGTCTATATCTCTGTTGTGGAGGAGATCACAAGAAGGTCTATATCTCTGTTGTGGAGGAGATTACAAGAAGGTCTATATCTCTGTTGTGGAGGAGATCACAAGAAGGTCTATATCTCTGTTGTGGAGGAGATCACAAGAAGGTCTATATCTCTGTTGTGGAGGAGATCACAAGAAGGTCTATATCTGTGCTGTGGAGGAGATCACAAGAAGGTCTATATCTCTGTTGTGGAGGAGATCACAAGAAGGTCTATATCTCTGTTGTGGAGGAGATCACAAGAAGGTCTATATCTCTGTTGTGGAGGAGATCACAAGAAGGTCTATATCTGTGCTGTGGAGGAGATCACAAGAAGGTCTATATCTCTGTTGTGGAGGAGATCACAAGAAGGTCTATATCTCTGTTGTGGAGGAGATTACAAGAAGGTCTATATCTCTGTTGTGGAGGAGATCACAAGAAGGTCTATATCTCTGTTGTGGAGGAGATCACAAGAAGGTCTATATCTCTGTTGTGGAGGAGATCACAAGAAGGTCTCTATCTCTGTTGTGGAGGAGATCACAAGAAGGTCTATATCTGTGCTGTGGAGGAGATCGCAAGTAGGTCTATATCTGTGTTGTGGAGGTGATCACAAGAAGGTCTATATCTCTGTTGTGGAGGAGATCACAAGAAGGTCTATATCTCTGTTGTGGAGGAGATCACAAGAAGGTCTATATCTGTGTTGTGGAGGAGATCACAAGAAGGTCTATATCTCTGTTGTGGAGGAGATCACAAGAAGGTCTATATCTGTGTTGTGGAGGAGATCACAAGAAGGTCTATATCTCTGTTGTGGAGGAGATCACAAGAAGGTCTATATCTGTGTTGTGGAGGAGATCACAAGAAGGTCTATATCTCTGTTGGGGAGGAGATCACAAGAAAGTCTATATCTGTGTTGTGGAGGAGATCACAAGAAGATCTATATCTGTGTTGTGGAGGAGATCACAAGAAGGTCTATAGCTCTGTTGTGGAGGAGATCACAAGAAGGTCTATATCTGTGCTGTGGAGGAGATCACAAGAAGGTCTATATCTGTGTTGTGGAGGAGATCACAAGAAGGTCTATATCTCTGTTGTGGAGGAGATCACAAGAAGGTCTGTATCTGTGCTGTGGGGGAGATTACAAGAAGGTCTATATCTATGTTGTGGAGGAGATCACAAGAAGGTCTATATCTCTGTTGTGGAGGAGATCACAAGAAGGTCTATATCTGTGCTGTGGAGGAGATCACAAGAAGGTCTATGTCTCTGTTGTGGAGATGATCACAAGAAGGCAGATTGGAGCACCCCAGGCTGAACGACTTCTCATCAGGAGATTCTCCCTGAATTCATCTGGGGATTCAGCTTTGCGGTTCCAACTCTAAGGAACTCACTTCCCCGCACAGTGCGAGAGGCCTCCTCTATAGAACCCTTCAAAAACAGACTCAAAACTTTCCTGTTACTCACGCATTTCACTAATGTCCTTTGTTAAGCTTATCTGTATTTTGCATTGTAAATGTAAAGCACTTCAAGTCCTATTGGGAGAACAGTGCTACATAAAATGATTATTATTCTTTCTGAATCAGGACATTAACCATCTATACACACTTATGCAATTCAATACACTCAACCAAGAGACCTAACCTGATTGAACTGCTATAAGTTATATTTACTACAGTAACAATAACACTATAGTGGCCAGATCATCATAATGGCTGCAAACAGTATTTATTGTGGTAAAAAAAAATAACAATGACCTACCAGTATCTTGTGCCGCTGCACTCCAGAACAGCAGAAGCCACTACCGCTGAGCTCCCAACTCACACAGCAAATACTTTATACAAGTCAGTAAAACATGGATCATACATGGAATGCATATATAAGCTTATATACGGCGCGGGTTGCCGCCCGTTCTCAGGCGTTTTATTAAAGGGGCAATCCCTTACAAGGCATGGTGTCTAGATAGTCAGGGAACATTAGATAAGTTCCCTCCAAGTATCACAGCTGCCACCATCCGTTATGTTTCTCTTGCCGTTTATTGCAGATAAACCATATGGTTCCACCTGTTTTATTCACTTATGATTTTTAGGATGCAGCAGTCGGGGGTACATCCACATCCAGTAAGTACAGTAATATATGCTGTCTCTCTAAAACACACACTCTAGGAAAAATATTATTTAAATTGAATTATAAAAGCTAAAGATATATATAGGGGGTCTCTAAATCATTCCATCTCCGTATACCTGGATGCATTTTTGAATCCTTGTGTACAAGCTTTGCTGTCCTATTTAAAAAAGACACTACTTCCTTATTGATACAATTACAACAATTGGGACCCTTACCTGAAGGTTTAATGTTGTGCAGTGCTGACGTCATGAGCCTCTACACCTGCATTCCTCATGAAACAGGTGTGGAGGCAGTGAGGTCACTAATACTGCGCAATGATACATATACAGGCCCAGAACCTCGTTTTTTTCTGCAGCTTTTAGATAGTGTCCTTCATAGGAATTACTTCCTTTTTAATGGCCAGTTTTACCTCCAGGTGGCAGGATGTGTGATGGGGTCAGCAGTGGACCCATCGTACTCTAACACCTTCATGTACCAGATAGAAAGAAACATGTTTTATCTAAATCCAGCAGTCTGAAAATGTAGTATATTACAAGTGCTATATAGACGACTTGCTAGTTTTGTGGCATGGCCCTAAGGAAGCGCTTACTTTGTTGTGGGAAAAACATAACGCAACTAGGCAGATGGTTAAATTTACCTATGTTTTAGATGAATTGACCATCAATTTCTTAAATGTAGCCATTAGACATAATGGTGACATTTAGAATACATCTGTTTATGTGAAGCCTACTGATAGAAATACCCTGCTGAACCATCTTTACTGAAGGGGCTACCGTACTCTCAGTTTCTGTGGGTACGACGGATCACCTCGGACCCGGAAGAAACAATTTTAGCTTTGGATAATATGCTTATTAAGTTTGCTGAACGAGGGTATCTTATTAGAGAATTGGAGGCTTCAAAAAAGTGAGTATTGAAATTAACACGAGAGCAAACACTTAGCACTAGATCTAAGAACCAATCGGGTAAGAAACTACCATGGGTAAATAAGTATACCACAACTTCTGCCGGGTGGTCTTCAGTATGCCGACTGACGGGATCCCGGCGCACAGTATACCGGCACCGGGATCCCGACAGCCGGCATACCAACACTTATTCTCCCTCGTGGGGGTCCACTACCCCCCTGTAGGGAGAATAAAATAGTGTGGCGCGCGTAGTGCGCCACCGTGCCCGTAGCGTGGCGAGCGCAGCGAGCCCGCAAGGGGCTCATATGCGCTCGCCACACTGTCGGTAAGCCGGTGGTCGGGCTCCCGGCGCCGGTATGCTGGTCGCCGGGAGCCCGACCGCCGGCATATCGTAGTGAATCCCTTCTGCCCGAGTTGTGAAAAAAGCTAAACAATTATGGCCAATTATACAGACGGATGCAGCCCTATCTGACTTGGTGTATACTAAGATCATGCCGAGTTTCACCAGGGGTCAAAATATTGGTGATCATGTAATGAAATTGGATGTTACTAAGCTGACTAAGAAAACTAAGTCATAATTTTTGAGACAAAAAACAAGTTGTTTTAGATGTTTGGGCTGTGCCACCTGTAATACTCTTATTACGGTTGCCACATTCAGGTAAGAAGCTGAAAATGACACACAGATTGTCATGCACTACTACGCATGTAGCGTATCTTCTCACCTGTCTATGTGGTCTTGCCTATGTGGGCAAGACCATAAGACAATTCTGTGAGAGGATTGCCTTGCACCGCAGTGCGATTAAAAAAGCACATAAAACGGGCTCTAGTGAACAACCCTTTGCACGCCATTGTTTGATAGCTAAACATGGGGTAGCAAGTATCAGGGCTATTTTGATAGCTCATGTGCCACAATCATTGAGGGGAGGTAATAAAACCAAGACCCCTTTACAAAGAGAAACTAGGTGGATATATACATTGGGCACGCTCTCTCCAAGGGGCCTTAATGAGAATTTAGGCTTACAATGTTTTTTATGGTATTAGAGCATTTAAGTCGGGGATATAATTGTTGTGTTTTTTGTGATTTATATTATACAGCGTTAAGTCCCATGGAAGCTGTTGGGCTTGTGTGGCAATGGTAGCCATGGAGATGTCCCTGCTGTACGTGGTGCCTGGACGTTATAGGACTGCGACGCGCAAGCGGGCGCTGGTGGTGGACGGACGCAGCGTGGAGCAGTCTGTGTCTCGTGGACACTGTCAGAAGTGTGCCGTGATGGTTTCCATGGAGATACCTGTGCTTCGGGTCGCGCCTGGAAGTCAGAGGACCGTGGCGCGGAAGCGGGCGCTGTTTGCTGCCGGGCAGACGTGACATGGAGCAGGTGAGTTACATTAGCCACTTATGTCCACTTAAGTCTGGTATATATGTTGTATTTTTGTTATGTGCCTCACTTTTGTCTGGCCCTGAAGACGGGGAACATCCCTGAAACATGTCAGCCGTATGGCTGAATAAACTGACACAGCTTTAAAAGGTTTGGAATAAGTCTGTTGAGTGCCGCCGCAAGTTCGATTACTACATAGTCATTATCCATCACCTGGAGGGCACCACAGCAAATTGCTTACGGGGCGTATGGAGTGCCGGGCCTATTTGGAATCTTATATATATATATATATATATATATATATATATATATGTATAAAATTGTACAATTATCAGTTATTTATAACAGAGACAGAAGTGCAGCTCACTCACACACATATGACAGTCTTTTGATACATTACCCCCCCCCCCCCCTCCCCGATAGAAGATAATTGGCTTTTATGCACAGCAGACGTAAATAGCCTCTATACATGTATACCACATGAAGATGGATTGCTGGCTATACGTCTGCTGTTAACAAATAATATCCATTATAAAGGACCAAATGTGGATGTGATCATTGATTTATTGAGACTTGTGCTAACCAGAAACTATTTTTATTTTAATGGATGTTACTATTTGCAAGTAGCGGGGTGTGCCATGGGATCTGCTTTGGCCCTTGTCCTTGCAAATACAGTAGTTATATGTTCATGGTGGAAAAATAGGTATTTTTTTCAAATGGTTGTATGACGTGTGACAAGAACACTGGAATAGTGTTTGAGGGCAGGTATGTTTGTCCCAGGTTCTTGTCTTACATGTTTTAGAAAATGTTTTGTTTTGTTAGAACCTTTTCAGTTTGCTGGAAAAGCTGGATAAGGGCCCTGAGAGAGAGAGAGGGCAAGTTCCAGACATTGGGCCCAGTTCCGGTCTTTGGCCTCACAGAGGGCTAATCAGGGTTTCAGCTGTGTAAGAGTGTTATAGGGCTGCTGGCCTGATCAGTGTGAGCAGATTGCCTGGGAGACTGCAGAAGAGAAGCTACCTTATACAAGTGAGCTATACAGTGTTTACTGGAGAACTCTGTGTTTTTGTTTAGAGATAGTTAGGAACGTCCTGTGTTTAGTTAGTGCCGGACAGGCAAGGTATTTTCTTTTGATGTTTGTTTTATTTTCTGCTTAATAAAACTGGTTGCGGCCAGTTGCACTACAAACTGGACTTGTATGATTCCTCAGCTGCTGCTTGCTGCCATTTACCCTAGGAAACGGCACCTTGTTCCCTTACAGTGTTACAATGGTCAATATAATTGTGTACCGTCGGTTCACAGATGATCTCATCATTCTGTGGAAGGGATCAGAGGAGGCACTGAAACAGATTTTTGTTGAACACAATGCAACACAACAGCCAGTGGGGTTCACTTTTGAGATAAGTAATAAATCAATCAATTACTTAGATGTAAAAATAATAAAGGAAGGCCCAAGACTATTGACAAGCATTTATTCAAAGAGCACGGATCGTAATAGTCTGTTACATAACCACAGTTTCCACCCTGTTAGTTTGAAAAACAGTTTGCCATACTCTCAATTTTTGAGGGTTTGCCGCATACATTACACCAGAGAAGGGATGGAGGATCAATTAGAAAATATGTTAACAAAGTTTATACACAGAGGTTATGAAAAGGACACATTACAGAGACAGAAAATTAGAGCTCTAAATAAATCTAGACAGGAATTATTACAAACCACAGTGAAAGAGAAAAAGAAGGCTACAAATCACTTGGGTAAACAACTTTAACGATAAGAGAAGGATAATTCAAAAACAAACAAGGAATCACTGGAGATTGATTTCCAGTGATAAGAAATTATCAGCCATTAATCAAAAATCTATCATGCATTGTTATAAGAGGGGAAAGAACTTAAAAGATCTACTTGTGAAGAATGATATAACCCATAAATAGTCTTTGACAACTAGGAAAGGGTGTTTTCAATGTTTAAACTGTGTTATGTGTCGATATTTGACACCAGGCAGGTTTTTTTCTCACCCACAAACGGGGTTTCAGTTTAAGATTGATTATTATGTAACCTGTGCAACTAAATTTGTAATCTATCTAATTACATGCCCGTGCAGCAAATGCTATGTGGGAAAGACCTTCCGTGAAAGAATGAATCTACATAGGAGTGCCATACATTTGGTACTTGAAAAGGGCAGGAGCAACCAACCTGTGGAAAAACATTTCCTTGAAGCCAAACACAATTTATCAGCATTAAGATATAAAATAATCAACCATTAATCTATTCGGGGGGGATCGTGCCCGTAAATTATTACAAAGAGAATCCTTTTGGATTCATAAATAGGATACACTGTCACCGAAGGGTTTAAATGAGCAGCTCAGCTTTGCCTGCTTTCTGTAAATGTTTATGTAACATACTGCATGTATCCATTATAATCTTGAATAGTAATGTGAATGGAAACTTTGTATTAGGATTACTTTTATTTTAGTATCCATTCGGTGCAGTGAAATTAATATGGTTACACTTTGTCTGAATTTTGCAATGCACAAATGCACATGGCCATTTACCTCAATTATGAGTTATTATCTTAACAGGCAATGATTTATAAGTAAAAACTATAAGTAAATTAACAGCATTTTTAAAACACATAAGAATATTAAAACGGCGAGGAGTCAATGGGATATTTAACAAAAGTGGTACATTTATGTGCTGTTGGATTGCAGAATACAGATGTATAATAAATATATGATGTATTGATGAAAACATGTCTTATTATTAAGAGATGATATATGCATTGTAGTTTGCTCCTATTGAATTTAAACACCTGTTCATGTTGTGGTGCAGGATTGTCTCACACATATGTTTAATTCTCCACACCTGTCTAAGGGCAGGTAGGGTGCGTTCACCTTGGGTGGGAGAGGGTTTTTAAGCATTGTTGGTGTCATTTGATTGCTTTGTACCCTGACAAAAAGGTCGAAATAAATGATCCTGAAACATTGAAATAATCCAGAGTGGTGGTGTCTTAAATTTTTAAAGAAGTCGTCGCTGAGTGCCGCTACTGGGAATCATATATATAATTTTTTTTTTCTACAATTATCAGTTATTTATAACAGAGACAGAGGTGCTGCCAGAGCCAGCCCTAGGCATAGGCAAACTAGGCAAATGCCTATGGGCACAAGCAGCTTCTGCTGATTAAAATGATATGCAGCATGCCTATATTCTGTGTGTGACTGCGGCTCTATCTGAATACGAAATGCATTATTAATGTGCGGCATTATGTGTATAAGGTGTACTACAGTACTTTGTGGCGTAATGTATAGAAAGGGCACTACTGTCTGGTCCTATGTGAATAAAGAGCAATATGGTGGGGTGTCATGTGAATAAGGGGCACTACTGTGAGGAGTAACGTGGTACTACTGTGTGATGTAATGTGAATAAGAGACACTATTGGATGATATAATGTGAATAAAGTTGCACTACTGTGTGGCGTAATTTCAACTGGGGGTACTATTGTGTGGCAATACCCCTTCCCATCAAGAACACGCCCCGTTCTGAGCTGCGCACCGAATGTGCACACTGTTCCTATTTATAATATAGTGGGTAGGAGCACCAAAATGTGGACTGCTATGGGTGAAGGGTGATGGTGCTGGGAAAGGGGTACAGGGTCAGAGGTGGAACTAGCAACTGTGCAAGTGGGCACCAGCCAAAATCTTGTCTAGGGCATCATATTGGTTAAAACCAGCTCTTGGTGCAGCTCACTCAGACACAGTACAGTCTTTTTTTGGGACAAATAATCTTGAAATGACACTGTATTTGCCTCCATATGCAAGCTCACTAAAAAAAACGTTTTGCAAGTGTGAGAAACGATTAAAATCTTTAATATTTTAATGTAAATCATGTATTTTTCAAGAGTGTGTGCTATGGAGAGGCAATGTATACAGTGCTTACTGGGTGTTGTGTGTCTCTATTAGCTGTAACCCAAAATGATTAAAGTAAAAAAACAAACAAAAAAATGATTTCTGATAAAAAAAATATATATCTGTAATCTTTTATAATTCAATTTAAGTCACACTGTATTTCAAGAGTATTTATCTTGGAGAGGCAGAGTATATTACTGATTAGGTGTGTTAGCTGAATCCCAAAAATAATAAGTGAATATTTTTTTCCTGGTGTTAAAAAACATTTCAAGTCCTTTATAGTTCGGATTAAATAATATTTCAAGAGTATGCATCATATATTACTGTACTTACTGGGTATTGTCATGCCCCTATCCCCTCCACCCAAAATATAATATGTGAAGGGGGAGGGGGGACACACACACCTGTTTTTTCCTCTAGTCTCAAAAAATATTTCAAGTCTTTTATAATTCAATTTAAATCAGATTTCAAAAGTATGTGTCTTGAAGAGCAACATATGTTACTGTACCTACTGAGTGGTGTCTCCATCAGTTCCCCCCCCCCCCCCCCCCAGGGAAAAAAAATGTTAAAGTGGAAAAAAAGATTGATTTTAATAAAACTGAATGGTAAAGGTAACAGTCCCTCATTTCTCATTGTACCTTCACTTGGTGTGGTGGCAGTCAAGTTCAACTACAACAGCTTTACTCCAGTCTTGGTGTAAAAAAATAAAATCAATCATGAATCAGTCGATGGAAGAAGAGCAGGAGCAAACCAATACTAGTGCTGGAAGTCATAGTACTTCAACATCTACTTATAAAAGGTTATCGGAAAAGAAGGAGTATGAAAGTGCGCCTCAAACAAAAAAAGTATTTCACATCCTTAAAACCATCTAGCAAAAAGCATAAAATTGCCCACATACCACACATCACACACAGTGGCAAGGAGAGGCTCGGTCTATGGACTTTCCTTGTGAGTGGTGATCCTGCTACTGCTGTTTCATGCAATACAACCTATTGTGAATTCGGGGCAACACACAGTCAGGCATCTTCTGTAACCTTGTATGTACAGTACCACCTTCTTGCTCTGAGTCGAGATGTGTGACCTTTAAAACAGAAATAAGTGCACAAAAAGAACACTAAGTTGAAGAACAAACTGTGTGAGGCAGTAGTGACACAAGACACCTGTGATACTCAGCAATTGATACAATAATAACAAATGTTTCAATGTTTCAATGAGAACTCCTACAGTTATACAGGAGCTATAACGACACATTTGTGATACCTCTCAATATCATATATAGCCACACAGAATCTGCATAGGTGAATGTTAGAATTAAGAGTACATAATGCAGACTGAATAAATATATTTATCCCTAATTATGGTGGTATAATTAAGGACGCATTGAAACAATAAATATTTAACTCCTATTTTTGGAGGCGTCTACCCCCCTTGGGATACAAATATTGTGACCACTGGATCTCTATAGCTACATTATTGAAACATTAACAGTATATTAATATATGTAAAATAAGGGAGATACGTATCCCCTGCTACATACTATATATTAGAATTGTATCTACACTGAATCTCATTAATACATTTCAAATTCTGATACTGCACTCACGAACAGTCAGATTAAATTGATGAATATCATTATTTGAATTATGTATGATGTCTGATATGGATACTTTGCACATCTGTAGGGAGTATTATACAAGCAATGCCTACATTTGTTGAGACCTCCTCAGGATACAGCAATAAAACCGAGTGACACCCCCGACAGGTGCAACAACTATATTAGCACCATTACAGTGAATGTATCACTCTCCATAAATTTAATCCCTATCAGTTACGATGTCTCTTCATTCAGTGACATTAACACTCTGATTAGTTTACGAGGGAAACAATCAGAATTCATACATCAATAATATATTAATATTTGTGAAATAAGGTGGATATTCATCCCTGAAGGTACACTATGCATCAATCTTGTACCTATATCAATTACAACTAAATCCTGGTATTGCACTCATCGATATTGGAGTGAGAGTATTTATACCATTGACAAATCCATAATCCCTGCAGATTGCATTATTAGTACCATTAATATTAGTACAAGCGGCCAATAAGACAACTTGAAGACGAACTGCTGACAACGAGACAAACCGACAGACTGGCTGAGAATAAGAACGATATTACGTGTGTTTGGGCATTTAGAATAAGACACGCTGACACATATTTTAATCTTAAATCACCTTTATTATTCCTATTGCATTTATTATATGTTGTGTATATGTCAAAGTTTTAACCTCTATGTTTCGCCTATACTTCTAGTCTGTGTTTTAGTCATTTTCACAATTTTTAATCTTATAATAATAAAAGTTACATTTTATGAATTTTTTGGTGGATGTGACAAATAGGTCACCTCTTCTTTTGTGCATCAACAATACAGCCCTCTCTTTCTCTTCTTCCATTGCACTTACTGGGTATTGTCATGTCCCTATCCCCTCCACCCCCTCCGAAGAACAAACTGTGTGTTCACAAACATCACAAATTGCTGAGGAGAGTGTAATGGTGTCCACAAATACTATGTCTGACATTTCTGATTCAGAGTATTTATAAGAGAAGCCTCCTTCCATCATTTCTGGATCCTCTTCAAATGTGAGTATTAGTAGTAGCAGAAAAGGAATCATGATGATGATGATGATGATTGTGTTGATGATGATGATGATGATGATGATGATGATGATGATGATGATGATTGAGGATGCTACTTTGGAAGTGCAACAGGTTGAGGGGGTTAATTATGTATCTAACACTAATGTGGAAGTTGAGGATGAATGTGCTGGACAAGAATAAGTTGGTAACATTTTAGGAGGATGATGTTGCTTGTATCAAAATACAGTAAGTCAGCCACTAGTGGCAGCAGTTTGTAGAGAAAACTCCTACCACCATTTCTGAACTCTCTGCAAATATGAGAATGTGTAGTAGTAAACGTAAGGCTGGTAGCGGGTTAGACATAGAATGTAAGATGCTACTTTGTAATTGCAAAAAGGTGAAAAGCGGTAATTGTGCAGTTTACACTAATGAAGATGATAAGTCACTAAAGATGTGCATACAAGTGGTATTGGCAAAACTAAGGATTACTGTACATAACTATGACAGCCCTGGGTGGGTGGGTGAATCACCTTCCGTAGCAGCAACAGCAATATCTTACACACAATGGGGGTCATTCTGACCAGAACGCACGCTGACGTTCATCGCAGTGCGGCGATCAGTTCAGAAGTGCTCATGCGCTGACGCCGCAGTGCACCAGCGCATTCCAGACAGCCAACGGCTGCTGTTTTGTTGGCGCGGTCCGGCCAATGCAGGTGTCACACGCAGCCGCTGCAACCATCACAACAACGAGTAACTCCCGGCCAGCACGCAGGAGCTGCACTGGCCGGGAGTTACTCTTCAAGTACAAAAGCATCGCCGGTGTGTAATTCTTTTGTACTTGTGCGGAGGGCCTGACATGCGGGGCGGACTAGCCCTGTGCTGGGCGTCCCCCCACATGTCTGTGTGGATGATTGCAGCTGTGCTAAATTTATCACATCTACGATCAGGTCTGAATCACCCCCAATACCGGCTCATTCACACACAGATAACTACAGTATCACTGACTGGCTTCATTCAGAAGTAGCTTCTTATATACTGAAGGCATCATTTATAGTAGCTTCTCCACAGATAGAGTACTATGTATTTTTTTAAATTATTCTTATTTCCCGTTCTCTGAATAGTTAATTACAGATAATGAAGACAATTTAAAATAAATTCCCAACCAATTTTCCAATGCAATTTAGGCTTTTCTCCACTGATCAAAGAGAAATAAAACAAAACAGAATAGTGTATTTAACATTGTTACTTTTTTCCTTTCTAGAATATACTGTGACAGCGCCAATACAATTAGGTGTAAACATATAGACAGAGGAGAGAGATAACTTCTAGCTGTCTACACTCTTCCAAAGGGTAGAGCGGAAAATGGCCGAGCATGACCAATCGTACAGGACTTCCATGGTTGGTAACTGGATGTTCTAAATAACTAAAGGTCTTATAATCAATGTGATCACAATGTCCAGGTTACTTCATACAAAATGACAGAAGCAGCTATTATGTTCAGGTCACTTATTTTAGATGGAGCATTGCTAATAATCCTTACTTAGGGGTAAATTTACTAAGATGGGAGTTTTTTTAGAACTGGTGATGTTGCTCATAGTAATCAATCAGATTCTACTTAACATTTATCTAGCTGCTTCTAGAAGATAATAGAAATAAATCTGATTGGTTGCTATGGGCAACATCACCAGTTCTAAAAATCTCCCACCTTAGTAAATGTACCCCTTAGTATCCACAAACACTAAATTATTAATAACAGCAGTCCAGTCTTTTATCTTAGTACCTTTTATTGCAAACTAGTGCTTAATATACTGCTGTCAGAGGATGTAATGAGGGGGACTGCTGCTGGCCTTGCTGCCAAGTCCCTTTTCCCTTGTCCCCACTGCCGGATGGGTCCCGGCATCTGTATAATGTAGTCCATAGATGCGGGGACCGGTGCATGTGCAGTAGCGGGTATGGTACTGTGCATGCTCAAACCTCCAGCTTCTGTGGACTGCATTGGCTGCTGCCCATAGAAGCCAGCTGGGACTGCCTGAAAGGCAGGGAGTTGCATCCTACAGGAAGCCAGCTCTCTGTTATTTACAGCCTGGTCCTGCAGTCCCAGAGCAAGGAAACACCTCCCAATGGCACTGCCCGTAGTGTGTCTGCCTGGCAGGTAGGACTTCCAATACAAAGTCACTGCCAGTCACAGTGAAGCCAGTGCAGTCACAGACTGCATCTCGTATCACTAACTCTGAGCTAAGGTGGCAAATTTTACCTGGGTTGGGGATAAAAATCCGCCACTGCTCTTATCTAATGGAATGTATCAAAGTGACCAAACTAGCCATACAAACGAGTACTCTGTACTTTCTTCTTTCTAAAATGATCACTTTCTGCTTTATATTTTTTATTTTCGCACTTCTACTTTCTAAAATTCTTTATTTCTATGTTCTAATGTCCTGAGGCCTGTGGTCTGCTAGTTGGAGAAGTGTTTTGGTAATAATATATTTTACCTTTAGGTGATTAGTTCTTGATTAGTTCTTGATTAATGCAAACATTCTATACGGATGTAGTGTTTATTAAACTGACATTCTGTCTGCCACTGGTGTGCCACTATTTCATACACAGTAGATGTGCTATATTCTGTTAAACCGCCGTGTGTTTATGCCGCTGCTCTGTTGCTTAGTAACCAGCCAGTGTGCTGTAGCCTTTGGCCAATATTGATGAACAATATTGTGGGCTGTGGGTGGGACAACATTGACTGGAAAAGATTGGCAATTAAGATTAATGTTGTTAATAAAACTGTAGGAACAGAAACAGCTCTAAATTACCTGATATTAGCGTTTGAATGTTTAACGAAATCCTGAGATACTGCAGTAGTTTTGCCAAAACCACAACACAACAATGATTTAGAAACAGAACCAAAACACGGGGGTCTGCGCACATCTCTAAAAAGTAATGTGGCCATAAGGGTCAATTCCCTTATCTTGCCCCCGTGGGTAAGTGCTGCTGTAGGCCCCACCTACGATAGCTCCGGAATTCACTGACTTTTCTTCCCCGGCCAATATGGATGGTACAAAAACCAGCACGTCCGGGGTGAGATCGGGCCGAGATGAAGCGCTGATGAAAATGAAATGAAAAGTCATACAGTAATTAATCACATACTGTACAGGACAGACTTATAGCAGTAGTGAATGTAATGTACCAGCTGTAATTATAATAAATTAACATATATTAATGAAAGATCTAGCAGCCGGCTTGCCATAGAGTCAGATTATGAGGCATCTGCAGTACAGCAGGCAGTGGTGATTACTCTTACTCTCCAGGATATGCCGTAGCGCTATAGTGTGATTACTCTGCTTTTCCATGTTTTTCCTTACCTTTGCTGTGCCAAATAAGATACTCCAAACAGTTATCTCTAATGTATGTATTAGAGATGAGCGGGTTCGGTTTCTCTGAATCCGAACCCGCCAGAACTTCATGTTTTTTTTCACGAGTCCGAGCGACTCGGATCTTCCCGCCTTGCTCGGTTAACCCGAGCGCGCCCGAACGTCATCATGACGCTGTCGGATTCTCGCGAGGCTCGGATTCTATCGCGAGACTCGGATTCTATATAAGGAGCCGCGCGTCGCCGCCATTTTCACACGTGCATTGAGATTGATAGGGAGAGGACGTGGCTGGCGTCCTCTCCGTTTAGACACTTGAT
This sequence comes from Pseudophryne corroboree, assembly GCF_028390025.1. Classification (NCBI taxonomy): domain Eukaryota; kingdom Metazoa; phylum Chordata; class Amphibia; order Anura; family Myobatrachidae; genus Pseudophryne; species Pseudophryne corroboree. Next base: position 7,415,084 of record NC_086454.1, on the reverse strand, counting down.
TTACTAATTTTGGGGAGCATTAGGAGTACTCAGTAGTGTACAGTGCAGAGTTTTGCTGATAGTGACCAGTGACCACCACTTTTATTTATAATCCGTTCTCTGCCTGAAAAAAGCGATACACAGCACACAGTGACTCAGTCACATACATACCATATCTGTGTGCACTGCTCAGGCTCAGGCCAGTGTGCTGCATCATCTATATATATTATATATCTGTCTGACTGCTCAGCTCACACAGCTTATAATTGTGGGGGAGACTGGGGAGCACTACTGCAGTGCCAGTTATAGGTTATAGCAGGAGCCAGGAGTACATAATATTATATTAAAATTAAACAGTGCACACTTTTGCTGCAGGAGTGCCACTGCCAGTGTGACTAGTGACCAGTGACCTGACCACCAGTATATAATATTAGTAGTATACTATCTCTTTATCAACCAGTCTATATTAGCAGCAGACACAGTACAGTGCGGTAGTTCACGGCTGTGGCTACCTCTGTGTCGGCACTCGGCAGCCCGTCCATAATTGTATATACCAGTGACCTAACCGTGGTTTTTTTTTCTTTCTTTATACATACATACTAGTTACGAGTATACTATCTCTTTATCAACCAGTCTATATATTAGCAGCAGACACAGTACAGTGCGGTAGTTCACGGCTGTGGCTACCTCTGTGTCGGCACTCCGCAGCCCGTCCATAATTGTATATACCAGTGACCTAACCGTGGTTTTTTTTTCTTTCTTTATACATACATACTAGTTACGAGTATACTATCTCTTTATCAACCAGTCTATATATTAGCAGCAGACACAGTACAGTGCGGTAGTTCACGGCTGTGGCTACCTCTGTGTCGGGACTCGGCAGCCCGTCCATAATTGTATATACCACCTAACCGTGTTTTTTTTTCTTTCTTTATACATACATACTAGTTACGAGTATACTATCTCTTTATCAACCAGTCTATATATTAGCAGCAGACACAGTACAGTGCGGTAGTTCACGGCTGTGGCTACCTCTGTGTCGGCACTCCGCAGCCCGTCCATAATTGTATATACCAGTGACCTAACCGTGGTTTTTTTTTCTTTCTTTATACATACATACTAGTTACGAGTATACTATCTCTTTATCAACCAGTCTATATATTAGCAGCAGACACAGTACAGTGCGGTAGTTCACGGCTGTGGCTACCTCTGTGTCGGCACTCGGCAGCCCGTCCATAATTGTATATACCACCTAACCGTGGTTTTTTTTTCTTTCTTTATACATACATACTAGTTACGAGTATACTATCTCTTTATCAACCAGTCTATATATATTAGCAGCAGACACAGTACAGTGCGGTAGTTCACGGCTGTGGCTACCTCTGTGTCGGCACTCGGCAGCCCGTCCATAATTGTATATACCAGTGACCTAACCGTGGTTTTTTTTTCTTTCTTTATACATACATACTACTGTAGTTACGAGTATACTATCTCTTTATCAACCAGTCTATATATTAGCAGCAGACACAGTACAGTGCGGTAGTTCACGGCTGTGGCTACCTCTGTGTCGGCACTCGGCAGCCCGTCCATAATTGTATATACCAGTGACCTAACCGTGGTTTTTTTTTCTTTCTTTATACATACATACTAGTTACGAGTATACTATCTCTTTATCAACCAGTCTATATATTAGCAGCAGACACAGTACAGTGCGGTAGTTCACGGCTGTGGCTACCTCTGTGTCGGCACTCGGCAGCCCGTCCATAATTGTATATACCAGTGACCTAACCGTGGTTTTTTTTTCTTTCTTTATACATACATACTAGTTACGAGTATACTATCTCTTTATCAACCAGTCTATATATTAGCAGCAGACACAGTACAGTGCGGTAGTTCACGGCTGTGGCTACCTCTGTGTCGGCACTCGGCAGCCCGTCCATAATTGTATATACCAGTGACCTAACCGTGGTTTTTTTTTCTTTCTTTATACATACATACTAGTTACGAGTATACTATCTCTTTATCAACCAGTCTATATATTAGCAGCAGACACAGTACAGTGCGGTAGTTCACGGCTGTGGCTACCTCTGTGTCGGCACTCGGCAGCCCGTCCATAATTGTATATACCACCTAACCGTGGTTTTTTTTTCTTTCTTTATACATACATACTAGTTACGAGTATACTATCTCTTTATCAACCAGTCTATATATTAGCAGCAGACACAGTACAGTGCGGTAGTTCACGGCTGTGGCTACCTCTGTGTCGGCACTCGGCAGCCCGTCCATAATTGTATACTAGTATCCAATCCATCCATCTCCATTGTTTACCTGAGGTGCCTTTTAGTTGTGCCTATTAAAATATGGAGAACAAAAATGTTGAGGTTCCAAAATTAGGGAAAGATCAAGATCCACTTCCACCTCGTGCTGAAGCTGCTGCCACTAGTCATGGCCGAGACGATGAAATGCCAGCAACGTCGTCTGCCAAGGCCGATGCCCAATGGCATAGTACAGAGCATGTCAAAACCAAAACACCAAATATCAGTAAAAAAAGGACTCCAAAACCTAAAATAAAATTGTCGGAGGAGAAGCGTAAACTTGCCAATATGCCATTTACCACACGGAGTGGCAAGGAACGGCTGAGGCCCTGGCCTATGTTCATGGCTAGTGGTTCAGCTTCACATGAGGATGGAAGCACTCAGCCTCTCGCTAGAAAACTGAAAAGACTCAAGCTGGCAAAAGCACCGCAAAGAACTGTGCGTTCTTTGAAATCCCAAATCCACAAGGAGAGTCCAATTGTGTCGGTTGCGATACCTGACCTTCCCAACACTGGACGTGAAGAGCATGCGCCTTCCACCATTTGCACGCCCCCTGCAAGTGCTGGAAGGAGCACCCGCAGTCCAGTTCCTGATAGTCAGATTGAAGATGTCAGTGTTGAAGTACACCAGGATGAGGAGGATATGGGTGTTGCTGGCGCTGGGGAGGAAATTGACCAGGAGGATTCTGATGGTGAGGTGGTTTGTTTAAGTCAGGCACCCGGGGAGACACCTGTTGTCCGTGGGAGGAATATTGCCGTTGACATGCCAGGTGAAAATACCAAAAAAATCAGCTCTTCGGTGTGGAGGTATTTCACCAGAAATGCGGACAACAGGTGTCAAGCCGTGTGTTCCCTTTGTCAAGCTGTAATAAGTAGGGGTAAGGACGTTAACCACCTCGGAACATTCTCCCTTATACGTCACCTGCAGCGCATTCATAATAAGTCAGTGACAAGTTCAAAAACTTTGGGTGACAGCGGAAGCAGTCCACTGACCAGTAAATCCCTTCCTCTTGTAACCAAGCTCACGCAAACCACCCCACCAACTCCCTCAGTGTCAATTTCCTCCTTCCCCAGGAATGCCAATAGTCCTGCAGGCCATGTCACTGGCAAGTCTGACGAGTCCTCTCCTGCCTGGGATTCCTCCGATGCATCCTTGCGTGTAACGCCTACTGCTGCTGGCGCTGCTGTTGTTGCCGCTGGGAGTCGATGGTCATCCCAGAGGGGAAGTCGTAAGCCCACTTGTACTACTTCCAGTAAGCAATTGACTGTTCAACAGTCCTTTGCGAGGAAGATGAAATATCACAGCAGTCATCCTACTGCAAAGCGGATAACTGAGTCCTTGACAACTATGTTGGTGTTAGACGTGCGTCCGGTATCCGCCGTTAGTTCACAGGGAACTAGACAATTTATTGAGGCAGTGTGCCCCCGTTACCAAATACCATCTAGGTTCCACTTCTCTAGGCAGGCGATACCGAGAATGTACACGGACGTCAGAAAAAGACTCACCAGTCTCCTAAAAAATGCAGTTGTACCCAATGTCCACTTAACCACGGACATGTGGACAAGTGGAGCAGGGCAGGGTCAGGACTATATGACTGTGACAGCCCACTGGGTAGATGTATGGACTCCCGCCGCAAGAACAGCAGCGGCGGCACCAGTAGCAGCATCTCGCAAACGCCAACTCTTTCCTAGGCAGGCTACGCTTTGTATCACCGCTTTCCAGAATACGCACACAGCTGAAAACCTCTTACGGCAACTGAGGAAGATCATCGCGGAATGGCTTACCCCAATTGGACTCTCCTGTGGATTTGTGGCATCGGACAACGCCAGCAATATTGTGTGTGCATTAAATATGGGCAAATTCCAGCACGTCCCATGTTTTGCACATACCTTGAATTTGGTGGTGCAGAATTTTTTTAAAAACGACAGGGGCGTGCAAGAGATGCTGTCGGTGGCCAGAAAAATTGCGGGACACTTTCGGCGTACAGGCACCACGTACAGAAGACTGGAGCACCACCAAAAACTACTGAACCTGCCCTGCCATCATCTGAAGCAAGAAGTGGTAACGAGGTGGAATTCAACCCTCTATATGCTTCAGAGGTTGGAGGAGCAGCAAAAGGCCATTCAAGCCTATACAATTGAGCACGATATAGGAGATGGAATGCACCTGTCTCAAGTGCAGTGGAGAATGATTTCAACGTTGTGCAAGGTTCTGATGCCCTTTGAACTTGCCACACGTGAAGTCAGTTCAGACACTGCCAGCCTGAGTCAGGTCATTCCCCTCATCAGGCTTTTGCAGAAGAAGCTGGAGGCATTGAAGAAGGAGCTAAAAGGGAGCGATTCCGCTAGGCATGTGGGACTTGTGGATGCAGCCCTTAATTCGCTTAACAAGGATTCACGGGTGGTCAATCTGTTGAAATCAGAGCACTACATTTTGGCCACCGTGCTCGATCCTAGATTTAAAGCCTACCTTGGATCTCTCTTTCCGGCAGACACAGGTCTGCTGGGGTTGAAAGACCTGCTGGTGACAAAATTGTCAAGTCAAGCGGAACGCGACCTGTCAACATCTCCTCCTTCACATTCTCCCGCAACTGGGGGTGCGAGGAAAAGGCTCAGAATTCCGAGCCCACCCGCTGGCGGTGATGCAGGGCAGTCTGGAGCGACTGCTGATGCTGACATCTGGTCCGGACTGAAGGACCTGACAACGATTACGGACATGTCGTCTACTGTCACTGCATATGATTCTCTCAACATTGATAGAATGGTGGAGGATTATATGAGTGACCGCATCCAAGTAGGCACGTCACACAGTCCGTACTTATACTGGCAGGAAAAAGAGGCAATTTGGAGGCCCTTGCACAAACTGGCTTTATTCTACCTAAGTTGCCCTCCCACAAGTGTGTACTCCGAAAGAGTGTTTAGTGCCGCCGCTCACCTTGTCAGCAATCGGCGTACGAGGTTACATCCAGAAAATGTGGAGAAGATGATGTTCATTAAAATGAATTATAATCAATTCCTCCGCGGAGACATTGACCAGCAGCAATTGCCTCCACAAAGTACACAGGGAGCTGAGATGGTGGATTCCAGTGGGGACGAATTGATAATCTGTGAGGAGGGGGATGTACACGGTGATATATCGGAGGGTGAAGATGAGGTGGACATCTTGCCTCTGTAGAGCCAGTTTGTGCAAGGAGAGATTAATTGCTTCTTTTTTGGGGGGGGTCCAAACCAACCCGTCATATCAGTCACAGTCGTGTGGCAGACCCTGTCACTGAAATGATGGGTTGGTTAAAGTGTGCATGTCCTGTTTTGTTTATACAACATAAGGGTGGGTGGGAGGGCCCAAGGATAATTCCATCTTGCACCTCTTTTTTCTTTTCTTTTTCTTTGCATCATGTGCTGATTGGGGAGGGTTTTTTGGAAGGGACATCCTGCGTGACACTGCAGTGCCACTCCTAGATGGGCCCGGTGTTTGTGTCGGCCACTAGGGTCGCTAATCTTACTCACACAGCTACCTCATTGCGCCTCTTTTTTTCTTTGCGTCATGTGCTGTTTGGGGAGGGTTTTTTGGAAGGGACATCCTGCGTGACACTGCAGTGCCACTCCTAGATGTGCCCGGTGTTTGTGTCGGCCACTAGGGTCGCTAATCTTACTCACACAGCTACCTCATTGCGCCTCTTTTTTTCTTTGCGTCATGTGCTGTTTGGGGAGGGTTTTTTGGAAGGGACATCCTGCGTGACACTGCAGTGCCACTCCTAGATGGGCCCGGTGTTTGTGTCGGCAACTAGGGTCGCTAATCTTACTCACACAGTCAGCTACCTCATTGCGCCTCTTTTTTTCTTTGCGTCATGTGCTGTTTGGGGAGGGTTTTTTGGAAGGGCCATCCTGCGTGACACTGCAGTGCCACTCCTAGATGGGCCCGGTGTTTGTGTCGGCCACTAGGGTCGCTAATCTTACTCACACAGCTACCTCATTGCGCCTCTTTTTTTCTTTGCGTCATGTGCTGTTTGGGGAGGGTTTTTTGGAAGGGCCATCCTGCGTGACACTGCAGTGCCACTCCTAGATGGGCCCGGTGTTTGTGTCGGCCACTAGGGTCGCTAATCTTACTCACACAGCTACCTCATTGCGCCTCTTTTTTTCTTTGCGTCATGTGCTGTTTGGGGAGGGTTTTTTGGAAGGGACATCCTGCGTGACACTGCAGTGCCACTCCTAGATGGGCCCGGTGTTTGTGTCGGCCACTAGGGTCGCTTATCTTACTCACACAGCGACCTCGGTGCAAATTTTAGGACTAAAAATAATATTGTGAGGTGTGAGGTATTCAGAATAGACTGAAAATGAGTGTAAATTATGGTTTTTGAGGTTAATAATACTTTGGGATCAAAATGACCCCCAAATTCTATGATTAAAGCTGTTTTTTAGTGTTTTTGGAAAAAAACACCCGAATCCAAAACACACCCGAATCCGACAAAAATAATTCGGTGAGGTTTTGCCAAAACGCGTTCGAACCCAAAACACGGCCGCGGAACCGAACCCAAAACCAAAACACAAAACCCGAAAAATTTCAGGCGCTCATCTCTAGTATGTATTTGGGAAGAGGGCATCTCAGTCCTTCCACAGTCAGACACATGGATGGAGATGTGAATATGAATCAGGCACGTTATGTCATATGAAGCAGGCAGTGTTTCTGATTTTCCAAGTTTTATCTTAGCCCCATACTGTAGTATGATCACTCTGTGCTGGTCTAGGCTTCTTCCAAAACTTATAGTAAACCCATATATCAGGCGGTGTTGGTTACTCTACTTTTCCAAGTTTCTCCCATTCATCTACACTTGCCTGGTCCACTCATACGCCTTTTGCACCAAAATCCTTGGTCCGACTCGGGTTTTGGAACAGGGTTCCAGCCGGGACCAGAGCCCATTTACACCATGGCTCTGACGCGGATTATTCCTGGGTTGTCATCTCCAAGTGCCGAGGATCCGGCTCTCCCTATGCTTTAAACAGGACCCGGGTTACAATGCCCTGGGTCCACCCCTGCTCGCTACCCAGGTTGGATTTCCGGGTCAAGGTACCTGGGTTATTTTTCAGGGACTCATTTACACCGTGCCCCGCCCTGGTTTGCCACTAATGAGACTGTGGTGCAACAGATTATTTAACGTGTAATCTTGAGTTTATTTTATGCTTATATCTAGCAGGATACTTTTATATTTGAATAAAACTGATATTTAGCCCCATATATATCTCAGTGTGGAGAATCTGTCCTTGCTTTTTCTTGTGTGTCATAGCTTTAAGTATTCATTGTTCTAGTTCTTTTTTTAGTTTTGTATTTATTTTATGTAGGCTGGCCATAATTACCCCTTTATCCCGGGACACCTATTATTACACAGGTTCTGCGGCTGATTAAAAGCAGTTGAATTGCAGGCTTGATGTCAGCAGCCACAGAACCTGTGTAATTCATAGCAGGGCCGGTTCTACACCTTGTGGCGCCCAGTGTGAAAGTTTTCACTGGCGCCCCCCCCCCCCCCCCCCGCACGGCAAAACTGTTAGTTCACGAAAAATAAGGGCGTGGCTTCATAGGGGAGGGTTGTGGCCACAGTTGTGCCCCCAGTAGCTGTGCCCCCAGATTTGCCCCAAGTAGTTGTGCCCCCAGTTGATTTTCCCCAGTACATTTGCCCCCTGTAGCTGTGCCCCCAGTAGTTGTGCCCCCTGTACTTGTGCCCCCCTGTAGATTTGCCCCCAGTAGATGTGCCCCCAGTTAATTTGCCCCCAGTAGCTGTTCCCCCATAGCAGTGGCCCCTGTAGTTGTGCCCCTAGTAGTTGTGCCCCCTGTAGCTGTGCCCCCTGTAGTAGTGCCCCCTGTAGCAGTGCCCCCCGTAGTAGTGCTCCCAGTAGCTGTGCCGCTTGTAGCTGTGCCCCCAGTTGATTTGCCCCAGTAGCTGTTTCACCTGTGGCAGTGCCCCCAGTATGTGCCCCCTGTAGATCTGCCCCCGTAGCTGTGCCCACTGTAGTAGTGCCCCCAGTATGTGCAGCCTGTAGTTGTGCCCCCAGTAGCTGTGTTCCTTTGTAGCTGTGCCCCCTGTATGTGCCCCCTGTAGTTGCGCTGCAATGAAACCCTAAAAAAAAAACCAACACTTACCAGCCAGCCCCGCTCCTGCTTCCGGACCACCGCTGCCGCTGCTGCTGTCGTCTCCGGGTGCCGGCTCCTCTCTATGGGAGAGACGTGATGACGTCTCTCCCATAGCAGCGCCGAACTGACACTAGTGGTCAATTTTGACCTCTAGCGTCAGTCAGCAAAGCCGGCTGCAGCGGGCGCACACGGCGTTCGCTGCAGCCGGGGGCTGGGGAGGGAGGGAGGATTAGTAGCGGCTCTTGCCACGGCGGTGGTGCCCTCAGGGTAGCGGCGCCCCTGATTCATAGGGAGATAATATAACAAGCCTGATTATATGTGTTTGCTGGGTGTGCTATAGAAGATCTACAATGTCTGGGTAAATAGTCATTAGGCCTATCCCAAATGGTCAACACGCATTAGGTCAACACTGACAAAAGGCTGACATTGACAAAAGGACAAACTATGCAAGGTCGACGTAGGAACAGGTCGACTGAGGCAGTAGGCATTATATTTACCACTGCTATAAGTCTATCATGTAGGTGTATAACTGCTGTGTGGCGTTTTATTGTGCTATGTCCTAGATATGCTTTATGCAACTGCGCTGCACTTTTGTCAGGTGAGTCCTGATCACACTGTATGTGATAACTCCATGAATGTAAGGGAGACTCCCTGAAATTGTAGCATTCCCCCTGTCTGCCTGGAAAGTCCAGCAATCTCACGGAAATGCATTTTCAAAAGCAAATAAGTATAGTCCAGATTGACCTCATTAGATTTTGGGGAGATAAAAAAATAAGATTTTACTCACCGGTAAATCTATTTCTCATAGTCCGTAGTGGATGCTGGGAACTCCGTAAGGACCATGGGGAATAGACGGGCTCCGCAGGAGACTGGGCACTCTAAAAGAAAGATTAGGTACTATCTGGTGTGCACTGGCTCCTCCCACTATGACCCTCCTCCAGACCTCAGTTAGGATACTGTGCCCGGAAGAGCTGACACAATAAGGAAGGATTTTGAATCCCAGGTAAGACTCATACCAGCCACACCAATCACACTGTATAACTCGTGATACTATACCCAGTTAACAGTATGAAATATAACTGAGCCTCTCAACAGATGGCTCAACAATAACCCTTTAGTTAGGCAATAACTATATACAAGTATTGCAGACAATCCGCACTTGGGATGGGCGCCCAGCATCCACTACGGACTACGAGAAATAGATTTACCGGTGAGTAAAATCTTATTTTCTCTGACGTCCTAGTGGATGCTGGGAACTCCGTAAGGACCATGGGGATTATACCAAAGCTCCCAAACGGGCGGGAGAGTGCGGATGACTCTGCAGCACCGAATGAGAGAACTTAAGGTCCTCTTCAGCCAGGGTATCAAATTTGTAGAATTTAGCAAACGTGTTTGCCCCTGACCAAGTTGCAGCTCGGCAAAGTTGTAAAGCCGAGACCCCTCGGGCAGCCGCCCAAGATGAGCCCCCTTTCCTCGTGGAATGGGCTTTTACTGATTTAGGATGCGGCAATCCAGCCGCAGAATGCTCCAGCTGAATTGTGCTACAAATTCAGCGAGCAATAGTCTGCTTAGAAGCAGGAGCACCTAATTTGTTGGGTGCCTACAGGATAAAAAGCGAGTCAGTTTTCCTGACTCCAGCCGTCCTGGAAATATACATTTTTAAGGCCCTGACTACGTCCAGTACCTTGGAATCTTCCAAGGCCCTAGTAGCCGCAGGCACTACAATAGGTTGGTTCAAGTGAAAAGCTGATACCACCTTAGGGAGAAACTGGGGACGAGTCCTCAATTCTGCCCTATCCATATGGAAAATCAGATAAGGGCTTTTACATGACAAAGCCGCCAATTCTGACACACGCCTGGCCGAAGCCAAGGCCAATAACATGACCACTTTACACGTGAGATATTTCAAATCCACAGTTTTAAGTGGCTCAAACCAATGTGATTTTAAGAAACTCAACACCACGTTGAGATCCCAAGGTGCCACAGGAGGCACAAAAGGGGCTGAATATGTAGCACTCCCTTTACAAATGTCTGAACTCCAGGCAGTGAAGCCAGTTCTTTCTGGAAAAAAATCGACAGAGCCGAAATCTGGACCTTAATGGAACCCAAGTTTAGGCCCATAGTCACTCCTGACTGTAGGAAGTGCAGAAAACGACCCAGCTGAAATTCCTCTGTTGGGGCCTTCCTGGCCTCACACCACGCAACATATGGTTTGCGGTTACTTCTTTCCTGGCTTTTATCAGCGTAGGAATGACTTCCTCCGGAATGCCCTTTTCCTTTAGGATCCGGAATTCAACCGCCATGCCATCAAACGCAGCCGCGGTAAGTCTTGGAACAGACAGGGCCCCTGCTGTAGCAGATCCTGTCTGAGCGGTAGAGGCCATGGGTCCTCTGATATCATTTCTTGAAGTTCTGGGTACCAAGCTCTTCTTGGCCCATCCGGAACCACGAGTATCGATCTTACTCCTCGTTTTCTTATTATTCTCAGTACCTTTGGTATGAGAGGCAGAGGAGGGAATACATAAACCGACTGGTACACCCACGGTGTCACTAGAGCGTCCACAGCTATTGCCTGAGGGTCCCTTGACCTGGCGCTATATCTAGTTTTTTGTTTAGGCGGGACGCCATCATGTCCACCTGCGGCCTTTCCCAACGGTTTACCAACAGTTGGAAGACTTCTGGATGAAGTCCCCACTCTCCCGGGTGTAGGTCGTGTCTGCTGAGGAAGTCTGCTTCCCAGTTGTCCACTCCCGGAATGAACACTGCTGACAGTGCTAAGACATGATTTTCCGCCCATCGGAGAGTCCTTATGGCTTCTGCCATCGCCATCCTGCTTCTTGTGCCGCCCTGTCGGTTTACATGGGCGACTGCCGTGATGTTGTCTGATTGGATCAGTACCGGCTGGTTTTGAAGCAGAGGCCTTGCCAGACTTAGGGCATTGTAAATGGCCCTCAGTTCCAAAATATTTATGTGTAGGGATGACTCCTGACTTGACCAAAGTCCTTGGAAATTTCTTCCCTGTGTGACTGCCCCCCAGCCTCGAAGGCTGGCATCCGTGGTTACCAGGACCCAGTCCTGTATGCCGAATCTGCGGCCCTCTTGAAGATGAGCCCTCTGCAGCCACCACAGTAGAGATACCCTGGTCCTTGGAGACAGGGTTATCAGCCGATGCATCTGAAGATGCGATCCCGACCACTTGTCCAAGAGGTCCCACTAAAAGGTTCTTGCATGGAACCTTCGGAATGGAATTTTGCTTCGTAAGAAGCTACCATTTTTCCCAGGACTCGTGTGCAGTGATGCACCGATACCTGTTTTGGTTTCAGGAGGTCTCTGACTAGAGATGACAGCTCCTTGGCTTTCTCCTGCGGGAGAAACACTTTTTTCTGTTCTGTGTCCAGAACCATCCCCAGGAACAGTAGGCGTGTGGTAGGAACCAGCTGTGAGTTTGGAATGTATAGAATCCATCCGTGCTGTTGTAGCACTTCCCGAGATAGTGCTACTCCGACCAACAACTGCTCCTTGGACCTCGCCTTTATAAGGAGATCGTCCAAGTACGGGATAATTAAAACTCCCTTTTTTCGAAGGAGTATCATAATTTCTGCCATTACCTTGGTAAAGACCCTCGGTGCCGTGGACAGTCCAAACGGCAGTGTTTGGAATTGGTAATGGCAATCCTGTACCACAAATCTGAGGTACTCCTGGTGAGGATGGTAAATGGGGACATGTAGGTAAGCATCCTTGATGTCCAGGGATACCATGTAATCCCCCTCCTCCAGGCTTGCAATAACCGACCTGAGCGATTCCATCTTGAACTTGAATTTTTTTATGTATGTGTTCAAGGATTTCAAATTTAAAATGGGTCTCACCGAACCGTCCGGTTTCGGTACCACAAACAGTGTGGAATAGTAACCCCGTCCTTGTTGAAGTAGGGGCACCTTGACTATCACCTGCTGGGAATACAGCTTGTGAATTGCCTCTAGCACAGCCTCCCTGCCTGAGGGAGTTGTCGGCAAGGCAGATTTGAGGAAACGGCGGGGGGGGGAGACTCCTCGAATTCCAGCTTGTACCCCTGAGATACTACTTGAAGGATCCAGGGATCCACCTGTGAGCGAGCCCACTGATCGCTGAAATTTTTGAGGCGGCCCCGCTCCGTACCTGGCTACGCCTGTGGAGCCCCCGCGTCATGCGGTGGACTCAGAGGAAGCGGGGGAAGAATTTTGATTCTGGGAACTGGCTGACTGGTGCAGCTTTTTCCCTCTTCCCTCGTCTCTGTGCAGAAAGGAAGCGCCTTTGACCCGCTTGCTTTTCTGAAGCCGAACGGACTGTACCTGATAATACAGTGCTTTCTTAGGCTGTGAGGAAACCTGAGGTAAAAAATTTTCTTCCCAGCTGTTGCTGTGGATACGAGGTCCCAGAGACCATCCCCAAACAATTCCTCACCCTTATAAGGCTCTATGTGCCTTTTAAAGTCAGCATCACCTGTCCAGTGTCGGGTCTCTAATACCCTCCTGACAGAATGGACATTGCATTAATTCTGGATGCCAGCCGGCAAAATATCCCTCTGTGCATCCCTCATATATAAGACAATGTCTTATGTTCACAAAATAGTATCCCTGTTTGACAGGGTTACAGACCACACTGCAGCAGCACTATCTGCAGGTCTCAGTCTAGTACCTGAGTGTGCAAATACAGACTTCAGGATAGCCTCCTGCTATTTATCAGCAGGTACCTTCAAAGTGGCCGTATCCTAAGACGGCAGTGCCACCTTATTTGACAAACGTGTGAGCGCCTTATCCACCCTAGGGGATATCTCCCAGCGTAACTTATCCTCTGGCGGGAAAGGGTACGCCATCAGTAACCTTTTTAGAAATTACCAGTTTCTTATCGGGGGAACCCACGCTATTTCACACTTCATTCACTCATTTGATGGGGGAACAAAACACTGCCTGCTTTTTCTCCCCAAACATAAAACCCTTTTTTAGTGGTACTTGGGTTAATGTTAGAAATGTGTAACACACGGGATCATGTAACGGATGTTCCTAGTGGATTGTGTATATGTCTCAACCTCGTCGACACTGGAGTCAGACTCCGTGTCGACATCTGTGTCTGCCATCTGAGGGAGCGGGCGTTTTTGAGCCCCTGATGGCCTTTGAGACGCCTGGGCAGGCGCGGGCTGAGAAGCCGGCTGTCCCACAGCTGTTACGTCATCCAGCCTTTTATGTAAGGAGTTGACACTGTCGGTTAATACCTTCCACCTATCCATCCACTCTGGTGTCGGCCCCACAGGGGGCGACATCACATTTATCGGCATCTGCTCTGCCATCACATAAGCCTCCTCATCAAACATGTCGACACAGCCGTACCGACACACCGCACACACACAGGGAATGCTCTGACTGAGGACAGGACCCCACACAGCCCTTTGGGGAGACAGAGAGAGAGTATGCCAGCACACACCAGAGCGCTATGTAATTTAGGGATTAACACTATATTGAGTGAATTTTTCCCAATAGCTGCTTGTATATACAATATTGCGCCTAAATTTAGTGCCCCCCCTCTCTTTTTAACCCTTTGTGCAAACTACAGGGGAGAGCCTGGGGAGCTGTCTTCCAGCTGCACTGTGAAGAGAAAATGGCGCCAGTGTGCTGAGGGAGATGGCTCCGCCCCTTTTTCGGCTGACTTTTCTCCTGCTTTTTTATGGATTCTGGCAGGGGTAATTACCACATATATAGCCTCTGGGCTATATATTGTGATTATTTTGCCAGCCAAGGTGTTTTTATTGCTGCTCAGGGCGCCCCCCCCCAGCGCCCAGCACCCTCAGTGACCGGAGTGTGAAGTGTGTATGAGGAGCAATGGCGCACAGCTGCAGTGCTGTGCGCTACCTTGGTGAAGACTGAAGTCTTCTGCCGCCGATTTTCCGGACCATCTTCATGCTTCTGGCTCTGTAAGGGGGACGGCGGCGCGGCTCCGGGAACGAACACCAAGGACGGGTCCTGCGGTCGATCCGTCTGGAGCTAATGGTGTCCAGTAGCCTAAGAAGCCCAAGCTAGCTGCAAGCAGGTAGGTTCGCTTCTTCTCCCCTTAGTCCCTCGTTGCAGTGAGCCTGTTGCCAGCAGGTCTCACTGTAAAATAAAAAACCTAACATATACTTTCTTTCTAGGAGCTCAGGAGAGCCCCTAGTGTGCATCCAGCTCGGCCGGGCACAGAAATCTAACTGAGGTCTGGAGGAGGGTCATAGTGAGAGGAGCCAGTGCACACCAGATACTACCTAATCTTTCTTTTAGAGTGCCCAGTCTCCTGCGGAGCCCGTCTATTCCCCATGGTCCTTACAGAGTTCCCAGCATCCACTAGGACGTCAGAGAAAAGGCTACAGTATATTGTATATATGATGATATATATATATATATATATATATATATATATATTAGAATAAAGATAGCTGCGCTCCTGTGGTCTTAATCAAAATTTCAAGTGTATTGGCATATACAAAAGTACTAACGTTTCGAGGCTAGTCCAGCCTCTTTGTCAAGGTCTAACAAGGTCTTCCTTCCTGTGAACCACAAGCACATGGTTGGCCGGCGTTACAAATTGTCTCAGTGTGTGCGATTGGCTCATAATACATGTCTAAACAACCCATCGCTATTTTCTTATCCCATTGTATATGAAGGTGGGTCAGGGCAATCACAGCCCCATCCCTGGTTCCAGTTGTTTTTAATAATTGGGGATTACTGACTCTCCTTTTTATTTCTGTGATATTTCCCCCCTTGGGGTGAAACTATTTCCACTCTTTCAAAGGATTTTAAAATAATTTAATTCGTAGATATTTTGAGCTAGTCTCAATCCATTGGACCCACTGGGCATAAGAACACTATGGAAAAAATCCTTTTCAAACCTTGTAGAAGTCACGTTCCCCTGAAGAAGTCCATCTGGATGAAAAATTTAGGGTTTATCAATATTCATTCACCACCCACTTGTCCGTATGTCCACCCTAGAGCTCAGGGTGGACATACAGGTGAGGGTGGTACTCTGTCAACTACAGTAGCATTTGGTGTGCGTACAAGGCCAAATACTGTCAAATTGTATTGTACCTTTGTATGTTTATGGTATATGTAGAAGATTTCTATTATGTCTAGTATCTTCAAAATTGCCATTTAATAATCTATTTCAATTATTGTTGGGTGATCCATTTCTTAGTGAGAGGGTATATTCGAGGAGACACAAGAAAGGTCAAAGAACTTGATAAGATCTCTGAATGTGAATTCTGAATTGGGTACCTCAGAATCAGTAAAAATGAGCTATTGTTAGCTAATGGTTTTGCACATTAGTGTTACGCACACCAGTACTAACAGGAGTATACCGGTGTATGAACAGAGAGGGATGCGAGGCAAAACGTACTCACAGACAGTATAACACAACATACACAGGAGGTGATGGAATAACTAATAAACACAAAATGAACGGAGAAGCCCAAAGGCTCAGGAATTGGGTGTCTCCCTAGTGTCAGGAATGCTCAGATGGAATAGAGCGGACAATGAAGCGAGATGTAGTGATTTAACATGTGGAGCACCCAAAATGATGTTGCTAAGAGCAACAGGAAAAACCCCAAAGGGTTACCAACGGGTGTGGGAATAAACTCCTTGGTCAGAGATAGAAATATAGACACAAGGAGAGTATCCACAATCCTAACCCCCACTTGCAGGGCACAGGTTCAGCTTACTGCCACTAAACTGACACCTGGACGCCCTGCACAGTGAGGGAGGATTAAGCAAGCAGGTCTGAGAGTACAGCCGCAAACCTGCTGGGTTCACAGAATAGCAAAAGAACCCCAGCAGGTCAAACAACTGACTCCAGTCTTACTGCTAGGTCCGGATTGGCAGAATGAAGTACCGAATCCCAAGGCCTATTCGCAGTAAGCAACAAGTAAATACAAAGTCACACAGTACTAGCTAACTCTCTGGAACTGACTAACAAACAAAGATTCAGCAGCATTTGCCTAGCCTGAGAGGATGGTTTATATAGCAGGTGCTGTCCACGCCCCACTCAGACCTCACAGACTGTGAGCACAAAACCAGCGCCGGATTCCCTGCCGTGCACAGAGCCTGTAACCACTACACAGTAAAAACCCGGACCGGAGTATCAGCTGCGCTCAGGTTACTTCGCTGACACTTGCCTCCCGGTTGCCATGGCGACGTGGCAGTACAGAACAGGAGATCCTAACAATTAGCTAACAAATTTGCTGCTGCAATCAGGTCTGAATTAGGCCCTCTGTTTTTTTATTGTCTATGGGGGTCATTCCGAGTTGTTCGCTCGCAAGCTGCTTTTAGCAGCTTTGCACACGCTAAGCCGCCGCCCTCTGGGAGTGAATCTTAGCATAGTAAAATTGCGAACGAAAGATTCTCAAAATTGCGATTACACACCTCTTAGCAGTTTCTGAGTAGCTTCAAACTTACTCGGCATCTGCGATCAGTTCAGTGCTTGTCGTTCCTGGTTTGACATCACAAACACACCCAGCGTTCGCCCAGACACTCCTCCGTTTCTCCAGCCACTCCCGCGTTTTTCCCAGAAACGGTAGCGTTTTTTTCGCACACACCCATAAAACGGCCAGTTTCCGCCCAGAAACACCCACTTCCTGTCAATCACATTACGAACACCAGAACGAAGAAAAAACCGTGTGTAAAATTCCTAACTGCATAGCAAATTTACTTGGCGCAGTCGCACTGCGGACATTGCGCATGCGCATTCGTGACTAATCGCTCCGTTGCGAAAAAAAAAATAACGAGCGAACAACTCGGAATGACCCCCTATGTTTATTTTCTAAGTTCCCACAACGTAAAAAAGGGTATATTTGTGTGTGTGTGTGTGTGTGTGTGTGTGTGTGTGTGTGTGTGTGTGTGTGTGTGTATGTGTATATATGTGTGTGTGTGTGTGTGTGTGTGTGTGTGTGTGTGTGTGTGTGTGTGTGTGTGTCAGCAGCGACAGAACTTGAGTAATCCATGGGGGTCCTGGTTTAAAGTGATAGTATAGTAAGGATATGTACAGTGCATCCAGAAAGTATTCATAGCACTTCACTTTTTCCACATTTTGTTATGTTACAGCCTTATTCCAAAATGGAATAAATTATTTTTTCCCCCTCAAAATTCTACACACAATACCCCATGATGACAATGTAAAAAAAAAGTTTTTTTCTAGCTTTTTGACAATTTATTAAAAATAAAAAACTAAGAAATCACATGTACATAAGTATTCACAGCCTTTGCACAATACTTTGCTGATGCACCTTTGGCAGCAATTACAGCCTCAAGCATTTTTCAATATGATGACACAAGCTTGGCACATCTATCTTTGGGCAGTTTTGCCCATTCCTCTTTGCAGCACCTCTTAAGCTCCATCAGGTTGGATGGGAAGCGTCGGTGCACAGCCATTTTCAGATCTCTCCAGAGGTGTTCAATCAGATTCAAGTCTGGCCTCTGGCTGGGCCACTCAAGGAAATTCACAGAGTTGTCCTGAAGCCACTCCTTTTAAATTTTAGCTGTGTGCTTAGGGTTCTTGTCCTGCTGAAAGATGAACCGTCGCCCCAGTCTGTGTTCAAGAGCGCTCTGGAGCTTGTTTTCATCCAGGATGTCTCTATACATTGCTGTATTCATCTTTCCCTCTATCCTGACTAGTCTCTCAGTCCCTGCCGCTGAAAAACATCCCCACAGCATGATGCTGCCACCAACATGCTTCACTGTAGGGATGGTATTGGCCTGGTGATGAGCGGTGCCTGGTTTCCTCCAAACATGACGCCTGGCATTCACACCAAAGAGTTCAATCTTTGTCTCATCAGACAAGAAAATGTTGTTTCTCATGGTCTGAGAGCACTTCAGGTGCATTTTGGCAAACTTCAGGTGGGCTGCCATATGCTTTTTACTAAGGAGTGGCTTCCA
Source organism: Pseudophryne corroboree (assembly GCF_028390025.1). NCBI lineage: Eukaryota > Metazoa > Chordata > Amphibia > Anura > Myobatrachidae > Pseudophryne > Pseudophryne corroboree. The sequence continues at coordinate 7,396,741 of NC_086454.1, read as the reverse complement.
TCTGGCCACTCTACCATACAGTCCTGATTGGTGGATTGCTGCAGAGATGGTTGTCCTTCTGGAAGGTTCTCCACTCACCACAGAGGAATGCTATAGCTTTGACAGAGTGACCATCGGGTTCTTGACTTGTTCACCTCCCTAGTGAGGACAATCTTGAGAGGATACTGCAAGCTGATAAAACTGAGGATTGGCTCCTTATATTAAATACACAGATTGATAATTATAAAACTGATTTGATCAATTTTAAGAGGAGTAAGTTAGAAAAGGCTGAAAAGGATTATCGTGATCATAGAGTATATGGATGGTTAGTAGGGAATGACACCTCCCCCCCCCCCCCCCCCCGTAAATCACAAGAATTATGATCTAGAAGGGGTCCATATCAATTTGACCAATATTCTACTGCCTCTTCCTCAGAGAGAGATAATTCTAATTCCAGAAATAGCCAACGTCAGCCCTTTTCTCGGGTTACCACACGTTCACAAATAGATCTTATACAGGTAGACACCAGAGGCCCCACCCAAGGTGGGGGTCCTACAAAAAAACCCTCTGAAGAACCCATGGACAAAGTCATAAATATATCTTCGGTTTCTTTAATTTTGGACCAGGAAAAGGTTTTATCATGTGGATTGTCATTTATCACCACTGTTTATTTTGATCCAATGAGGTGGAAGATTGATAACTATTGTCTTTCGCATAAATTAAGACTGAAAGAAATATTTGGGGACAATAAATGTGATACACCTGATACCAGGTTCAAAAAGAGAAGTATGTATGATCCATCTTCTAACAATATAAATATTAAAACCTTTACACGTATGATGGATCAATCAGTAAAAGTCTCTATGAAGAAACGCACTAACGCAGAGGTTCCCAAACGCGGTCCTCAAGGCACCTCAATGGTCCTGGTTTTAAATGTATCCATGCTTGGCCACAGGTGACTTAATTAGCACCTTAATCAATTTGATTTAACCATCTGTGCTGAGCCATGGATATACCTAAAACCTGGACCATTGGGGTGCCTTGAGGACCGCGTTTGGGAACCTCTGCACTAACGTTAGATCCAATCTCAGTAAATCAGAAAAAAACACCCTGAAACAGTTAAAGGAGAATCCACTGATCACTATACGTCCGGCAGATAAGGGTGGGGCGGTGGTGCTTCAAGACACCGTCGCCTACAATAATGAAATTTTACGTCAACTAAGTGATGCTCAAACCTATAGGACTCTTGACACTGATCCCACAGTAGTCTTTAAAAAGAAAATTGGACACGGTTGTAGATGCTACTCAGGCTATGGGTATTATTACGGAGACTGTGTCAGCGTATATGCATACTGACTTTCCCATATGCCCAATCCTATATGCACTGCCTAAAGTGAATAAATGTATGGAAAATCCTCCAGGTAGACCCATCATATCTGCCCGGGGATCATTATTCCAACCTGTAGCACGATATTTGGATATTCAACTACAGCCGTGTGTAAAGCATATAAAAAGTTACATTAAGGACACCAATGATTTCATATATGAACTGAAGTCTATTGAGTTTGATGTCGATAAGTATCTGCTTGTTACGATGGATGTGTCCTCTCTATATACTGTCATACCCCACCAAGCAGGTATGGGAGCTATTAGAAGGGCACTCTTGAGTAATCAACACCATAGACCACCTATTGAGTTTTTGTTCGAGTTATTGGAGATGATATTGAAATGCAGTTATTTCAAGTTTGGTGACCGATACTACCTCCAGACATCCGGGACTCCTATGGGAAGCAATATAGCCCCGGCATATGCTAATTTGTATATGGACGAAAATGAACAACAACATATACTCCCGGTGTTTGGGGGTAGTATCGGTGACTACAAACGATACATTGATGATGTATTTCTATTATGGTCTGGAGATAGGGCCACACTGGAGAGTATGGTTATGCATCTAAATCAACTGGAAACCCCTATTCGCTTTACTATGGAATGTAATCCTAAGAGTATTAACTTTTTGGATGTAACTGTGTTCGCCACCAACAGGGGGTATGGATTTAAGTTGTATAGGAAGGCCACTGATCGCAACACACTTCTACAATATAATAGTTATCACCAAAAACCTTTAAAGGAGAGTCTACTGATCTCCCAGTTTATTAGGGTTATGAGGAATAACTCAGACAAAGAGATTTTGAAAGACCAGTTTATGGAAATGCAACACCGATTTCTCGATAGAGGATATCATCCCGATATGGTCGAGCGATGTTTACCTAAATCTGGCAATAAGAATATATCAAAGATCGAGAGTGATAAGGAACAATTTTTATTCCTTACAACCTTTGATACTGGGAGTTTTGCCACAAGATCTGCTATAAAGAAAAATTGGGGCATTGTGGCCATGGACAATGCCCTAAAAGACGTTCTCCCTAAACAACCATTGATAGCATATAGGAGAGGACCGAATTTACGCAATATGATCATGCGTCCGGACATGTCAGTGAATAAGGAGATTGAATACTGGCTACCTACAAAGAAATTAGGATGTTTTAGGTGTCCAAACTGTACAACCTGTAGGAGTATGTTTACAGGTAGTACCTTTCCACACCCACATGATGGTAGACGGATGTCAATTCAACATCGCTTGACATGTACATCCGATTATGTCATATATACCCTGATGTGCCCGTGCTCACTAGTATACGTGGGCAAAACTATAACATCATTCTGTGAACGGATCTCTAATCATCACTCAAATATATGACTGGCACTAAAGACGGGAGGATCTGATAAACCGGTTGCACGTCACTTTGTACAACATCAACATGAACTAACAGCTTTGCGCTATATGGTACTTGACAGAATACCTCCCTTGCCTAGAGGGGATGATCGTGCCAAGATCCTTCTACGTCAAGAGGCATATTGGATATATAGATTAGACACTGTTTGGCCAAAGGGATTTGAGTATCTTCTTGTGATGAGCTCGCACCATGACATTTGCTACAATTGGTCCTCTATTCATAATATTTTTATGGATTTTTGATTTTTATATTTTTTGTTCCTGTGTGTACTGATCAGTGATTTTTCTTCCATATACACTATCCATATGATTCTGTATTGTTTACATAAATGAATATGATTAGTTGGATAAAGTGTTGTGTTGTAACTTTTCTAATCATATTTTCCCTCTAACTGTCCCACATCTGTTTCTATATGATTAATTGAATGCACGAAGGTGTGGACATGTGATTCTATACACACCGTTGGTGCTTGGGTGAAAATGTTTGTTACCATAGCAACCTAATGCCTAATAAAATGAATATTTTACATCCTGCTATGATATCCGGGTTTAAAGAATTGCGTCACGTGATGGTTCCACTTGTGCGCTTCACTGAGCTCCCGGAAGTAGACACCTTTACTTTATCTTTATGCGTTCCACGTGATTGAGTCATGTGGATGCGTTCCAACTGATGTCCCGGCTGTTTCTGCCTCCGCTGGCGTGCGTTTCACCAGCGGGAGGTGCAGACGGCGGAAACGAGTAAGTTCTGCTTATCTAATATAGGAAATGGAGGATATGACTCTACAGTGATGGCATGTATTGGTTGGTATGATATACGTTTTTTGTGTATTGTTTGCATATTTGTGTGTTCCCCGCCATGTTTTCTATTTCACTGTGATAGATACTGTGGGGCTATTTATGTGGGAGCTCTTTGTGTATCATTTGAACAAAGGTCCAGCAAGGACCGAAACACGTTGGTGCAATGATTTTACCTCAAGTTACAATAAAGTTCTGCTGATTTTATGATTCGACTGGTGAGTGCACTCTATACAAGACATTACATATATATATATATATATATATACTAGGTGATTCATCGCGCCCTACGGGCGCTCTTCACACCGTCGTTAGGGGCTACGCCCCGTTAACCTCTGCACGCCTTTGAACATACGCAGGGCGGTAGATAACAGAATCAGAAACGCAGGGCAGTATAGAGGGCATACAGAAATGGGGTCCGGTTGAGAAAAGACAGAGAGGCGTAGGGGGGGGGGAGAAAGGGAATGTACAGAAATGCTGTGCGATCGGTAAAGGATAGGGAGAGGCAGGGTGGTAGGGAGAGGATAAAGTGAGGCAAGGGGTTAGAGAGAAAATACTGTTGCAAGAGGCTATGACCCGTTAACCCCTGCACTGGCTTCAGCTGTGCTATAATTGTTATTATATGGAGTATTACCTGATTTTTTTTTATGGCAGTGGGTAAATATTGTAAGGGGGGATGGCGTGCGATTGTCAAGGGGGCGTAGGCCTTTGTGAGGGCGTGCAGAGTGGCCGCAGGGCACAATGAATAACATAGTGTAGTATATACTGCTAGTGTCTGCATCATGAAGTACCAGATGACTAACAGCAATGCACTGTAGATAAGACACCAAAGTCCTATGGCCACAGGTAGCAGAGCCACTTTTACACACAATGGCCACAGGTAGCAGAGCCGCTTATACACACAATACCCACAGGTAGCAGAGCCGCTTATACACACAATGGCCACAGGTAGCAGAGCCGCTTATACACACAGTGCCCACAGGTAGCAGAGCCGCTAATACACTCAATACCCACAGGTAGCAAAGCCGCTTATACACACAATGGCCACAGGTAGCAGAGCCGCTTATACACACAATACCCACAGGTAGCAGAGCCGCTTATACACACAGTGGCCACAGGTAGCAGAGCCGCTTATACACACAGTGGCCACAGGTAGCAGAGCCGCTTATACACACAGTGGCCACAGGTAGCAGAGCCGCTTATACACACAATGGCCACAGGTAGCAGAGCCGCTTATACACACAATACCCACAGGTAGCAGAACCGCTTATACACACAATACCCACAGGTAGCAGAGCTACTTATACCCACATTACCCACAGGTAGCAGAACCGCTTATACACACAATACCCACAGGGGGCAGAGGCGCTTATACACACAGTGCCCACAGGTAGCAGAGCCGCTTATACACACAATACCCCTAGGTAGCAGAGGCGCTTATACACACAGTGCCCACAGGTAGCAGAGGTGCTTATACACACAATACCCACAGGTAGCAGAGCCGCTTATACACACAGTGCCCACAGGTAGCAGAGGGGCTTATACACACAATGGGCACAGGTAGCAGAGCCACATGTACACACATTACCCACAGGTAGCAGAAACGCTTATACACACAATACCCACAGGTAGCAAAGCCGCTTATACACACAGTGCCCACAGGTAGCAGAGCCACGTGTACACGCAATACCCACAGGTAGCAGAGCGGCATATACACACAATACCCACAGGTAGCAAAGCCGCTTATACACACAGTGCCCACAGGTAGCAGAGCCGCTTATACAAACAGTGTGCACAGGTAGCAGCGCCACTTATACACAATGGGCACAGGTAGCAGTGTTGCTTATACACATAATGGCCACAGTATTAGTGTTTCTAATTAATCCAATGTCCATTGGTAGCAACTATACTCACAAAAGTTTGGGGGGTTTGGAAAGGGGGTGGGTTCAGTGAGGTTCCTATCCGTGCGGCTGATCAGCCCGATTCAGGGAATCACTTGTAGCGGCTGTGGATGGTGTCCGAGGTGCTACGTGTGGTGGAGGGGTGGGTGTGGGAGGGGGTCCAGAGGTGTTGTGGGTGGCGGAGAGGGGTGGGTGCAGGGGCACGGATGGCGGAAAGGGTGCAGAGGTGCTTTCGGTGGGGGAGGGGTAGGTGTAGAGGGGGCACGGATGGGGAGTGTAGTTGCTGTTGGTGGGGGAGGGGTGGGTGCGGGGGACTATAGATGAAGGAGGGGGTATGGAGGTGATGTGTGTGTGGGAGGGGCGATGTAGGGGTGTGCGTTTGGAGGTGCAGGGGGGGTGAGCTTAGGTGATGGGTATCAGAAGTGCTGTGGGTGGGGGAGGTGTGGGATGGTACGGATGGGGGATGTAGATGTTGTGGATGGGGGAGGGGTGAATGCGGGGGAGCTGTGGATGGGGGAGGGAGTCCGGAGGTGGTTCGGGTGGTGGTCCAGAGGTGTTGCGGGTGGGGGAGGGGCAGGTGTGGGAGGTCCGCAGATGTGGAGGGTGTCTGTAGATAATGGGTGTGGGGACAGGTGCGGGTGCAGTAGTGCTGCGGTTGGGGTGTGGGAGGCGGCTGCGGGGGTTTCCGAGGGTTGGCGCGGGTGGGGGAGGGGGATGCGGGAGCAGGGGTGTTGCGGATGGGGGAGGGGCGGGTGCAGGAGGGGCAGATGCGGTGGTGCTGTGGGTGGGGTGGAGGCGTGTAGCGGGGAGAGGTGGGTATGGGGGTGGAGTGGGGTAGGGGCGGGGATGCCGCGGGTGGGGGAGGGGGCAGTTTGCCGGGGTGGTGCGGTTGGGGGTGGGTGGGTGTGAGGGTACTATGGTTGCAGGGGCGGGTGCTGCAGGTAGGGGAGGGGTGGAGGTGCGGGAGTAGGGGTGCTGTGCGTAGTGGAGGGGCGGGGTGCCATGGGTGGGGAGTTGGGAGCAGGGTGATGTGGGTTTGGGAGGGTTGGGGGGTGGCAGATGCGGTGGTGGTGCGGGTTGAGTGAAGGGTGCAGCGGGAGGGAGAGGTGGGTATGGGGGAGGGGCAGGGTTGCAGCGGGTGGGGGAGGGGCGGGGGGTGCTGCAGGTGTGGGAGCTACGGGTGGGGGCGGAAGTGCCGCGTGTGGGAGCGGATGTGGGGGATGCGTTGGGTGCCGCAGGGGGGGGGGGGGCAGCGGGTGTTGGTGCTGTGGGTGGGGGAGGGGGCAGAGTGCCACGGGTGGTGGGTGGGTGGTGCGAGTGTTGGTGGTGCGGGTGGTGGAGGGGGTGGAATGCCACGGGTGGTGGGTGGATGCGGTGGGTGCCGCGGGTAGGTGGCGCGGGTATTGGTGCTGCGGGTGGGGGAGAGGGTGGGAGTCCCGTGGGTGGGGGGCGAATGCAGTTGGTTGCCGCGGGTGTTGGTGCTATGGGTGGGGGAGGGGGCGGGAGTTCCACGGGTGGGTGGCGCGGGTGTTTGTGCTCTGGGTGGGGGAGGGGGCGGGAGTGCCGCGGGTGGTGGGTGGATGCGGCGGGTGTTTGTGCTACGGGTTGTGGAGGGGGCGGGAGTGCCGTGGGTGGATGCCACGGATGTTGGTGCTGAGGGAGGGGGAGAGGGCGGGAGTGCCGCGGGTGGGGGGCAGATGCGGGTGGGAGGGGGGGCGAGTGAGGCTGTCAGTGTTCAGCATGTCCCCCTGACTCAGCGGCAGCCGCAAGACTGTGAGGCGGGTAGTGTGAGTTCCGCTCACAGTCAGCGGCTGCAGTGTCACCAGAGAGTGTACGGGGAGAAGGGAGACAGGGGACTGGGCGGAGATGGGGAGGGGACTGGGCGGACCGAGGGAGGGGACTGTTCCTGGCCAGATCTGTGCCTGTGACTCCGCCCAGCATTACGGCCAGGCACAGAATCACAGACTTGGCCTAATATATAGGAGATTTAAGTGATGAGCGGGTTCGGATCCGCCCGTACTTCACCCGTTTTTGCACGGTTCCGAGCAACTCAGATCCTCACGTATGGCTCGGTTAACCCAAGCGTGCCCGAATGTCATCATCCCGCTGTCGGATTCTCGCGAGATTCGGATTCTATATAAAGCCGCGCGTCGCCGCCATTTTTCACTAGTGCATTGGAGATGATCGTGAGAGGACGTTGCTGGCGTCCTCTCAGTTTCTATGTTCAGTGGGCTGCAAATTGTGCTGCAAATATCTGTGCTCAGTGTGCTGCAAATATCTGTGCTCAGTGTGCTAATTGCTTTATTGTGGGGACTGGGGACCACCAGTATTATATAGTAGGAGGACAGTGCAGAGTTTTGCTGACCAGTAACCAGTGACCACCAGTATTATACGTTCTCTGCCTGAAAAACGCTCCATATCTGTGCTCAGTGTGCTGCAAATATCTGTGCTCAGTGTGCTAATTGCTTTATTGTGGGGACTGGGGACCACCAGTATTATATTGTAGGAGGACAGTGCAGAGTTTTGCTGACCAGTAACCAGTGACCACCAGTATTATACGTTCTCTGCCTGAAAAACGCTCCATATCTGTGCTCAGTGTGCTGCAAATATCTGTGCTCACACACTTTATTGTGGGGACTGGGGACCACCAGTATTATATAGGAGGAGTACAGTGCAGAGTTTTGCTGACCAGTGACCAGTGACCACCAGTATTATACGTTCTCTGCCTGAAAAACGCTCCATATCTGTGCTGCATTGTAGTATATATAGTAGGAGTACAGTGCATAATTTTGCTGACCACCATTATATAATATATAGCAGTACGGCACAGTAGGCCACTGCTCTACCTACCTCTGTGTCGTCAAGTATACTTTCCATCCATACCTGTGGTGCATTTCAGTTGTGCGCAGTATATATAGTAGTAGGCCATTGCTATTTATATATTACTGGCATATAATTCCACACATTAAAAAATGGAGAACAAAATGTGGAGGGTAAAATAGGGAAAGATCAAGATCCACTTCCACCTCGTGCTGAAGCTGCTGCCACTAGTCATGGCCGAGACGATGAAATGCCATCAACGTCGTCTGCCAAGGCCGATGCCCAATGTCATAGTAGAGAGCATGTAAAATCCAAAAAACTAAAGTTCTGTAAAATGACCCAAAAATCAAAATTAAAAGCGTCTGATGAGAAGAGTAAACTTGCCAATATGCCATTTACGACACGGAGTGACAAGGAACGGTGAGGCCCTGGCCTATGTTCATGGCTAGTGGTTCAGATTCACATGAGAATGGAAGCACTCATCCTCTCGCTAGAAAACTGCAGTGCCACTCCTAGATGGGCCAGGTGTTTGTGTCGGCCACTTGTGTCGCTTAGCTTAGTCACACAGCGACCTTGGTGCACCTCTTTTTTTCTTTGCATCATGTGCTGTTTTGGGACTATTTTTTGAAGTGCCATCCTGTCTGACACTTCAGTGCCACTCCTAGATGGGCCAGGTGTTTGTGTCGGCCACTTGTGTCGCTTAGCTTAGTCACACCGCGACTTTGGTGCACCTCTTTTTTTCTTTGCATCATGTGCTGTTTGGGGACTTTTTTTTTGAAGTGCCATCCTGCCTGACACTGCAGTGCCACTCCTAGATGGGCCAGGTGTTTGTGTCGGCCTCTTGGGTCGCTTAGCTTAGTCATCCAGTGACCTTGGTGCAAATTTTAGGACTAAAAATAATATTGTGAGGTGTGAGGTGTTCAGAATAGACTGGAAATGAGTGGAAATTATGGTTATTGAGGTTAATAATACTATGGGATCAAAATGAGCCCCAAATTCTATGATTTAAGCTGTTTTTGAGGGGTTTTTGTAAAAAAACACCCAAATCCAAAACACACCCGAATCCGACAAAAAATTTCCAGGGAGGTTTTGCCAAAACGTGTCCGAATCCAAAACACGGCCGCGGAACCGAATCCAAAACCAAAACACAAAACCCCAGAAATGTCCGGTGCACATCACTATTATATATATATATATATATATATATATATATATCAGGGACGTGCAGTCAGGGGAGGCAGGGGAGGCAGTGCCTCCCCTGTGATTAATTAGTAAAATAATACAAAGAAGATACTTATGACACATATTCTGTGTCATAAGTATCTTCTTTATGTAATGCAAGTTGTAGTTAGTGAAATGACTTTGGGAGGCACTGATAGCAGTGCCTCCCATACAGGGCCGGCGCAACCATTAGGCAGCTTTAGGCAGCTGCCTATGGGCGCCGGCCACTGGAACGCTGCTGATGAATCATCTTAAGAGATGAAGAGCACAGATGTTGTGGCCACCTATCAGCTCCCACTCCTCCCTCTGCAAACCCAGTCTCTCTCTCCTCCCGCAATAGCACCCGAGCCTCCGCGACCTCACCCGCCTCCTCTCCTCCTGCAATTGCCTACCGCCCCCGCCCCCCCCCCCCCCCTCATCCCCCACCACAGATCGGATCTGATCTCCTGATCCGATCTGCGCGGCCGCTCCCTGATGTCACAGTGCACATGCCGCAGTGTGACTGACCCAAGCGCCGCCCTGTAGTACAGCTGCCTGCAGAAGCCGCGCTCAGCTCCGTGAAAGCAGGTGATTATCGTGACTGAGCTGCGGGATGTGGCGGCTGCTGCTGCTGATGATCGGGGAACTTAGGGATGCCCATGTCCTGCAGTGCTGTATAAAAAGGTATGCACTGCCACAATGACAATTTTAGCAATTATATTTGGTGACTTGATACTGTTTATATAGCTCTATGTTTGTATTTATATACTAGTTTAAGACAGGTCACCTCAGTCAATGCCTGCCCCTGCTTGGCTCCACCCCCCTCTCTGCTGTTTACCCCAGCCTTCCCTGTCATGGCTCAAATCCCCCTCCTTCCTCCCATCATTTCTCTGTCCCAGTCTATCCGAGGGCGATCCCGCACAGTCATCCCAACTTCTTGCCTCCCTCTCCCCCATCATGGTTCAGTCACAAACCCCTCACCCGTCCTCCTCCCACACTAACCCTGGTGACCAGTCAACCTCTCCGCAGCTCTCCCGTCTCACGTGTGTGTGGGTATGTGTGTGTGTGTGTATATATATATATATATATATATTATAAGGGCACGGTCGTGCCCTTATATTAAGGCTGAATCGAACAAACGGAATTCTCCCATAGGGAACTTCTGAGATGGGGGCATGGTGTTTGAGGGGCTACACCTCAAAACTGATTGGACGTACTGAGCTGAAATTTGGCACGGGAGCGTAGAATCGCCACCTGCTGCTGCATGCCAAATTTCAGGGCAAAATAATAAAAAATGAGGAATTGGGAGTAACCTAAAGTTCCAACTGTCAGTTTTTTTCTGCCACTCCCTCAGTGGCTTTTTGACATGGTTTTCCTATAGAGTGAATGAGGAGATTTTTGGGAAGGCATAACTCAGGATAGAGGACGAATTAAGACTTGGGGTTTGTTTTATTAGATAGAGTATGCCCCAGTGTAGTGCCTTTTGGGGTTGTGGTTTTTGAGAAAGTTATAGGTTTTTTTTAATTAAGTAAAATATGCCCCATTATAAAGATAGGGCTTTTCAATTTGTTGCGGCTGCGCAGTGGCCGCCAGCAGGGGGTGTACAAACAGTAGCTTCAAATGGGTGTACAAATATGGCTGACATCTGCACAGAAGCGGACATCGGATCTGCGATCCTCCTCGCAGCCAGAACACTCTGCCGGTCCCCTCCTTAAATTGACGCTTGGCCAGCAATAAGGTATCCGGGGGGAGGGGGGAAAGGGGCAGTAAGTGAGCGGCGCGGGTGGCTCATTTATACACCGGGCGCCCTGTGCGGCGGTGTAATATTGCCCCCCGCCCCCGCCGCCGCGTGTGCTGACCTGGGAGGGGAATGCTGGCACAGGAGTGCAGACTACCTCTCTGGCTAATGGGTGATGAGAGGTATCTGCAGTGCATGAGCGGCTCCCCGGCCCTGCTGCTAGTACAGTGTGAGTGCGGCCAGGCAGAGGTGTCAGTGTGGAATCGCCAGCGAGTCACCCAGCGACCCGTCAGAGCAGCGGAGGAGGGATGCGGCGTCATACACCCAGCAGCAGCATCTCCGTCCTCACAGCCGCTGCCCGGACACCGCACACACAGCTGCTGCCCGCTCCTTGCTGCTGGACACTATTGGGGAGGGCCTGGCATGTGCCAGCGGCGGCTGCCCGGGGATATATACTGTGCACCGGTCCCTGGGCTGGGAGTCTCTGTGCTGCACTTGCACAGTGTGAGGAGGACACAGAGGGAAGGGGGTTTTATATCCACACACACAGGAGACACGCTGAACCGCACCATCAGGAGGATCCCACCACCACAGTCCAGAGAAGCCTGTGTGTGTGTGTCCGTGTCCGTGTCCCCTCCCCCTTCATCTCCTCCCCCTCTCTCCTCCCCCTCCCCCCCCCCCCCTCCTCTCCCCCTCCCTGCTGTTTGTCCGGCCTCCCTCCCCTCCCCTCCCCTCCCCTGCTGTGTGTCCGCCCCCCCCCCCCCGCCCGCCCCTGCTGTGTGTCCGGACACCCCCCCCCCCTCCTCCCCTGCTGTGTGTCCGGTCACCCTCCCCTCCCCTGCTGTGTGTCCGGCCACCCCCCCCCCCCCCGCCCCTGCTGTGTGTCCGGCCACCCCCCACTTCTCCCCTGCTGTGTGTCCGGCCACCCCCCCCTCCTCCCGCTGTGTCCGGCCACCCCCTACCACCTTCCCTCCCTGCCGTGTGTCCGGTCACCCTCCCCTCCCTGCCGTGTGTCCGGTCACCCTCCCCTCCCTGCTGTGTGTCCGGCCGCCCTCCCCTCCACTGCTGTGTGTCCGGCCACCCTCCCCCGCCCCTGCTGTGTGTCCGGCCACCCCCCCCTCCTCCCCTGCTGTGTGTCCGGCCACACCCCCCTCCTCCCCTGCTGTGTGTCCGGCCACACCCCCCCCTCCTCCCGCTGTGTCCGGCCACCCCCTACCACCTTCCCTCCCTGCCGTGTGTCCGGTCACCCTCCCCTCCCTGCTGTGTGTCCGGCCGCCCTCCCCTCCACTGCTGTGTGTCCGGCCACCCTCCCCTGCTGTGTGTCCGGCCACCCCCCCCTCCTCCCCTGCTGTGTGTCCGGCCACCCCCCCCCTCCTCCCCTGCTGTGTGTCCGGCCACCCCCCCTCCTCCCCTGCTGTGTGTCCGGCCACCCACCCTCCTCCCCTGCTGTGTGTCCGGCCACCCCCCCCTCCTCCCCTGCTGTGTGTCCGGCCACCCCCCCCCCCCTCCTCCCCTGCTGTGTGTCCGGCCACCCCCCACTCCTCCCCTGCTGTGTGTCCGGCCACCCTTCCCCGCCCCTGCTGTGTGTCCGGCCACCCCCCCCTCCTCCCCTGCTGTGTGTCCGGCCACACCCCCCCCCCCTCCTCCCGCTGTGTCCGGCCACCCCCTACCACCTTCCCTCCCTGCCGTGTGTCCGGTCACCCTCCCCTCCCTGCCGTGTGTCCGGTCGCCCTCCCCTCCCTGCTGTGTGTCCGGCCGCCCTCCCCTCCACTGCTGTGTGTCCGGCCACCCCCCCTCCTCCCGCTGTGTCCGGCCACCCCCTACCACCTTCCCTCCCTGCCGTGTGTCCGGTCACCCTCCCCTCCCTGCTGTGTGTCCGGCCGCCCTCCCCTCCCCTGCTGTGTGTCCAGCCACCCCCCCCCCCTCCTCCTCCTCCCTGCTGTGTGTCCGGCCGCCCCCCCCCCCCTTCCCTCCCTGCTGTGTGTCCGGCCACCCCCCCTCCCTGCTGTGTGTCCAGCCACCCCCCCCCCCCAGACACGCCTGACGCACACGCATATGCAGCGCCTGACACACACGCAGCACCTGACACACACACACACAGACGCAGCACCTGACACTCACACGGACCTGACACACACGCACACACACGCAGCGCCTGACACACACACACAGACACGCAGCGCATTTGACACACACAGACACGCAGCGCATTTGACACACACAGACACGCAGCGCATTTGACACACACAGACACGCAGCGCATTTGACACACACAGACACACAGCGCATTTGACACACACACACACGCAGCACCTGACACACGCACACGCACACCTGACAGACGCACTCACACGCTGCACCTGACATACACACACGCAGCACCTGACACACACGCAGACACGCAGCACCTGACACGCACACACACAGCACCTGACACGCACACACGCAGCACCTGGCACACACGCAGCACCTGGCACACACGCAGCACCTGGCACACGCAGCACCTGACACGCAGCGCCTGACACGCGCAGACACGCAGCGCCTGACACGCGCAGACACGCAGCGCCTGACACGCGCAGACACGCAGCGCCTGACACGCGCAGACACGCAGCGCCTGACACGCGCAGACACGCAGCGCCTGACACGCGCAGACACGCAGCGCCTGACACGCGCAGACACGCAGCACCTGACTCACACACACAGACATGCAGCACCTGACACACACATGCAGCACCTGACAGACACACACACACAGACATGCAGCACCTGACACACCCACACACAGACATGCAGCACCTGACACACCCACACATATACAGACATGCAGCACCTGACACACCCACAGACATGCAGCAACTGACACACACACACACACACACACACACACACACATACAGACATGCAGCACCTGACACACCCACACACATACAGACATGCAGCACCTGACACACCCACACACATACAGACATGCAGCAACTGACACACCCACACACATACAGACATGCAGCAACTGACACACCCACACACATACAGACATGCAGCAACTGACACACACACATACAGATATGCAGCACCTGACACACACACACACACACACACACACACACACAGGCAGCACCTGTCACACAAATATACATGTGGCATTTAACGCACACACGCACAGCACCTGACACACAATCATATACACTCAGAGCATCTAACACACACATACACACGCAGCACCTGCCACTCACACATATATACACATGCAGCACCTGCCACTCCCACATACATGAACAGCACCTAACACACACATATATACATGCAGCACCTGACACACACATACATGCGCAGCACCTGACAGTCACACACATACAGATGCGACACCTGACACAAACACATACATGCTCAACACCTGACACCCACGTGGCAGCTGACGCATACAAATGCAGCACCTGAGATACACACATACACGTACAGCACCTGAGACACACACATACACGTACAGCACCTGACATACACACACACATGTATGTACAGGCGCGGCTCCAGGCACACACATACATACATACGTACGTACACACACGGCACTTGACACACACACACACACACACGCGCGGCACCTGACACACACACGTACGTACACGTGTGGCACCTGACACACACACACACACGTATGCACACGTGTGGCTCCTGACACACACACACACGCATGGCTCCTGACACACACACATGTACTTACACGCGCGGCTCCTGACAACCACACGCATGTACACGCGCGGCACCTGACACATACACGCGTGTACGTACACACATGCACAGCACCTGACATACACACATGTAGGTACGTGCCACCTGACACACACACGTACACGCACGACACTTGACACACACGTACGTGCACGCACGGCACTGACACGTACGTACGTACGTACGTACGTACGTACGTACGTACGTACGTACGCGCACGGCACCTGACACACACGTACATACTAGTGATGAGTGGGTTCGGTTCGTCAGAATCCGAACCCCCGAACTTCACCCATTTTACAAGGGTATGAGGCAGGTTCGAACCTTCCCGCCTTGCTCGGCTAACCCGAGCGCGCCCGAACGTCATCATCCCGCTGTCGGTTTCTCGCGAGATTCGGATGTCTGCATTCGTGGAAAGGGGTCCCATGTGTAAACATGGGACCCCTTTCAGTCCGTGTGGTCCGGGTGTTCGGTTTGTTGTTTTGCCAAGTACGTGGATTTAATCTGGAACCTGGATCAGGTGAGTATAATTATCTTTTATTTTCAGGTACCTGTGGATTCTACTTGGAGAAGAGGACCGACTGCTTCGTGTCAACATAGGTAAGTATGTGTGTGTCGGCAGGTGTGAAATAAAGTTTTACTTTCACGGTGTCTGTGTCCTGTTTTTATTTGGGTACTTTTCCCCCAGTAGAACTACAGGTACCAGCGGGCCCGTTTTTCTCCTGCATGCTGGTACTTGTGGTTCTCCAAGTACCAGCTTGCGGGGGAGGCTTGCTGGGACTTGTAGTACTACTGGAAAAAACAATATTCTTTCAATTTTCTCAAGGCTATCAGCCTCCCATCCGCAGCCCTTGGATGGGGGGGACAGCCTCGGGCTTCACCCCTGGCCCTTGGGTGGCTGGGGGGGGGGACCCCTTGATTGAAGGGGTCCCCACTCCCCCAGGGTACCCCGGCCAGGGGTGACTAGTTGGATATTTAATGCCACGGCAGCAGGGCACTGTATAAAAGTGACCCCCGGCTGTGGCATTATCTGTCCAGCTAGTGGAGCCCGATGCTGGTGTAAAAAATACGGGGGACCCCTACTCTTTTTGTCCCCCGTATTTTTTTGCACCAGCACCAGGCGCAGAGCCCGGTGCTGGTTTTAAAAATACGGGGGATCCCCTGTCCGTTTTTCCCCCGGATTTTTAGAACCAGGAGCGGCTCGAAGAGCCCGAGGCTGGTTATGCTTTGGAGGGGGGACACCACGCAATTTTTTTTCCGTTTTTTTCACATTCCATTTAAAAAAAAGAAAAAAATAATAATCTTTTAAAAAATATATAAATAATACTTGTGCCTCCAAAAAAGACAAACCAAGTACCTAATCCAGGCATTCCCAACCGCGGTCCTCAAGGCACACCAACAGTGCAGGTTTTAGTGATATCCAGGCTGCAGCACAGATGGTTAAATCAAAATAACTGAGCTACTAATTAAGTCACCTGTGCTGAAGCCTGGATATCACTAAAACCTGCACTGTTAGTGTGCCTTGAGGGCCGCGGTTGGGAATGCCTGACCTAATCCCTTCTAATATAAATAGATATGCTATTACCAAAAAAAAAAAAAACAGCAAAAAAACAACATGTTTTTAAATTTTTTTATTAGATTCCGCCAGCAAAGTGTGGTGGATTGAAAATGACGAATTTACTGTTTAAAAGCACTGTTGTCGAATTTACAAACTTCAATTGAATATACTTTTGTCGAATTGCCGCATTTGTACCATTGCAGAAAAGTAGAATTTGTCAAATGTCGAATTTTAAAAAAAATAGAATTTTGAAAGCCTGTAAGAATAGGCCCCGCCCCCTTCTTCACATCAGCCGTCCCCTTCTACCCCTGTACCTTGCTCTCTCCCGTCTGTAGGACTAGGCCCCGCCCCCTTCTTACCCTCCAGTGACTGCTCTCTCCTGACAAGTGGACCAGGCCTGCCCCCTACACGCTGCTGGTGTCTTCATTGTTACTTGGTCTGGAGCTCCGCTGGGGAGAGAACTCACGTGAGCTCATTAAGAATGAGGAACTGGGATGTTTTAATTTTATTGTGAGTAGTGTAGTGTGGTGATGTAGTATGTTGTATGTATAGTGTAATTATGAAGTGCAGCATATGGGAGGGCTATAGCATAGTGATGTAGTGTGGCATATGGGGGGTGGTAGCGCATAGGCGTGCGCACAGGCACTCCCTAATGTCCAGCACCGCTGCACGCCACGCTTGCTGTAGCACAGTGATCGCTGAGTGTGTGATCAGTGGAGCCTAGCCTGCAGCTCATTTCCGTACCTCCCACCACCACTGCGCCTGCCCCCCCCCCCCTGCCTGCTGCTAATACTATGCTGAGTGCATTCGTCGGCGGCCTCACTGGGGGGACTGGCGTCACCTTGCAATGTGATGTGGTGATGTCCGCCCATGCTCTCCTCCCGCCCACCTGTGCTTTCCTCCCGCTGCGGTCTCTCAGTCCTAGTGTGCAGCGGCCGCCACACCACTGGCAGTGTTCCTCTAGGAGGGACTGGGAGCCGCCAGCAGACACATTCTGCTGAGACTTACTTGTCAGTGCGGGTTCCGGATGGCAGGCGGCGGGTGGGAGGGAGGGCAGACGGGGAGCAGGTGTCACAAGGAGTGTGTGGGTAACTAATTCACAATACTTCCGCTCAACGTGGCACTGCTGGTCCTTCATCTCCCATGTCTCTTCACCAGGTGGCGGGCGGCCTGGAAATGAAGTGATGTGTTGTGCAGCAGTCAGTGTGAAGTGACTGTGAGTAACACTGGTGGTGCTGATGATGCTGCTGCAGAATCGGGAAGCAATTAATTCATAAATATAATGTACTCTATCAGTGTATTATACATACATAAACATGTACATACGTGTATTTGTGTATACATGTTTATACATGAGTGTGTGTGTGTGTGTGTATATATATATATATATATATATATATATATATATATATGACTTGGGGTTTGTTTTATTAGATAGAGCATGTCCCAGTGAAGTGCCTTTTGGGGTTGTGGTTTTTCAGAAAGTTACAGGGTTTTTTTAATTAAGAGAAATATGCCCCATTACAGAGATGGGGCATTTCAATTTTTTGCGCCTGCGCAGTGGCCGCCAGCAGGGGGTGTACTACAGGGCCTTCACTTGAGAGCCGCAATATGGCCGCCTTCTCCCCGGTTATTCTGTAAATAGGAAAATAACCTCACAGGTTCACATAGGGCAGAGTTGCCACTACTAGTGCAGGGCTGTAACATACAGTACTAAGGAAAAGCCATATTCTAAAGCGGCACGGTGACCTCACCCCTCTCAGAGACACCAGGGCGCAGCACACTGTATGGGGTACACTTGGTACACACACCTGTTAGCTCAGGGCAGCACTATAGGACCCTCCTGTAATGCTGTGCTGGCGGCGTGTAGTGATCAGGGCACTGGGAGACTGGCTGGCTGGTCTCCGTCTCTGCTGCCTATAGAACTTCCACCTCTGTTATATATCAGGGCTGCTCTCCTGTGTGTTCTCTTCCTCTCCTACCTCACACTGGAACTCGCTGCCCAGAGAACGAGAGGGCAGCGGCTGACAGAGAGGGTGCAGCAATCTGTGTGGGCAGAGCCCTTCACAGCAAGGTGTCCTTATGCTGTGCCCCGTGTAGTCACTGTGATCAATAAAGACTCTCACCCTGGTATGCTCTCTATTTATTATTTATTTTTTTACACTGCGGCATGCTCGAGGGAAGGGAGCAGGCACCCCCCCACCCCACCGCCACTACTCCGCCAGCATCACTGCAGAGCCGGTCAGTGTTCCGTCGGCAATGAGCAGTAGGCAGCCACCAGCAACAACAGTCAGGAAGCTGTTACTCCCGGCAGCAGTAGCGTCAAGCTGCAATTCAGCCAGCGGCACGATGATCCGGGAGACAGTGGCAGCACAGGGAAGCAGTACCCCCTCCAATCGCAGCACCAACCAGGAGACTGAGGCAGCAACCTACCCCCAGCAGCAGCACCACCCTGATGATAGGTAAGATGCATTTTGGTGTCACAAGAAGGTGGCCGGAGTAGTGGCTGGCTGTGGTCACACCCCGGGGAAAAGTGATAGTGATTTCAGTGTTCCCTTGAGCAGTGATTGGATGTGTAGCTGTATGGAGGCTACGTATACTATGTATAGATGTGAGCGGCAGTGTGCGGATGTATGGGGGCGGCAGTGTGCGGTTGTAAGAGTGCGGCAGTGTGCGGTTGTAAGAGTGCGGCAGTGTGCGGTTGTAAGAGTGCGGCAGTGTGCGGTTGTAAGAGTGCGGCAGTGTGCGGATGGATGTAAGAGTGCGGCAGTGTGCGGATGGATGTATGAGAGCGGCAGTGTACGGCTGTATAACTGCGTCGGTATGCGGCTGTATAACCGCGTCGGTGTGCGGCTGTATGAGAGCAGCAGTGTGCGGATGTATGAGAGCGGGGTTGTACGGCTGTATGAGAGCGGCAGTGTGCGGATGTATGAGAGCGGCAGTGTGCGGATGTATGAGAGCGGCAGTGTGCGGATGTATGAGAGCGGCAGTGTGCGGATGTATGAGAGCGGCAGTGTGCGGATGTATGAGAGCGGCAGTGTGCGGATGTATGAGAGCGGCAGTGTGCGGATGTATGAGAGCGGCAGTGTGCGGACGTATGAGAGAGGGGTTGTTCGGATGTATGAGAGCAGCAGTGTACAGTTGTGTGAGAGCGGCAGTGTGCGGATGTATGAGAGCTGGGTTGTACGGATGTATGAGAGCGGCAGTGTGCGGATATATGAGAGCGGCAGTTTACAGCTGTATGAGAGCGGCGGTGTGCGGCTGTATGAGAGCGGCAGTGTGCGGATGTATGAGAGCGGCGGTGTGCGGATGTATGAGAGCGGCGGTGTGCGGATGTATGAGAGCGGCGGTGTGCGGATGTATGAGAGCGGCGGTGTGTGGATGTATGAGAGCGGCAGTGTATGGATGGCAGCGTCATAGGGAGGGATGTCAGAATGCTGTTATAGGATTCCTAATACAAAATGGAATCCCTATAGTGGGCGGGGCTGACACCATGGCACCACGTTGGGCTTGATGGGCAGGTAGTGCAGCAAGCACACCCAAATTAGCGTCTGACGTCGCCTGCAGTCCACACTGTTGTGAGGAGTCCGAGTTAATTTTGACTGTGTAGTGCACTCACAGAGGACCTACCGCCCGTCCCCTCCTCGCATCTGAGCAGCAGGTCAGGCTCTTATTTTCTTTTTAATCAGGAGAGGCCGAGTGAACTGTGAGCAGGGGGGCAGAGCTACATGGGACCCAGAGGGGCTGCTGTGCTGTCAGAGAGGGAGAGGAAGAGAGAGATGAAGCTACTGCAGATCCCCAGCTGATTGTGAGGTGCCGGGTTGAAGGGTGATGTGATCACCCTTCTCCCTCGCTGCCGCTGGGGACCGCATCTAGGCTTCCTCCATCGAGGGCACGCGGCGCAGCAGTGGGCAGCATGTAATGAGTTTGTCTGACTCATACTGCTGCCTGTTGTGGACACCTCCGTCCGTACGGACTGGTGTACATGCCCAGCACAGAGGTGACAGTGTTGGTGGAAGTGCTGCCCGGCTCTGACCCTGCAGGCCTCCCTGATCTGGCTGCAGCCGCTGCTGCTGCGGCCTGAAACCCCTGCCGGTCCCCTCCATAGACTTCTGCCTGGCCAGCACTGAGGTACTAGGGGTAGCCCAGCTGCGGGAAGGGTATGTCTCTGGCTTTCTCTCCGGCAGGGGAAGGTGACAGCGGGGGAGGAAGCGTTGCCCACCTCAGACACTACAGGCCTCCCCGATCCAGCTGCGGCCACAGCTAATGCTGCCAGAACCCCCTGCTGCTCTCCTTTGTTGACTGCCGCATGGCCAGTGCTGAAGTACTGGGGGTAAGCCAGCTACGGGAAGAGTGTCTCTGCCTCGGGCTCTCTCTCTGGCTGGGGAAGGAAGGGCTGATTCTCTGGCACAACAGGGAGGGCTGGGCTGCAGGAACACAGCACTGGAAGAAACAGGAGGCCGAACTCATGACCAAAAAGTGAGCAGTGCCGTGATCAGCCCCCTGGTCTTTCCCTCTCTCTGGGTGCAGAGCTGTATTCTATAGAGAGAGCTGGGATGGGAAGAAGGGGAACGGCACCTGACACACACATACACGCGCAACACCTGACACACACACATATACACGTGCGGCACCTGACACACACACACACACACACACACACACACGTAGCATCAGACACAATAAAATAAACATGCAGCACCTGACACACACATACACACGCAGCACCTGACACACACACATATACACGCAGCACCTGACACACACACACATATACACGTAGCACCTGACACATACATATACACGCAGCACCTGACACATACATATACACGCACACCATTAGACACACTAATATACACACGTAGCACCTGACACACACATACACACGCAGCACCTTACTCACACACACATGTACACGCGCAGCACCTGACGCACACACATGTACACGCGCAGCACCTGACGCACACACATGTACACGCGCAGCACCTGACGCACACTCATGTACACGCGCAGCACCTGACGCACACTCGTGTACACGCTCAGCACCTGTTGCACACTCGTGTACACGCTCAGCACCTGTTGCACACTCGTGTGCACGCGCAGCACCTGACGCACACTCGTGTACACGCGCAGCACCTGACGCACACTCGTGTACACGCGCAGCACCTGACACACACACATATACACGTGCGGCACCTGACACACACACACGTAGCATCAGACACAATAAAATAAACATGCAGCACCTGACACACACATACACACGCAGCACCTGACATATACATATACACATGCGGCACCTGACACACACACACATACACGTAGCACCTGACACATACATATACACGCACACCATCAGACACACTAATATACACACGCAGCACCTGACACACACATACACACGCAGCACCTTACTCACACACACATGTACACGCGCAGCACCTGACGCGCACACATGTACACGCGCAGCACCTGACGCACACACATGTACACGCGCAGCACCTGACGCACACACATGTACACGCGCAGCACCTGACGCACACACATGTACACGCGCAGCACCTGACGCACACACATGTACACGCGCAGCACCTGACGCACACACGTGTACACGCGCAGCACCTGACGCACACTCGTGTACACGTGCAGCACCTGACGCACACTCGTGTACACGCGCAGCACCTGACGCACACTCGTGTACACGCACAGCACCTGACGCACACTCGTGTGCACGCGCAGCACCTGACGCACACACATATACACGTGCGGCACCTGACACACACACGTAGCATCAGACACAATAAAATAAACATGCAGCACCTGACACACACATACACGTGCGGCACCTGACACACACACACGTAGCATCAGACACATAAGATAAACATGCAGCACCTGACACACATATACACACGCAGCACCTGACACACACACATATACACGTGCGGCACCTGACACACACACACGTAGCATCGGACACAATAAGATAAACATGCAGCACCTGACACACATACACACGCAGCACCTGACACACACACATATATACACATGCGGCACCTGACACACACACATATACACGCAGCACCTGACACATACATATACACGCACACCATCAGACACACTAATATACACACGCAGCACCTGACACACGCATACACACGCAGCACCTGACACACACATACACACGCAGCACCTTACTCACACACACATGTACACGCGCAGCACCTGACGCACACACATGTACACGCGCAGCACCTGACGCACACACGTGTACACGCGCAGCACCTGACGCACACTCGTGTACACGCGCAGCACCTGACGCACACTCGTGTACACGCGCAGCACCAGACGCACACTCGTGTACATGCGCAGCACCTGACGCACACTCGTGTACACGCGCAGCACCTGACGCACACTCGTGTACACGCGCAGCACCTGACGCACACTCGTGTACACGCGCAGCACCTGACGCACACTCGTGTACACGCGCAGCACTTGACACACACACATATACACGTGCGGCACCTGACACACACACGTAGCATCAGACACAATAAAATAAACATGCAGCACCTGACACACACATACACGTGCGGCACCTGACACACACACACGTAGCATCAGACACAATAAGATAAACATGCAGCACCTGACACACATATACACACGCAGCACCTGACACACACACATATACACGCAGCACCTGACACATACATATACACGCACACCATCAGACACACTAATATACACACGCAGCACCTGACACACACATACACACGCAGCACCTTACTCACACACACATGTACACGCGCAGCACCTGAAGCAACACACATGTACACGCGCAGCACCTGACGCACACACATGTACACGCGCAGCACCTGACGCACACTCATGTACACGCGCAGCACCTGACGCACACTCGTGTACACGCGCAGCACCTGACGCACACTCGTGTACACGCTCAGCACCTGACGCACACTCGTGTGCACGCGCAGCACCTGACACACTCGTGTACACGCGCAGCACCTGACGCACACTCGTGTACACGCGCAGCACCTGACGCACACTCGTGTACACGCGCAGCACCTGACGCACACTCATGTACACGCGCAGCACCTGACGCACACTCATGTACACGCGCAGCACCTGACGCACACTCATGTACACGCGCAGCACCTGACGCACACTCATGTACACGCGCAGCACCTGACGCACACTCATGTACACGCGCAGCACCTGACGCACGCAGCACCTGACACAGACATACGTATTCATGCACAGCACCAGACATACACTTGTACACACGCGGAGCACCTGATACACACACATATACACCCGCAACACCTGACACGCACACACACACACACACACACACACACACACAGGACCTGACACACACATACACAGGCAGCACCTGACACCACGCACTCACACGTACAAGCAATGCATTTCACGCCTACCTCCAGCCTCAGTCACAGGCTGCTGCCGCCTACCCCCCTCCCTGCATCAGCTGCAAAGGCAGCAAAATATTTTGACCAAAGTCTAAAGGCCCATACACATTAAACAATGTCGATCTGTGAGCGACATCGTCTAATGTTTCCCCCTCCCGGGCCGGCGGCCGACTGTACACACTGAGCGATATGACCGCTCATATCGCTCAGTGACGTCACGCCCCCGCCAGCCCTGCACGAAGGTCGTGGACGACAGTCCACATCCTTCATGCATGCCCTACCGACAGCGACGATCGTTGCCGACCCGCGGGGCCGCGCATTTGTTCGTCGCTGGCAGCATACACACTTAACGATAAAACGAGCAATGTCGCTCAAGGAGGGGGAAAATGAGCGACGTCGCTCATTAAATCGTTAAGTGTGTACGGACTTTAAACAATTCGGTTTGGTAAATAAAATAATTTTGCACAGAATAGTGATGTTATACGAACATTTTCATTAAACATTTAAAAAATCTAATGTTTATTCTTACAGTGAAATTTTACATTTCTGAATAAAAAAAATAAATTTAAAAAAAGCGATGAAATTCCATAGACAAAAAACCTTACGGTTTCACATGTCCCATTAAGGCTTCTTAGACATGATCGAAATTTCAGAAACCTGTTGTAACTCTTCCACTCAAACTCCAAAAAGCAATGAAATTCCGATCATTAAGGCTGACACCTTAATGGACGTGTTCCTTGCGCAATACAGATATGGTATGCCATCACAGCCTGTGGGTAAGTGCAGATTCAGCACTCTCACAGAGTGACATTGCTGTCACTCACACAATGGTGGAGCTGCTAATTCACAGATTTGTGTGCTCATTGGAATACACACATGCAGTCTATGCAACTGAAGGTCTGAGCGGAAGACAAAGCTGCTCGGATGAGGTAAGAGTGTTGTTGGTTGGAGGGAGGAGACAGCATTGTGGATGGGGGAACAAAAGTGTGTGGCTAGAGGGAAGACTAAGCAGCACTAATGGGGGGGACAAAGAAACACAGGGGATAATTCAGACTGCAGCGATCGCAGTCTGAATTAGTTTGTGGGGTGCGAATGCACAATGGCTGCACTGTGCGTGCGTACCCGGGAGCGCAGCGGGGGGAGGGGAGGTCCTGACATGCTGGGCGGACTAGCCCTGTGCTGGGCGTCACATTGCATGTCAGAGTAAATGATTGTAGATGTGCTAAATTTGGCACATCTACAATCAACTGAGCAGCACAGAGAGAAGGAAACGGTGGTACAGACAAGGCACAGGTGGGGAAAGGCAGATGGTACAGATAAATTAGTACAGACTAGCACAGATGGGAGAACACAGCAGTAGGGATTGGGGAAGACAGAGCAGCATGGGGGTGTAGGGGAAGTAAGTGTAGATGCATAGACCGTAGATGTGGTATTATAGTTTTAGCAATTAACCAAGATGTTTGAGGGAGCTAAATGTGTATTCTAAATGAGATGGATGTATGGAGTTAGAAGGATGTTGTAACAAGGTGGGATTGTTGTGACTGAATGGGATGGTTGTGAGGACTGTGTGGGATGGGAGCACCACATAACTGCTCAGACCTTCAGTTGCATAGACTGCATGTGTGTATTCCAATGAGCACACAAATCTGTGAATTAGCAGCTCCACCATTGTGTGAGTGACAGCAATGTCACTCTGTGAGAGTGCTGAATCTGCACTTACCCACAGGCTGTGATGGCATACCATATCTGTATTGCGCAAGGAACACGTCCATTAAGGTGTCAGCCTTAATGATCGGAATTTCATTGCTTTTTGGAGTTTGAGTGGAAGAGTTACAACAGGTTTCTGAAATTTCGATCATGTCTAAGAAGCCTTAATGGGACATGTGAAACCGTAAGGTTTTTTGTCTATGGAATATATATATATACACGTGTGTATGGGATGGCATCAGGATCCTGTCACTTTGGATGCCAGCGCTGAGAGAAGACCAGCAGCAGTATCCCGATGCATAGAATCCCAACACCTGCTAGGTAAGTATTCTAACTCTCCCCTTCTGTCCTCCTAATCCTAACCCTCCTAACCCCCCCTGCCTAACCCTTCTTGTAGTGCCTAAACCTAACTCCCCCCCCTTCCCTCGCAGCCTAACTCTCCCCGCCATAATTACGATCGAGATGCCGTCAGTAAGAATTCAGGCGCCGATATTGTGATCGATGTTGGGATCCTAGCGTCAGTCTACTGGCCAGTGTTGGGATTCCAGTATCAGTATTCCAACTGCCGGCATCCCGAACGGGTGGTATGCTAACTGGATCCTAATCTATCTATCTATCTATCTATCTATCTATCTATCTATCTATCTATCTATCTATCTATCTATCTATCTATAGTAATGTGGGTGGCACTCCGAATCACCCAATGAAATATTGCAGACATACATTAGACTAGATTGCGGTCAACTTTTCAGGGACCTGTTATTACTGTATATGCGGTTCTTCTGACTTTGAATGGGTTCAGTATGCTTTACCGCCGTTCAGGATCCTTGCAGTAAGGAGACCGACGCCGGGATCCCATCAGGCGGAATGCCAGTAGGGAGTGCAGCGCGTCCCCTCGTGGGCTTACTTCGCTCGCCACACTATTCTATTCCCCCTCAAGTGGTGGCATGGACCACTACACGAGTGGGAATAACAGGCCTCGTTCGGGATTCCGGCCGCCGGCATTTTTCCGGGTGTCGGGATTCTGGCATCGGTATCTTGAACGCCGGGATTCCAACAGCCGGCAAATTGATGGCATCACATATATATATATATATATGTGTGTGTGTGATGTTTATGCGATTTATGGCACCGCAGCGTGCACATGTCCACTATCTCTTTGTGTAGATTTAGACCCTTACCAGGCCATTTAATTTATTTTGTTCTCTGTATATTTGGCCACTGTTGTGTACACTGGGCCCTTTACTAGCTTTTGCCCCTTTGTACCTGCTAGTTACTGCACAGGTGTGTGCTCTGGGTTTTGGTATTGTCCACCTTTGGAGCCCCTATTAACCCTCTTTGAGGTCTGGGTCATTGTGTGACATTACACAGGGGTTGGGTATATCCGTTTTACATGGCACTGCTGTATGCTCTTATTTATCACATTTGTCATTTTATATTTTTATTTCTATTTTATTTTTTTATTTGTTACTTTTCATTTTTGTTTCATAATTTTCTTGTCCTTTTGTATTTCACATTCTGCAATTTTGTGTATTGTCATGTGTTTTATCAGCCGCAGTGATGTTTGTTGTATTACTTCTATGCCATGTTCTGTGGGATATTATACTATTAATTGCCGTATGGCTTGTCTTATTGGTGATACCCACTGTGCTGTTATTGCATTATTATAGTTCTTCTCCCACATATGTTCTTTTCATGCTGTCCTGTATGTTGTCAGTCTTCTGCACTAGATTCCCTATTGTTACCACATACTGGCAGCCTCTGTGCTGTCAGAGTTTACGTTATCTTCCTTTGTAGGGCTGCACGCCACTATGTTGCTATTTTGTTTGTATATGTTGTTATCTTGTTTCTGTCTGTAGTTACTATGTTTCAAGATCTTTGTTTCTAGTATTGCCATGCATACCCCTGCTGATGTTTCACCACTATTGCAGACACAGGACGCCAGAAATTATAGGGATTAATCTGTTGCCTGTGCACCTCCAATACATACCCCGCTCATTGTATATGCCACAGAGAGCCACACTGCTGTAGTCAGCACGGATGGTGTAATGGTTAGCATTACTGCCTCACAGCACTAAGGTGATGGGTTTGATTCCCACCATGACCCTAACTGTGCGGAGTTTGTATATTCTCCTCTTACCTGCGTGGGTTTCCTCCGTGTACTCCGGTTTCCTCCCACAAACCAAAAATATACTGGTAGGTTAATTGGCTCCCAACAAAATGTAATCCTAGCGTGAATATGTGTGTGCATGTACATGTGGTAGAGAATATAGACTGTAAGCTCTACTGGGGCAGGGACTGATGTGAATGGCAAAATATTCTCTGTAAAGCGCTGCGGAATATGTGTTCGCTATATAAGTAACTGGTAATAATAATAGTCATGTGGGGTCGTTGCGCCACACAAAGAGCTGCAGAGAAGGGGGCAGGTGTAATCTTGGTGTGAGCAAGCATAGTATGCCCACGTTGGAAAGACCTTGTACTGTCAAGGTCCGCACTAGCCGCGCCGAGAGTGCTTGTTCGGTACAGATGTAGCCACAATGAGCATGGCTACATCTGTATTAAAGTCACATTAACAAGGGGTTTGTTCATTCATAGACTCACATTGCACTGTTCATGTAAGCGGGGGAAATGGAGATTTTTGAAGGTAGGTTCTAGTCAAACCATATGTAGAGGCCACGCTCCTTGTGCAGACCACACCTCCACAACACTGGTTACACCCCCCACATCACTAGTCACACCTTTGGTGTGCTGGTCACACCCCCTGCGGCAGCACACAATAGGCCCTTCATAAATTTCAACTCCAGGCCCATGTGGACCTTAATCTAGCACTGGGCGGGATACCTGTCTTGAAGTTGTGTTGGGATGACAGACAGAGGAAAGTCACATGTGCAGGCACTCTCTGTCCTGTGCATGTGTCAGCCAGCCTGTCTTTCTCATCAAAGCAAAAGACAGGCTGTATTATTTTTTTGCTCTTCTGTTACCAATTCAAGTTGAATATTAGGCTCTGGGTTTATATATATATATATAAGCGCAACTATGTATTTCAATGTAATTCACTAAAGGCACGTCATATTGGAGTGCCGCAGTCCTTCTTTGCTACTACATGATACTTCGCTGAAGGCACTCACCTGATGGTCTGTACAAAGCAGAGTGCCGGTTCTCTTGTTTGTTTATATATATATATATATATATATATATATATATATAAAATTTATTATGTAAATATATGTGTGTGTATGTGTATATATATATATATATATATATATATATATTATAGCTGGGAGCAGGGCCGGATTCTAAGAAGGGTGACAAAGCTGGGAGCAGGGCCGGATTATAAGAGGGGTGAAAGGGTGACAGGGGTGGACATCCCAGGGCCCCAACACACAGTACCCCAAATCAGCCACCGGCTCTGCAAAAAAAATTGGAGCACACCATTTAGCTGTGTCTCCATTCTACTCCCCTCTTCGTCCACCAAGGATCTCCTCACACTGCCCAGGTCAATTTTGCGGGAAGTCAAATCCTGCAAGACACTGTCCTGAAACATGAAGGGGATTCAGCACCCTCACCTGCTCCGTCTGTGGCTGAAGGTGTGCGCTGTGTGGTATGCGGGCATTGGCTGGAAGAGACGTAGAATCATCTCTCACTCCTGCACCTGTCTCTATATACCCGCAGCACTACTTGTTCCTTTCCTCCAGTGGGACCAGTGCTTAGTAGATGGCTCTGTGCTACTGACGCTAGGTGATGAGACGGCATGACATCTCATCCCGCAAAAAGGCGACGGTGTGGGACTTTGGAGACTCAAGAGAGATTCTGAATCTGCCTGACCATGGTGGGACCTGCAAGTCAGCACTGAGGTCAGTGAGGGGGAGGCAAATATATATATATATATATATATATATATATAAAATCAGGCTTACCATCTATAGGGAAATAGGCATTTATACACAAGGATAGGTTCTACCTATTATTACCAGTTATTACCACTTCTTTATATAGTGCATACTGTACGTATTCCACAGCACTTTACAGATAATATTTGGGCATTCAAATCAATCCCTGTTTACAATCAGCTTACAATCAAAATTTGTGAGGTTATGTGTACTGTACAGAGAAGATGTAATTGGATAGTAAGGCATTGAAGGTTATTTATAGGTCGCCGCATCCATACTTGCACCTCAGGGACTGGGTGGTGGTGGTTGCGGGCAGGGGGGGGGGCGGGGGGGCGGTTATGACTGAAGTTTTGCCTAGGGTGCCAAAAACCCTTGCACCGGTCCTGCTCCCATACATAATAGGAACGGGGACAGAGCAGGGGCGGAGCCTAGCACTGGACTTTAAAAGCCCATTGAAAAACATGGGGAAAGCGGCACTGAAAAAAGTGCCTCGCTGACAGGGACACCACCCCCATGTCAGCCAGGCACCTGTGATTAGACAGCAGATCAAGCACTGGATCCGCTGTCCAATCACCCACAGGTGACGCAAGGCGGAAGGGACGGGAGCAGCGGTGGCTCTGCAGTGAGTTCTGCTGTGCCCTGTCCTCCGGAGGCGTCTCCGTCCCCCCCTCCCGCTCACAGGCACTTCTCTGTCCTTCTCCGGCAGCTCCATCCTCCTCTCCCACTGACAGGCACCGCGGCTCTCCCCTGTCGTCCTCTGGTGGCTCCGTCCTCCCCTCCCACTGACAGGCACTGCGGCTCTCCCCTGTATTCCGCCAGTGCCCCCCCCCCCTCCCGCTGACAGGCACTGCGGCTCTCCCCTGTCCTCCGCCAGTGGCCCCCCCCTCCCCTCCCGCTGACAGGCACAGCGGCTCTCCCCTGTCCTCCTCTGGCGGCTGAGTCCTCCCCTCCCGCTGATAGGCACCGTGGCTCTCCCCTGTCCTCCTCTGTGGCTCCGTCCTCCCCTCCCGCTGACAGGCACCGCGGCTCTCCCCTGTCCTCCTTTGGCAGCCCCCCCTCCCTTCCCACTGACAGGTACCGCGGCCCTACCCTGTCCTCCTCCGGCACCCCCCCTCTCCTCCCGCTGACAGGCACCGCAGCTCTCCCCTGTCCTCCTTCGGTGCCCCCCCCCTCCCGCTGACAGGCACCGCGGCTCTCCCCTGTCCTCCTCCGGCAGCCACCCCTCCCCTTCCACTGACAGGCACCGCGGCTCTCCCCTGTCCTCCTCCGGCGCCCCCCCTCCCCTCCCACTGATAGGCACCGCGGCTCTCCCCTGTCCTCCTCCAGCGCCCCCCCCTCTCCTCCCGCTGACAGGCACTGCAGCTCTCCCCTGTCCTCCTCCAGCGCCCCCCTTCCCTCCCGCTGACAGGCACCGCGGCTCTCCCCTGTCCTCCTGAAGCGCCCCCCCCCCCCCCTCTCCTCCCGCTGACAGGCCCCGCGGATCTCCCCTGTCCTCCTCCGGCACCCCCCTCCCTTCCCGCTGACAGGCACCGCGGCTCTCCCCTGTCCTCCTCCGGAGCCCCCCCTCCCCTCCCCCTGACAGGCACTGCGACTCTCACCTGTCCTCAGGCGCCCCCCTCCCCTCCCGCTGATGACAGGCACCGCGGCTCTACCCTGTCCTCCGCCGGCTCCGTCCACACAGCAGCAGCAAGTCGTCTCTCTCTCGGTCTCTCTCTCTCTCTCTCAGTCTCTCTCTCTCTCGGTCTCTCTCTCTCTCTCGGTCTCAGTCTCTCTCGGTCTTGGGTCTCTCTCTCACTCGGTCTCGGTCTCTCTCTCTCTCTCGGTCTCTCTCTCTCTCTTTTTTCCCACTCCTGTGGATTGAAGATTTTATGTCTAAATTACTTGTTTTACAGGTATTGGATTCTACTGGACAAGTGGACGTGATCGGTGTGGGATTTAGGTAAGTAATCTCTCTCTTATTTTTACAGGTACCCCTATTGGATTCTACTGTACAAGTGGACGTGACCGGCGTGGGATGTAGGTAAGTATGCGTGAGTGTGTGAGTGTGTACATGTGTTGTAATAAAATTTTACTTTCACAGTGTGTGTGCTGTGTTTTTATTTGGGTATTTTTTCTGTTGTAGAACAACAGGTACCAGTGGACCAGTTATTTCCCCGCATGCTGGTACTTGAGTTTCTCCAAGTACCAGCAAGCGGGGGAGGCTTGCTGGGCCTTGTAGTTCCACAACAAAAAACAATATTATTTTTTTACACACTTATGGCTATCAGCCTGGCACCCACCGCCCAGGGGTGCTGGGGACAGCCTCGGTCTTCACCCCTGGCCCTTGGGTGCCTGGAGGGGTGGACCCTTTGATTTAAGAGGTCCCCACTCCTCCAGGGAACCCTGGCCAGGGGTGACTAGTTGGTGGGGTAATGCCACGGCCGCAGGGACCTACATAAATGTGTCCCTCGGCTGTGGCATTATGTCCCTGGCTAGTGGAGCCCGATGCTGGTTTTAAAAATACGGGGAACCCCTACATCTTTTGTTCCCCGTATTTTTGGAACCAGGACCGGACTAAGAGGCCGGTGCTGGTTGTCTAAATACGGGTAACCCCTGTCCAATTTTTTCCCCAGTATTTAAGGCTGGGAGGGGGGACCTCACACATTTTTTTTTTACATTTTTTAACCCATTCAGACCCTTCTCCATCAAGTTAATGGAAGCCCTGGACAACAAAATTGCATTCATGTCCTCCTCCCACTCCCTTCCCAGTCCCAAACACTAATTTTTATTCTTTTATGATGAACAGACAGGCAGCGGGCATTGGCGGCATCGGACTGAGATGCAAATGAGTGGCGGAGGGCTGGGTCAGTTGATGGTGGCTGAATTTGTATACCATTGGCGGTGGCAGCGGGCATCAGCTCAGAGGCAGTAGCGGGCATTGGCTCGGCGGCGGTAGGGGTCATCGTCAGGATTCGACAGACATTATGGTAGTGCCTCACCAGCCACTGACCTCACCGCACGCCACTGATATATATATATATATATATATTTGTGTAAAATATAACCAAGCTAAAGACAGCAGTGGATAGTGGAAGAGCTGGTGGGGTTAGGAGTATTCTCCATTGTGTATCCCGCTTGTGTTTCCGTGTTGTATTTCTATTCCTGAGTGTGTGCGGCTACTGTTACTGCATTCCTGGTGGTCCCACGGCTCGCTCGTTGCCTGGTAGTGGATCACTTTATCATGTCTTGTGAAGTTATCCCTAAGTCGCTGTGTCACAGATAAGCTGCTGATGGTGAACAGTAAAAGATCTGCTGTCTTTGTAGCGTAAGGTGATGTACAATTATAATTAGATCTCAGAGGCTTTTTCCTCTTGCAAGAAATGTGCATCTAAGACGCTTTGTACAGGAATGTATGAAAGGCCTCAGAGTCCCAGAGAACGGGGCTACAGACAGCGCGGGGACCTCCGCCTGCGCCGGAGCTCCTCTGTATAACTGCTTAATAATAAATCTACCTTTCCACTATCATGTTTTAGAAAATAAGTAACAGATTTATTTAAGAGAACTAAAGTCTGAGCTATAACTTTCCGCGACAATAGACAGATCAAGCAAATATCAGGGAACCAAATGCAATTCAGTTTTATAATTGATTTGTGACTTACAGGGGTTTTCTTAATTTTTTCCCCCAACACCTCCACCCTCCATCAAACAGGTGTCCCCCCCCCCCCCCATGTACCTATTCTTTTTGTTGCTTCCAGAAAAAAAAGTTACTTAATCATTGTATTTACTATGGCCCTCATTCCGAGTTGTTCGCTCGCAAGCTGCTTTTAGCAGCATTGCACAGGCTAAGCCGCCGCC
This sequence comes from Pseudophryne corroboree, assembly GCF_028390025.1. Classification (NCBI taxonomy): domain Eukaryota; kingdom Metazoa; phylum Chordata; class Amphibia; order Anura; family Myobatrachidae; genus Pseudophryne; species Pseudophryne corroboree. Next base: position 7,363,342 of record NC_086454.1, on the reverse strand, counting down.
TACTGGGACCGAATCTTAGCTTATCAAAATTGCGAACGAAAGATTCGCAATATTGCGAAAAGACTTCTCTGTGCAGTTTCTGAGTAGCTCGAGACTTACTCTTCCAGTGCGATCAGTTCAGTGCTTGTCGTTCCTGGTTTGACGTCACAAACACACCCAGCGTTCACCCAGACACTACCCCGTTTCTCCAACCACTCCCGCGTTTTTCCCAGAAACGGTAGCGTTTTTTCACACACTCCCATAAAACGGCCAGTTTCCGCCCAGGAACACCCACTTCCTGTCAATCACATTACGATCACCAGAACGAAGAAAAAACCTCGTAATGCCGTGAGTATAATACCAATCTTCATAGCAAATTTACTTGGCGCAGTCACAGTGCGAACATTGCGCATGCGCAATTAGCGGAAAATCACTGCGATGCGAAGAAAATTACCGAGCGAACAACTCGGAATGACCACCTATGTCTCTAAGCGCACTTATTGGCTTATTTATCATGGGGTGAAACTGGTTGAATAAATGGGTTATAGCGCTCCACCCTATACAACAGTTGGTCTTGGCGGGCAGGATGCCAGCAGTCCGGGATGGCACAACAGAAGGACCCCCTAATTTTATTATTTTCATTTATCTGTTATAAGCCCTAAATACATGATAATTAATAATAGAATGATAAATAAAAGCCACTATAGAGGGAATTCAAACGTTATCGCCCCCGATCTCCCATCTTAAGTGAGGGGAGATTGCAGCTGGCAATATTAATTTGAAGCCCCCTATCGTGCTGATTGCACCCATTAAGTGTCGGGTTACGCAGCTAAACCCGACTAAACTAATGGGTATGATTGGGAAAAGTGCAGTTTCGGCGCCCAAAAGGATCACTGTTTACACATTTCAGCTCGCCACCCCCCGCGGGTGCGAGAAGAAATGTAGACACCGGCAGCCAATTGCACCCAAACAGAGCTATATGTGAATAAACTGAACTATATTTGCATATCTCTGTTGGGCGCCATATAGTGGCTGCCAGCATCAGAAAAGATTTGGATCTCACCCTATGACTTTATACTTTCTTTTGTATAGATTTACTAAGTAGGACAGCTTATAGGGGCAGTATGTGCATGTCCTACTCATTTACACTGCATTGAAGATGGCACATGGTACACTACAGTGGAAATAATTTGCAGTTACTTATATATTTGACTTTTACAGTACCAAGACACGCATCCAAGTGCTGCCCCCAACAGGTGCCTCCCCTAGGCATGTGCCTCACATGCCTAATGGTAAATTCCCCACTGCCGACAGCAGCATCCCGACATTGAAAATCCAGATATCGGAGGAGGTAAGAATTTTTACTCTCCTCCGTCCCCTACCCCAACCCTCCAGGAGTGGTAGCTAGGGCTAACTCTCCAGGGGTGGCAACTAGGGTAACCACCCCATTAATGCCTAACCTAAATTCCCCTAGTGAATAACCAACCCACCCCCCAGGCCCTAACCCTAAACCAAACCCCAATACTTACCTTCGGGATGCTAGCTCTCCAAATATGCATTCTATTCACATTGCAAATGTATCAAACAGAGCACGCTGTCTACTGACGCTGCATTTCATGTATTCAAGATGTGGGGCAGAAATATGGCAGTATGCGGTAAGCCACTAAGACATCATTTTTCATTTTAACTGAGCTGATCAAGCAACTAATAAACTGTATTGCAGTAAAATTCTACTATAATATTTTGAGCGTACTTCTTATTAAGTTTAGCTTCCCTGTAGTACTTTTCTGTTTTTCAAAAGATAACCGGGATTTTCTCATCTACCCATATCACAGATGACCGTGTACAGCGGAATCCAGAACAACTGACATACAATAAACTACACAATCGCAGAAGAGTCTCGCTGTTAGAAAACCTTTGTAATTTTTGTTGCACAGTTATTTGTCTTGTAATCTGCTGTTTTAAAGTTATTAATTAAAGCCCTCCACATACTTTGGGTATTACGTACACATGAAATAATGTATTCCGTTTTTAATTAAGTACATTTTAAATACAGACACACATTATAATTGCCTTACACCCAGAAACTAATTAGAAAAAATAAATTAGTCCAGCCCCCTGTGTGAGACTTTCAAACATGATACTCATTAAAAAATAAAAAAAATCAGAGACCAATATGGTAACGTCCTTCACACAGAGCCCACTTTCTATAGTTAGATTATATTGGAATTTTCAAACAATTATTTGACTTCTACAGTATTTTGCTGTTTGTTGTATAATCTTGGATAAATCTGGTAATGTCTGGGAACAAATGACAATCAACCATATGTTTTCAAAAGCTGGAAAATTGGCAAAAATGGTCACTCGGATAAATTAAATCATATGGATTTAAACAATTTGTCTGAACGTCCATTTTTGTCTGTTTTCCAGTGTTTGGGAGCAAATGGTTGAATGTCATTTGCTCCCATATGTCACCAGATTTTCGTTCTATCCAGAACGATTGGGCAGATAATCTTATAGTGTGTATCCAGCTTTAGACCTGATATGGTTGTTGTGGGTTACTGGACGTGGGCAGAAGTGAGGGGACTGGTTGGGGTCTGATTTTCAAACTGGTTTGAAAAATTTGCTCTAATTTTGGAAGCATTAAAAAAATCAAAAAAGTTAAATGATCTCAAGTTGATGTTGTTCACATGGTGGCAAAAATGGGGTCTAGTTTAGACATGTCGGAGCAAAATTTTAAATATTTTTGCCTTTTTTTTTTTTTTTTTTTTTTTTTTTTATAGCAACCCTTAAACCAGAAGAGTAAACAGGCAAATTTGTGTTTGCAATTTCATTAAAGAAAAAAAGTAAAAATACTTCTGAGCAATTAAACACATTGTTTTTAAACTTAAAAAAAAAGTAAAAAGAAACTGTAAATGGAATTCTTTGTATTTATTCTTGGTAATCTTCTATTGACAATTGTAGCACAAACATGATGGAGGTCCTCTGAACCAGTGACATTGGGTTTTTGATCAGGTTCAAAGTTTCCAAGTCTATAAAATATATCTGTTGTGTACACAGAGTGGACTCTGCAGAACACATTGGTTTTGCTCTGTAGCGTCTGGAAGATCTGCGCAGCACAAATGAAGCTGCATGACTGTTCTCCATTCTCTGGAGATATTGCTGCAAAATGGAAGTGATATTAGGTTTGTGGAGAGGTGGAAGAACCTCCAGAGATGTCCAGTAATATTTTGACTTTCAGCAACACTAACGTTAGACATTAAAAAAAACTGGTTTAAAAATTTCTTGAAAATAAGGGGGGAAAAACACTCATGATCCTTGAAGAAAATTTACCATTGGAAAAAAACAATTAAAACAAAGAGAAAAATTAAACACAGCCGGCAAATCTTAAACGGCAAAGAGGGAAATATATAGGGTAATATGAAAGAAAGCCCTATCTCCATAGAAATGGTTGTGGATCATTAGAGCTACACTGAAAAGGTCTACAGTTAATAGGCCAACAGGGTCAAAAAGTCGACATGGAAATGGTCGACACAAAAAAAAGGTTGACACAAGTTTTTCTTTTCTATTTCTTTTTTTTTGGGTGGGGGGGATGTTTTGTCACTTTTATGCCACAAACAAGCCCTATTAAGTGTACCGCGTCCCCTCGCTACACTCGCCATGCCTTGGGCAATGTTACTATTCCCAATTGTAGTTCACGTGGATAGTAAAGTATGAAAAAATTAAAAAGAAATAAGAAAAAGATTTGTTGAACATGTGTGTGTCAACCAATGTCATGTCGACTTTTCGGACCTGGCAACCTTTAAAATGTCTTCCTTTTACATGTCAACCTTTTAACAGTGTTGACCTTTCAACCCTGTTGGGCTAATGCAAGTCGACCATTCGTTGGTCAACCTATTGACTGTAGACCTTTTTAATGTAGATCTATAGACCGGATACTGTAGAAATTACCCCCTTTTCTTACGATGAGGTTAATAAATATGAATATTGATTGCAAATAGCTTAAGGGGGGTGAATGGCCAATCATACACACATGCAGATTATAGTCTCCAATGACCACAGTTTAATTCTTCCTTGATCAACATTCAAGTGATCCTAATTGGATGTGATTTCATCTGTCAGAACATTACATTTTGGGTGTGGGAGTACTTATCCTTTGGCACCTCCTATAGCTTACATCCCAACATTACCAAAGTAGAAATTGGGACACAGGAATGTGGCCATGGCATGCTGGGGGCGTGGCCATGTAATATTTGGCTTGATTACAACATCAGTGGGAATGGTCACACACCTCAAGTGGGAGGGCTATTGCCTCATTGGGCTCGCATAGCTATTCTGAAGTGCTCGGCTTTCTCCAGCCTTCAAGTCTTCACCCTAAGGGTTCTATTCATGAAGCAGTGAAAAGTATGAAGAAGTGAGCCAGTGGAGAAGTTGCCCATGGCAACCAATATGCCGCTTCGTATCATTTTATAGAATGCACTTTATAAATGTTACGACAATACTGATTGGTTGGCATGGACAACTTTTCCACTGGCTCCCTTTGCTACTCTTTTCACTGCTTCATGAATAGACCCCTAAATCACTGTTGACTTGTTGCATGCACCATAGGCATATGTCTATGATGCATGTGGTGGCAGATCACTATAGATATATCTCCTAGTCTGAAGTCTGGATTGTCCTGGGATATCTAGTCAGATGAGAGGCTGGCCATCAATGACGCACACAGGGAGGGGGTTCTGGGTAACCAGAAACCCCTCTGATAGATCAATTTTGTTTTCCCTGCACAAAGCCGTGGTCCATAATTTAAAACCCGCCACTCACAGAGTTTGGCCCCTATCCAAAAACCTTCATATTACACTGTGATGCACCTAGCTCCCGCCCCCATCAGTGACTGACTGGACTGGCTGCTGTGCTCAGTGCCGGTTTGAGACCTCATGGGGCCCCAGGCAAGATACTAATTTGGGCTCCCCACCTCCTACTTTTAAAAAAAACCCTCTAGGATTTGTTTTTGTGGTAGGTGGGGAGTGGACAGAACTGCCTTATAATTTGATTTGGCGCTTATGCCCACTGCCTATCATGTATTGCTAAGGCGCACCCTGCATCTCTGATTGGCCCACCGCATTCATGTGTCCACAGTAGTAATGCCCAAACAATCAGTGGATTTCTGTCTATGGTTTCTTGACCAAAGTACTGATGGCGAACCATTTAATGACCATCTCTAAGATATGCAATGACTAGTCCAAGGCTAAGCAGACTTCTGTCACACTGTGGACTGGCATGCAGCATTTTCTGGTGGCTAGTTAAAGCCCAGGAAAATAGGACCTCCTGGGTGGCTGTAAAACAAAAGTGGAAACATTTCCTGCAAAAAAAGTTGTCAGTGCTATGGGAGGTCATTCCGACCCGATCGCTCGCTGCAGTTTATCGCAGCGCAGCGAACGGGTTGGAACTGCGCATGTGCCGGCGCCGCAGTGTGCCGGCGCATGGCAGCCATCGTTGCCTAGCGATTGCCAGAGGCAGTCGCTGGGCGGGAGGGGGCTGGATGGCGGCGTTAAGTCACCATTTAGAGGGCGCGGTCCGGCCAACGCAGGCATGGCCGGACGGTTGGGGGAGGCGGGCCGCAGTGGCTGCGTGACATCACACGCAGCCGCTGCGACCCGGGGCAGTGAAGAGGTTCTCCCGGCCAGCTGCAGGAGCTACGCTGGCCGGGAGTAACTCCTGAGATGCAAAAGCATCACCACTGTGCAATGCTTTTGCATTTCTGGGGTGGGAGGGGGAGGCCAGCACGGACATGCGAGGCGGACTAGCCCTGTGCTGGGTGTCCCCCCGCATGTCTGAGTGCCTGATCGTAGCTGTGCTAAATTTAGCACAGCTACGATCAACTCAGAATGACCCCCATGGTGTACAATGGTGCCGAGCAGCCACGAACCTTCAGCTAAGGTCTGGCGTGAGCACGAAGCACATTGCTGAATCCTTAAATAAAGAGATTGTTCAAGGTGAAAGCGACTTTTGGGTCTGAGTAGAAAAAAATGTTTTTTTTATCTTAAAAAAACACAAACACACAGAGAGCTGCACTTTATTTAGAAAGTTTCAGCTCTTTCCTATTAGCATATAAAAGTGTTTATAGATTAATTCAACCTGTTAGCAGAATAGAAATTGCTTCCCTCTAAGAAGGATTGATGGATTGTGTGTGCGGCGGTTTATGCTGTGCCGCTGCAGCCTACCCACTCTTCAGCGGGGACACTGTATGAAAATTGGTTTGATAATCTGACAGATAGATGTGATCACATCCTGACCTTTCTTAAAGGAAATGTCCCTTCATGCCCTGAAAAGTCACTAAGCTCTTAAATAAGTACACAAACAGATGAAAACCGAGGGAAGAAGAACTACCTTCTAAATAATCTACAACAGAGGTATTGGCTTCCGGATCTCCATTTGTCATTGAACTGCAAGTCTCAGCATGCCTGGCCAGCCAGAGGGACCTGTAAGTGAACAACAAATGGTCCCTTACTGTGACATTACATCCTCTCTGCGATGCAAGACCCTCACTCCACTGCGTACAACATCATCACTGAGGCCGTCTATGAATCAGCCCTATGTCTGGTAGGGTATCCGGACTCCAGGTCGACAGCACAAAGGTCGACACACCTTAGGTCAACGCCAATTGGTCAACACACCTTAGGTCGACATGGACAAAAGGTTGACATGGACAAAAGGTTGACAGGAACAAGGTCGACATGGAAAAAGGAGACATGAGTTTTTCACGATTTTTTTCTTTTTTTTAACCTTTTCATACTTAACAATCCACGTGGACTACGATTGGAACGGTAAAGTGTGCCGAGCAAAGCGGTAGCGGAGCGAAGGCACCATGCCCGAAGCATGGCTGCGAAGCGAGCCATGCGAGGGGACGCGGTGAACTAATTGGGGTTCCCGGTCGCTCTACGAAGAAAACAACACCAAAAAAACATAAAAAAACTCATGTCGACCTTTTTCCATGTCGACCTTGTTCCTGTCGACCTTTTGTCCATGTCGACATTTTGTCCATGTCGACCTAAGGTGTGTCGAACAATTGGCGTCGTCCTAAGGTGTGTCGACCTTTGTGCTGTCGACCCTCAGTCCCAGACCCGTCTGGTAGTATTTATACATTCTCATTGTGATTGTTACTCAACCTTAATCAAAAGAGGCCGATATCGCCTATGTCCATACATTGGTGAATTGTTCGTGGAAAACATTATTTTTAGTCATTGCCTTTTCACATTCTATCTCTTTTAATAGAATAACCTCAAACCCTTAAAGGGTTATTCTATTCCATCTTGTGTACTTGTTTGTGATCATTTAGGGAAAGGAAGAGATTAAGGATTGCCACAAATACTCAGAGACCTTAGAGGTTTCCTCTAGCTAGCTTATGAGGAACTCCCTTCTTCAATGAAGACAGAAAGTTAGTCTGATTTTGCATTAATCATTGTTGCTCGTCTAAATCTAGTGACTTGTGGGTCTATTCATGAAGCAGTGAATAGAGTGGAGAAGTGAGCCAACGGAGAAGTTACCAATGGCAACCAATCAGAATTGAAATAACATTTATCAAGTGCATTCTATAAAATTATATGTAGCAGCTGATAGGTTGCCATGGGCAACTTCTCCACTGGCTCATTTCTCCACTCTTTTCACTACTTCATGTATAGACTCCTAAATTATTAAAAACTTGCTGCTGCCTGCAACTTACACTTGGGTGGAGGGACTCCCAAGATCAAGATACAGGGCCTGACTCGGTATTGTACGTAAACCCAATGGTTTAGGTACATCTCTGATGGTGGGGCGGCTGCGCATGGGCAGAACAGGACCTGTGTCCTTGCATGCAGTGCCCTCAAGCTGTAGCTTGATTGCCAGGCTGCTGGCATTTGGGGTGGGGAAGTTCAAAGCTGGGCAGCATTCTCAAAAAGGGGGCAGGTCATCCCAGTTTTCTGGTAGTGACAAGGCAAAGAACTGTGTCTTCGGATGAAGATTTCCTGACCCTGATGGCGTGAACAGCTTGTCCATCCTGTGTTACCTGAGGGTTACTCAGATGACCACAATTCATGCAAGTGATCAGGTGCTGCATCTTTGTAGACAGCAGCGGATCACAGAAGCCGGCAGGAGGTGTCTGCATTACACAAGACGCCTCCAGCTGCTTTCGCTTATTATCCAAAGATGCAGCTGTTGTATGAAATGCTTCCATCTCTGATTCAGGCCCTCGGTTAGGAAGCAAATAGTGTCAGCGTCACACTTGTCACCCTGGTCATCTGACTCCAATCGTATGTGGTAAAGTCACGTTACACAATTTATATTAGAGATGTGCGTAGCCTCTGTCTTTTGTTTTCGATCCAAATCATCGCTGTGTTTTGGTTTTGGCAAGACCACCCTCAAATGTTTTGATTTGGGATTTCTTTTAAAAATTTATAAAAACAGCTAAAATCATATACAGTAATTGGGCAGTTTTTGTTCCTACAGTGTTAACATCTATAACATTCATTCACCATCATTTCCAGTTAATTTTGAGCATCTCAAAGCTCAAAATATTGTTTTCAACAACATTGACCAAAGGATGCAGCGAGATGACTGGCGAAGTGGTGGAGCATTGGCACAAACACATGATGGCTTAAAATTATGTAGAACCTCTATGAAACATAGAGGCACCGCAATGGCAGACAGGATGGCAGTTTAATAAGCTATGTAACCCTATAGAATGATTTCATCAATTAATAATTAATAGCGTAAAGCTAAAATCCTAGATAAAATATAATATACAGTATTACCAACACACTTCTCCAACCAGCAAATCACAGGCCTCAGGTCAAAACAAGTGATTGGAGGTAGAGTATTTAGCAGAAAGTAAAGCATCAATAAAATGAAAAGTAAATTGGAAACACATAAAAACTATTAAACAACAAGCATACAAAAGTGAGTTTACAAACACACTGAATCCAACCATCTAATCACAGACCTCATGCCAATTGAAATTGGTACCTGTAGAAGGTACAGTAAAAATTGATAATTACATTTTATTATTACTACTATATGGAAAAGTAAATAGGAAACATGGAATGGAAAAAAAAAAAATCAAGCATCCAAATGTAAAGCATGACATGTTATATTAATGGGGGCTGATGTGACACACTGCTCAGGCTTTAATCGATTTTACCTACTACTACTATCTATGGAGAAGCTACAGGAAACAGGGCCTATATGTCTGGATGAGAAGCTGGTGGTGGAAAATACACAACAGAGCCTGTGACGACAAGTGACTATCTAGAACAAGATGTACGCTGCTGAAGGGACCTCCAGAAGAGAGTTGAGAAGCTGGAGCTGATACTTCAACATACTGCGAACTGAACGAGGAAAGCTGAAATGATAACTTTGTACTGTTTGTACTCATCATAGGCAATTAGTGGGATTATAAATGAAAGTCTCATTACCAGAGGGCATCTATTACTATATCCATAAATTCAGTTTGGCTAAGATAATCTGCCGATATCTTTATTTCCCATAAAAGTTTGCACACATTCATTGTACGGCAGCGTAGTGTTGATAATTGTGTGGAGACATGTAGCCTTGTCTTTATGCGGGCAGAATTCTGCTCTACATTAGTATAATTTTGATTCAGGACCTGAACACCCCGTAAGTAGTAGTACAGTAATATACAGCTATGCTACTTCTCAAACACACAATACTTGGCTGAGGCCACAATGAAAAGTGGCGCACAATGGAATTGACCTTGGGTATCCGATCTACAGCTCTACACTAAAAAAGGTCTACAGTCAATAGGTCTACCACTAATGGTCAATATGCATTATGTTGACAGGATCAAAAGGTAGACAGTTCAAAAGGTCAACATAATAATGGCCGACATATGGACGACACATTGCCTCTTCCACTGTTCTCACAGTCACAGCCATAATCATCATTATTAGTACAGAATTAGCACTACAACCCACCTGATCCTGGATGCAAAATATCATTGCGTTTCCAACTTCTGTACAATGGTCCTGTTAACCTACAGTACGAGTGCTTCTAGTCTGCAGTGCCATCTCCCAAAAGTGAACAGTAGGGATCTACATTGATATACAGTAGCATGCACTGGGTGGGACATCCAAGTAACACTGTTGCAAAATCAAAACCATTTGCTCCGTACTTTTTGTATGACTCTTCAGACATGCACCATAAACGCAAGCACTACCCAGCCCTGCAAGAGCGCCATCCATTGTAGTCACGTATGTTACCCTGCAAACTGTCCCTTTTGAAGATCATATCTGGGCAGAAGATTAACAGTATCCATGTCAGTGTTCATAAGGTCGATACCACAATGTCATCATCAGAACGTCTGATGATCTTCAAACTGCCAAGAGGATCATACAGTAATGTTGACATCTGAAAAGTTGACAGTTCCAGGATGCCACCAGCTGGAGATAGGCACCATCAGGGGGTTTAGGGTTTGGCTACAGGGGGAAGTCAGGGTTCGACTGCACAGGGATGAGGGATGAGGGAGGTTAGGTTTAGGAACTAGGAGAAGAGATATGGGTTAGGTATAGGGGGAGAAATACCAGAATGCTGCAGTATCAGAGGTCCACACCAGAAGTGACTGTCACATGGCTGTTGGGACCCGGACGTTTACGGTGAAGTCATCGCTGCCACCGAGAGAAGGTCATCATGTTGACATATCTGGGTAGACATGATGAATCTCAAAATTGTCACCGTTGACATTCTGACCATATCTGCATGTTTCATGTTGACAGTTCGACCTGACAAGTCCTACCACACCCTTGCCGATAGCTAACATCGGTGGACAAAGCTGAGAGAAGCTCTTTCCTTCATGTTTTTGCTTCCACCCAATCATGTTGAAATCAGTGGTTCCAAACCGTCTCATGAGATAGTAGGCTTAAATATATCCAATATGTCTTTAAATTATACAATTTGCAAAAATGATTTGTCTGACAAATGAACTGTGATGCCACATCATGAACGTGACATTGTTAGGCGTACGGAGCTTAATGCAGGCAGACACAAGTCGGTGCCCTCGGGTACACATTTATGCCAAGTTTTTGCAAGTAAATGTTAATGTCTAATAGATTACAGAAAGGAGAGGTGATGTGACGTAGCCCTGGTGCTTCATTAAGCTGAACTGAAGACCGTGGGATGGATGGCAACCAATGGGAAAAATATTTCTTCAGCGTGAAAACTATCTGGCTACATAAAGGGCCATTTTTAGGAACCAATTAATTTCACATCCGGCGTTTCACAGAGCACAATAGTCTACACGACTAAACTGGCAGCTTTGTGTGGAGTCCACAAAAATGGAGTTTTCAAGAAGTTATTAAGAAGTGATAAAATGATTCTTAAGAGCATTACAGATATATATTTGAGAGGGTGACATTAACAGTCATAGAACAATAAATCATTTGCTATGAACTTTTGTTACTTAAATTATGTTTTATATTTTTTCTTCTACATTGATATTATTTTTCATTACAATAAATCTAACAAGGATGTGAAAAAACCTTTGCATGCAACAGCTGAGCTTTATGTAGACGTATGTTCTGGGTGTACTCACGTGATCTGGCTGTACTCACGTGGTCTGGGTGTACTCATGTGGTCTGAGTGTACTCACGTGGTCTGAGTGTACTCACGTGGTCTGAGTGTACTCACATGGTCTGAGTGTACTCACATGGTCTGAGTGTACTCAAGTGGTCTGAGTATACTCACGTGGTCTGGGTGTACTCACGTGGTCTGGGTGTACTCATGTGGTCTGGGTGTGCTCACATGGTCTGGGTGTGCTCACGTGGTCTGGGTGTGCTCACGTGGTCTGGGTGTGCTCACGTGGTCTGGGTGTGCTCACGTGGTCTGGGTGTGCTCACGTGGTCTGGGTGTACTCAAGTGGTCTGGTTGTACTCACGTGGTCTGGGTGTACTCACGTGGTCTGGGTGTACTCACGTGGTCTGGGTGTACTCACGTGGCTTTATATTTCCTTGGTTTTCAAGTCCTAAATATAGTGTAGCAAAAATGCATCCCAAATGTATCTTTGGTGCCAGTGGTGGGGGTGAGCAGAGACGGTGGCTCATTCAGAACTACAGAGATAGCTGCGTAATGCATTTCTCCAAACTAGAGCTGTGTCCTCATACACTGAGCGCCTTTATGCCGTGCAGCGTGAGACGCCTGAGACACTACGACAAGAGAACCATATTTTCTATTCAATGTGCAGCTTAGTCGGAGACGTAGTCAGTAGCCACTCGGGGAGTACTGGAGACACTGGATGCGACTTTACCTGCGCACAAATTGGTTTTACACACATAAAAAAAGTCACAGGTGAAGCACAAGTAAATTTGGCGTGAGGGAAAGTCGCGGCTGCTCGCATCAACCCAGTACTTATTGTCTTTAATAATAATTCACATACGTGAACAGTCAACGAAAAAATGACAATGTGCAGTCAACAAAGTCATAAAAAGCACAAGAACATTATCACCTTAAATCCTCCTTAAGAACAATAAGTGCAATTTAACATATTTATCGCTGGTGGGAAAAGGCTACATTTTAGTTGCCTGTGCGAAATAAAATAGATCCTTATCGTTTATTTGATGGCAACACAGCAAATACTCCATGGCTCGTGTGGGACAAGTCTCCTAATATACCTTCTGCTTTTATTTATAAAAAACAAAAACATTTTACATTAATTCTAAGTATCTGTAAACCAATCAGTTTACCTGCTGAATTTGACACCACTTTCAGCAAAAAAAAAAAAAAAACATCACAAAAATGTTGCTTCACATCCTTGAGGCATCTAGAGGGGAGGAGACCTGGGTGCAGGCTCAGTCTGGGCCCCCTCCTCTCTGTAGCCAGTAGCGCTATAGCTCTGGGCACTAGGGTCACTAAAGGACCCTAGCGGGCTGTCCCAGTGTCTAGTGCCATGTGCAAGTCTCTGGGAAAATGGAGCAGTGGCAATTTTCCCAGTGATTTCCTTACTGTGCATGCATAAAACACTGGGAAAATGGCTGCTGCGCCATTTTCCTGGTGATTTCTGCAGCACTGCTTCTGACTCAGGAATCCGGAGGGTAAGTATTGAAAAAATTGGGAGCAGGGTGTGGGGTTGTGGCCCCCCTGGACCCCAGAGGCCCATGTGCACCGCACAAACTGGACCCATTATAAATACACCAGTGCTACTGGGCCTTGTAAACTACCCCCTGAGTATGAACACGGCAGGACAAACCATTTGTAACATTAATGCCTAAAAATGTAAAAGAAACCACCACCTCCACGTTCTGTCCATGCAGGACTAATGGGCGATGTTCCTCCTTGCTCAGCTACATAAAATCTAATATGATTTCTTTATTTTTTTTCACATTCAAAATTAAATGACTGTCGTAGCTCTAGAAACCTCAGATCTATATTCAGTCTCATCGTTAGTCCTAATTTTACCAATAATAGCAATATCATCCACAAATGTAATTATGTGGACTGAATCGGAGCCAGAAACACAATCATTAGTAAACAGGGACCTTTTTACACAGACTTGGACAAGAGAATAAAGGAAAATATATTTCCCCAGCACACTGAAAAGTATCAGCAATGAGGTTTGACTACTATATACAGTAATAATAGAAATACAGAGATCTAGGTTACATATATTTGCAAAGATATCTTGTCCAAACCTGTGTAAAAGGGCCCTGTTTATTCATGATTGTGTCTTTGGCTCCAATTCCATCCACATAATTACATTTGTGGATGATTTTGCTATTACTGTTAAAATTAGGAATACTGTTGAGACTGAATATAGATCTGAGGTTTCTAGGTTGGAAAAATGGAGCTCTCTAATCAGGAGTTACTGTAGAGCAGAGTGTCAATGCACGGTTTGCACAGCTATCCGATTGCCAGGAAACTGATTAAGTTTAACATACTGTAGCTTGCTTTACCAGGTTTCCTTGAGGTGTGCTTGCTCCGAGTTCTAACACAAAGGCATCATTACTTACAAATACAAGAACATAATCTACAGGATGTTTATACATATTCATGTCACCTGGCAGTTGCTTAATCTCAGATATTTCAGATTTGTTTGATGAAGCTCAAGGCTATTATTCCACCATAACATGAATAATGTGCAATGGACAGAGGAGGGTGGATCCGCCGCACTGCCCTACAATATAAAACGTGTTGAATTTAAAAATAAACATAGACAATTATGACAAATATAAGAGGACAGAAATTATTTATACTAATTAAGTAATGGTCATAGAAAGACAAAGTGTAGCTTGGCCCGGGGATGTCATAATAACTGCTGGGACTTGGAAATATAAACAATATTACTCATCGTAAGCAGTACTCAGGAACACAATTGCTGGCTAATTAATTAGCAAACATTGGGAATGGCAGTATCACTTTTAGAATTCACTGTGTAACCCTGGATGAAATAATACGTATGTAATGTCCTGGTTTTAATGTCTGTTTTAAACATATAGATGTAAATATGTTATGCTCATGCTTAGTACTATAACTATAGGAGAGGTTTAAGCAATGCAAGGGAATGAGATATTCATGCATTCAGCTTCAGCAGACTCAATACTGCAAGTGTCTTGAGACAGGGAAAGCTCTAGAAGTTTCTGGACATGAGCTTGAAGTGGCTTGCAGCTTCTGCTATAAAAGATTAAGGGGTCTATTTACTAAGCCTTGGAAAGTAATAAAGTGGAGAGAGATAACGTACCAACCAATCAGCTCCTGTCTGCCATGGAACAGGCTGTGTTAGAAAAATGACAGTTAAGAGCTGCTTGGCTGATACTTTATCTCTGTCGACTTTATCTCCATTCAATAGACCCCTTAGCGGGCAGCCAGGTGGATGGCAGTTGGAGAGCTGAGAGACTACTGGTAACTGAAGTACCTGAACTGAAGCAGCATACATGAGAAGGTGACAGATGTACTAAGACTTTGGGCCAGATGTACTAAGCCTGAAAAGTGATAAATATCACAGTGATAAAGCACCAGCCAATCGGCTCCTAACTGTCATTTTTCAAACACAGCCTGTAATATGGCAGTTAGGAGCCGATTGGCTGGTGCTTTATCACAGTGATATTTATCACTTTTCAGGCTTAGTACATCTCCCCCTTTGAGAGATAAAGTGGAGAGAGATAACGTGTCAACCAATTATTTCCTAACTGACATTTTTCAAACACAGCCGAGTAACATTATTATACCCACCTCCTACATGTGACTTCGGCAGCGCGTAGTCCATGAAGTACATCACGCGTCGTGCGCTGGCTTGGTGTGTATATAAAGGGTAGGATAGGCCGTCTGCACACATATCACGCGTTGCTGTCATGGGTAAAAGTGTTGATTTATCCGCGTTGCAATAAAAGGATGATTATCGGGTTTTTGGGCCAAGGGTGACGGTATTTCTGACGCAGCGCAGTGTGTGACCTGTCCGCGTGCTGCTGCGGTGAAGGTGTATCATGACTGGACAAATGGCACCATTGCAAACAACTGACGTGGAAACTGTGGAGCACCACGTGCCATTGATGTGAGAGTTGAATGTCGGCTACGAAGGTGCGTGGGGGCCGACCGACATGCTGCAGTGGAGCAGCGCACCGGCTACCGGACATGTGTAAAGCGCCAGATCAGTAAACGTCTAGCTGCTGTCCGTGCTGCACACGGCGGTTACTCTGGTTATTAGCTGGTGTCATAATAATGTGACTGACCCGTGTATGTTACCTTATGCTATAATGGACACAAAGGCTACATACTGTATGTAGAAAGGAACACTGTATAAATGCTACAGTCTTCAGAGCAGGTAATAATCCAACGACAGTGACTGGCTACTTAGTAGCAACACGGCAGAGATACTGTAGCTGCTGCGTGTTTAGCTCCATAATATCATACAGCTACTGTACTGTATAGATACTTTAAAGCATGTTATCAAGCCGACATGTAACAGAATAGATTGTATGTGCACCACCGACACCTATTTGATAAGACCTTAAATATTATTGTTACAGGTGGTAATATATATTTAAAGACTGTATGGTTAGTGCATTGGTTTCATAAAATGATGTTACCCTCGTGAGGGTAGATTTGATAGTATAGTAATGTTCAAGAATATATATGTGTTGATGTTATGACGTCTCTGTCCATATATATACTTAGTTACTGTCACGATCCGGGTATCTGGACGCCATTTCTTACCCATCAGATGCCTCCTAAGGCTGGCTCAGCGCTCCAGGACCGGATCCCATCTGTTATCCTGATGTGTACATTCCTGTATCCTCTCCTGTCACTCTGGGACACTGTCACAGTAAACGCCATATTACACCTGGCATGGCATCTCCCGCGGCCTCCGCCGCCGTCCCTGAACTTCTGCATGCAGAGTGTCTGAGTGGCGATTACGTCAGCCGCGGCCTCCGCTGTGTCCGCGTGGTTGGATGTGCATCTGTCAGCCTGGCGCCTCCTGTCTCCGGTGGCCGGCGCCGCCATTACTGTTTTCATTACCACATGGATTACAAACCAAACTTCCCTCCAAGTGTCTGCATGGGCGCAGCCATCTTGGATTCTGTCAGCTGATCATTTCCACCAATCTGTTCTCAGTATTGATAATCTGCATAATTGCCTAGCCAATCCCTTCCTTGCTGCAGGTATAAATACACTGTGCCTGAGCAAGGAAGGCGTCAGTGCTTTGGTTGTCAAACCTAGTTCCTGTTTGTCTCTCTCCTGTGATTGTCTTCCAGGTTCCAGCTCCTGTCTCAAGACTTCCACCATAGAGACCCGCACCAGCATTCCACCTGCGGTGTAGCCTGACTCTCCAATCCATTGTGGATTCATCTGTTCCCAGCTACAACATTACCTGCTTCCAGCTCAGCTTCCAGCAGAGTACAGCTTCCCTTAAAGGGCCGGTGTCCTTTCTACACTTTACCACTCTCCACCGGTATTATTATTTCTCCGCTCTCAAGTTCTACATTTCAGTTCATATTTCATCGCTCCCAAGTTCATTTATTATTTAACTGGTTCCAGCCAGTATCCACTCCGTGCTAACAACAGTCTGGTTCCAGCCAGTATCCACAGCAGCTGTTTTATCTTCAGCAACCCAGCTTTTCCTGGAACACCAGCTGGCACAATCCTGGGTTATCTCCATTGCTACAGTCGGGCCTGGTAAGGACTTTCCATCTAGAAGATCATAAGAACTATCTCACACTACCAGTGCCCTGTGGCTCCTGCCATCCTGTAGTACCCAGGAACTGTATTTATTCTTTGCTGACTTTTACGTTTTCTTTTACTGCTGCTGTGTTGCGGAGTTGTCATAATAAACATCATTGACTTTTATCCAAGTTGTCGTGGTCACGCCTTCGGGCAGTTATTATTCATGTTACTTACATGTCCAGGGGTCTGATACAACCTCCCAGGTTCCGGTACATCTCAGCCCCTACAACTGAGGCTGCCTCCCGTCAGCTCAGGCCCTCAGTTGTGACAGTAAGCACTGACCCAATGAATCCAGCCGGAGACCAGGATCAAGCGGCCAGGCCGATGCAAGAACTGGCAGCCCGACTAGAACATCAGGAGGCTGCACAGGGCCACATCATCCGCTGTCTCCAGGATCTCTCTACTCGGCTGGATGGGATTCAGACAACTCTCCGTGGATCAGGCGCGTCTGGTGCGTCAACCACAGTGACTCCAGCTATAACCCCACCCACCTTACCCATTTCTGCTCCACGTCTTCATCTTCCAACGCCAGCAAAATTTGACGGATCTCCAAGATTCTGCATGGGATTTCTCAACCAGTGTGAGATTCAGTTTGAGCTACAACCTGGCAATTTTCCCAGTGACCGTACAAAAATTGCCTACATTATTTCTCTTCTCAGTGGCTCAGCCCTTGATTGGGCATCACCGTTATGGGAGAGGTCCGACACCCTGCTATCTTCCTACACTGCCTTCGTGTCAACATTCAGGCGCATCTTCGACGAGCCAGGCCGGGTAACCTCAGCTTCATCCGAGATTCTCCGTTTACGCCAGGGGTCACGTACTGTAGGATAATATCTGATACAGTTCCAGATCCTGGCATCCAAACTGGCATGGAACGACGAGGCCCTGTATGCTGCATTCTGGCATGGCTTATCTGAGCGTATTAAAGATGAGTTAGCTACCAGAGACTTACCTTCTAAGTTAGATGAGCTAATCTCACTCTGCACGAAAGTTGATTTACGTTTCAGAGAGAGAGCAACTGAGCGTGGAAGATCATCTGCTCCAAAATCTTCTGCTCCTCCTCCTCGTCAACTGTCACCATCTAAAGATGAGTCCATGCAACTTGGCCGTTCCCGTTTAACTCCTGCTGAGCGCCGAAGACGTCTCTCTGAGTTTCTCTGTCTCTATTGTGCAGCTCCGTCTCACACCATTAATGCCTGTCCCAAACGTCCGGGAAACTCCAAATCCTAGCTCGCCAAGGAGAGGGCCGGCTAGGAGTAATGATCTCCTCTCCATCTCCTCAAGATTGTAATCTCCCAGTCTCGCTTCAAGTTGCTCAACGTTATCGGAACGTCATTGCCCTCCTTGATTCCGGAGCAGCTGGGAACTTTATTACCGAAGCCTATGTTAAACGGTGGTCCCTACCCACCGAGAGACTTCCTTCGTCCATTTCTTTAACTGCCGTGGATGGCAGCAAAATTTTTGATGCAGTCATTTCTTTAAGGACTCTACCAGTTCGTCTGAGAGTGGGAGTTCTTCATTCCGAACTTATTTATTTTTTAGTGATTCCAAGAGCCACACATCCTGTGGTCCTGGGCCTTCCATGGCTCCGTCTTCACAATCCTACAATTGATTGGACGACTACGCAAATCCTGGCATGGGGTTCCTCCTGTGCTGAGACATGTTTGTTTAAAGTATTGCCTGTCTGTTCTTCCTCCCCCAGGTCGTCTGATGTTCCACCTCCTCCATATCAAGATTTCACGGATGTGTTCAGTAAAGCTTCTGCTGATATCCTTCCTCCTCATAGAGAATGGGACTGTCCGATTGATCTCGTTCCAGGGAAGGTTCCACCTCGAGGCCGAACTTATCCGTTGTCTCTGCCTGAGACGCATTCTATGGAGGAATATATTAAAGAGAACCTAGCAAAGGGGTTCATTCGACCTTCTTCTTCTCCAGCCGGCGCAGGCTTCTTTTTTGTAAAAAAGAAAGATGGTGGTCTGCGGCCGTGCATCGACTACAGAGGTTTGAACGACATTACCATCAAGAACCGTTATCCTTTACCCCTGATTACTGAGCTCTTTGACAGAGTTAGCGGAGCTACCATCTTTACAAAGCTGGACTTGCGAGGTGCATACAATCTCATCCGGATCCGTGAGGGTGACGAGTGGAAGACCGCCTTTAACACCCGTGACGGACATTATGAGTACCTCGTCATGCCCTTCGGATTGAGCAATGCTCCAGCTGTCTTCCAGCATTTTGTCAATGAGATCTTCAGAGACATTCTATACCGTCATGTCGTGGTCTATCTAGACGATATCCTCATTTTTGCCAACGATTTAGAGGAACATCGTTTTTGGGTTAAAGAGGTTCTGTCCCGTCTCCGTGTCAATCATCTCTATTGCAAATTAGAAAAATGCGTCTTTGGGCCTGGCTAGCATAGAGGAAGGTCGGGTCTCTGCTGAGCTCCGGCTGGCACTGTATCAAAACCCACTTTTTGACCAGATTTGGAGGCCCACCGACAAGGGACTAGTCCCCTAAGCCCCACCACTACACCCAGCACCTGGAGGAAGAAGCTGCGGAATCGGGGGGGCCCTGCGTTGCCCCCTGCGGATTGCGGCCTACCTCCACCCCAGAAGCCGGGGCCTCGATTTTGGAGCTGTGCCGGCGTTTCCTGGGACCCGGTTCGGCGACCCTGCAGACTCTCCCACCCACCTGAAAGGCTCTCCCTGGCACTGGGGGACTCACCCACCGGGCGCTGATCCTCGCAGGAGACCAGGGACCGGACGATCGGCGGGAGGTAAGGGCCGAGAAGTGTCTGGCTGGCAGCCGGCGGCCATCTTGCGGTTGGCGCCGCCCGGCCTCTAGACTTTACCTGGCCGATTCCCGACCTCTCCAGGCGCCTGCCCTTCCTCCCCCGTCTCACACAACACTGCAAGCAAGATCTAGCAAGATCTCTTCCCCCGCTGACGGGGATCGACGACTGGGAGTCCTCCGGTGGACCTAACTCTCACTGATAAGCGGCGGCCATCTTGGGACTGGCAAAGCACCCATCAAACTCCCTGTCTGGTGCTGGCTGTAACTAAGGCTCCCTCTTGTGGCGAATACTGGTATAGTCAACTCAGCCACTATACTTATATCTCTATAACCCTGCCTGTTCTCCTATCTCCTGAAGCCAGCACCTACTCCAGAGAAAGGCCGACGGAATAGCTCTAGCGGCTGCGTGCGGCGATTATCATACCCCGCACCCAACACTCAGACCCGCAGCTCCATCCCCCCTCTCCTGCGACCTCAATCAATCACTGGCTCTGTGCCCCTCCTGAGACTGAAGGGATCTCCTCCACCCCTGCCACCCACCTCGAAGCCCCTATACGCTCTCTTGGGAGGTGCCGGCTTGGACCACCCTCAACCTCCGGCTCTCTGCAACCCGCTCCAGCGGCGGCCGCTTGGTGAGTCTCTGGGACCGTGGTCCCTTCTGCCTCCATCCACCTAAACTCCACCGAGGCCTCCACTGGCACCCACCTGGGAGCCGCTTTCACATCACCCTGCGGTCCTCTCCCCCGCCGGGTCCCCGCCCCAGGGCTGCCCCGATCGCCGGCTGGTCCGTGCCCGGGACGCGTCCCTGTGGTCCCCGAGCGGTGGAGATAGTCTCCGGGATCCCCTCTCCTGCGACTTCGGACTCACACTCTCCAGTCCGGGCCGGGGTGCCCTCCCTCTGCTCTCGTGGTCCTCCCTGGGCGGACTCCATCTGCCGGGCTCGGCTGATGACCACACCGTAATGTCTCCTTAAGGCCCCCGAGTCACCTTCCCTGGCCCTGAGCCTCATAGCGGGAGCGCCACCCCCATTCCTCACCCTACTTTCCACCTACCCCCCTACGCCCCCAAGATGACCAGGGGTAACAAAAAATCCCAGGGGTCCGACCTCACACCATTTCTGACCAAAAAAGGCACCCCAGCCACGAACAGGCCTGACAATCCCGGCCCCTCTCAGGCCCCCTCCGAATCGGAGGCCGAAGATGACGATCTCACGCCCCTCACCCGTAAGGACTTCCTCTCCCTCCTTAAGGAGATGCGGGACATTAAGTCTTCAGTCCAAGCTCTACACTCCCTGAAATCCGATATAGCCGATATCGGCTCCAGAACTGACCAACTCGAAAGAAGAGTCGAAGAGGTGGTAACGTTCCAGCAAACAGCAGAGACCGAGTTGCATCAACTCCGTCAGGATGTTGCCCACCTCCGGGAGGAGAACGAGGACCAAGACAATAGAGCAAGGAGAAATAATATGAGGATTCGGGGTATCCCTGAGGAGGTCGAGGCATCTCATCTTGAACTCTACCTTAAACGCCTTTTCGCACACCTATCGCCCGACACCCCCGAGGAACATCTCCTCCTGGACCGAGCCCACCGGGCCTTGCGGCTGCGCTCCCAGGACTCTTCTCAGCCCAGAGATGTCATTCTCCGAATGCACTACTTCACTGCAAAGGAGGCCGTTATGAGGGAGGCCCGACGGCTGGGATCTGTGACTTTCCAAAACACCCCACTCCAGATTTTTCAGGATTTATCCCCGCTAACCTTAGCTAAACGCAGGGACTTCAAACCCATCACTTCCCTGCTCTCCCGTCACAACGTGAAGTACCGTTGGGGTTTCCCTTTCCGGATCTTAGTGTGGCACCAAGGGAAGCTCCTCACAGCTAGAGACCAACCTGAGGCCCAAACACTCCTCTCCAAACTGGGCATCCCCGTTCCTGACCAAGATGTCCACTCTCCACGCCTCCCACCACGGACACAGCGAGATTCACTTCGGTCTCCTCGTTCTGAGTGGTTCACGGTGCCGTCCTCCGGGGCCTCCCAGGCCCCACCTCCAGTGCCCTGAGAACTCTCACCTCTCTACGCTACAGCACCCTACATTGAATTGGGACGATCACTTCTGGTCGTACCCCCCCACCTGAAGTGCTACATTACCTTAGGTTCTTAGTGACCTTACCTCCTGACCCCTCGGTTGCTTCACAATAATATTGTTGTTATCCTCTATTGAAATGTTACATCGTTTGGTAGTTTAAATGTCTAACTGCCCACATATTCAAAAGTTACTCTCTTGATATGTTCCCATGCAGATACTTGACCCACTCTTTCCCCTCCTCCCCCTCCTCCTATTCTCCGCCCCTTGGGGCGGGCGCTCCGGCTATCATCTCTTCCTGTCTTCTCTCCAGCTCTCTCCCTCAGGTACCCCCAGGGGAGGCTTGCCTCCTGTCTTTCCCCGAGCGGCTCGTGACCCGCGATCGGGGCCCCATGCCGCACCCCCACAGGGCCCCGGGCCCTACCGCTGACCTAGGTGCTTCCCCAACGCCTAGTATTCCTTCCCCTTGTCAGCTTTACCGGTCCTGGCCTCCTCCGCCAGACGACCAACCACCCCCCCACCCCCTCCGGTCCTCTTCCCCTACCACCCCTCCTCTGACCACACTCTCTCTCATTTCATATATCTTCGATCTGTCTCCCCCTCCCCCTTCTCCACCCCCAACCACTCCCGCCCTTTCAAATCCGACCACCTCACTGCTGCCTGCCCATGGGTCTCCGGGTACTCTCCCATAATGTGAAGGGCTTGAACAGCCCTCAAAAGAGAGGCAAGCTATTTGCCTCCCTTAAACACCATAGAGGCGATTTGATTTTCCTACAGGAAACTCACTTCGTGCACGAATCTCACCCTACCCTGCAATGTAAACCATTTCCCGTTTCCTTTCATGCCTGCGATCACCTAGCCAAAAAACGTGGAGTAGCGATCTTAATTGCCCGCCACCTGTCTTTTGAACTCCTAGACTCTCATGCTGACAAAGACGGCCGATTCCTTGTCCTAGTGGGTAAACTCAACAATAATATATGCACCCTGGTTAACGTTTACGCCCCTAATCAGCGACAGGAACGGTTTTTTACAAGGATAGATAATCTCCTCACTCGAGTCCGACAGGGCGACCTTATACTTGCAGGTGACTTCAACTCCGTTCTCAATCCACAGCTAGACCGCTCTACCTTTCCCCCTACTCCTTCCCCGTCAGACTCCCTTCGCTCTAGATCCCTCCTCCGACTCATGCGATCCCAACTTCTCTACGACTCCTGGAGGATAAAAGACCCCTCTGCCCGCGACTACACCTTCTACTCTGCCCCGCATAACTCCTACTCCCGCATTGATATGGTCCTGCTCAGTCATGATCTTGCTTTGAACCTCTGCGATGCCCATATCCACCCACTGATCTGGTCCGACCACGCCCCCATCTCCTGCGACCTCGCAGGTCTGGCTTCCCGTCCTCGCCCTATGACATGGCGCCTCAACGATTCCCTCCTACACAACCCTGAGACAAAGTCCCATCTCCAAGACAAAATCTCTGATTATTTCACCTTAAATGACTCCCCCGATATTTCTAGACCCACCCTCTGGCTGGCGCACAAGGCTGTCCTTCGAGGACACCTCATCAGCCTAGCCTCAAAAGCTAAAAAGCAATCCCTTTCCCAATACAACAGGCTCTCCATTAAACTCCATGCACTTGAGACCCAACACAAGGCGTCTTCCGACCAGGCGGTCTTGTCCGAACTTCGCACCATTAAAGCGGAACTCGATCTTCTTCTTACTACACGGGTGGCCAAGCGCCTTAAGTGGCTTCGCCAGTCCTTTTATGAGAAGGGTGACAAGGCGGACAGGATCCTGGCGGCTCGACTCCGCTCCACAAGAGCCAAAACCAACATTGTCACTATCAGAAACTCTCTCAACCAACTTATTCAGGACCCCACAGCCATTAGAGCTGCCTTCCAATCCTACTACACCGACCTATACAACCTTCCGCCCCCTCCACCGGGCTCTTCCCCCCAACCTCGATCCGACCTTATCTCCCACTTTCTCTCTGCTTCTAAACTACCCAGACTACCCCCGGACGCCTTGGACCTTCTCAACGGTGAGATTACGGTGGAAGAAATCACCCAGACTATACTCATGCAAAAAACCGGCAAATCTCCGGGCCCAGATGGGTTCACCGCTCTCTACTACAAGAAATTCTCTGCCCTTCTCTCCCCCCACCTACACTCTCTCTTCAACGGGATTGTCCAAGGCGACCCTTTTCCCCCTGAGATGCTAGAGGCTAGAATTGTGGTGATCCCCAAAGAAGGCAAGGACCCCCTTAATTGCGCAAGCTATCGCCCCATATCCCTCCTGAACCTAGACCTGAAAATCTTCGCTAAGATCCTGGCCAACCGTCTTAACCCATACCTCCCTTCCCTTGTTCACTACGACCAAGTAGGCTTTATCCCGGGCCGCCAGGCAAGAGACAACACCAGACGTGCCATTGACCTTATACATATCTCTAATTCCAGGAGATGCCCCACGATCATGCTTTCCTTAGATGCCGAAAAAGCATTTGACCGGATCTCCTGGGACTTCTTGAGACCCACCTTGGAGGCCTATGGCTTGTCCGGTGGCTTCCTCACCAGCATCCTAGCATTATACTCCACCCCCTCGGCCACCGTCCTTATCAATGGTACCCCATCCGCCCCACTTAGCATCTCCAATGGCACACGTCAGGGCTGCCCCCTCTCCCCCCTAATATTTGCCCTTATTATAGAACCCCTTGCCTCTCAAATTAGAACACATCCAGATATACACGGAATAAAGGTAGGCCCCACAGATCCCAAAATCTCCCTCTTCGCAGATGACATCCTACTCTCCCTGACCCAGCCCCTTATTTCACTCCCAAACCTATTCTCGGTTCTACAAGCCTATAGCCTCATCTCAGGCTACAAGATCAACTACTCCAAATCTGAGGCCATGATGCTACATATCCCCCAACACCAGGCGGAGTCCCTTCGCACCAATTTTAAATTTAAATGGCAACCCTCAAAGATAAAATACCTAGGGATATACCTAACCCCGCGTTACGACTCCCTCTTCCGGGAAAACTTCCCACCCCTTCTTACCAACACACTAGCCGACCTGACCTCTTGGAACAGTCTCTTCATCTCATGGCTGGGCAGGATCATAGCAGTTAAAATGACCATAATCCCCAAATGGCTCTACCTTTTCCAGACTCTCCCTGTGGCGGTCCCGGCCCCCTTCCTCCGCAATATCCAACGAGCCCTTGTGCGCTTTATTTGGAACCACAGACCTCCCCGCATTGCTGCCAACACCCTGAAAAGAGCAACCTCCATGGGAGGCAGAGGACTTCCCGATGTCAAATTATACTACCTCGCCTCCCACTTATCCCACATTGTCACTTCCTACGCTCCTCCAGGATCGGTTTCTTGGCTGGACATCGAAGCAGCCTTCATTGGCATCCCAGATCTGACCCCCCTATGGGGACTCCCCTCTGCCTCTCGACCCCCAACCTCTAAACTTCTTCCCACCATCAAATTCAACCTCAAAACCTGGGACACCCTCTCTCTGAAGTGGGGTCTCACTACTACACCCTCACCCTTAACCCCCATCTGGCAGAACCCCATGTTTCCCTCCGGACTCTCAGCTACGAGATCCCGGACGTGGATAACTCTGGGCCTTAAATTCCCAATCGACTTTGCCGATCGAGGCCAATGGCTGTCCCTCCCGGACCTCCAGCAGAAAACCCCCTCACAGCCACTCAACCCCTTTCAATTCTTACAAATACGCCACTTTTTAACCTCCCTCCCTTCCACCGCCTTACTCCGTGCCCTTACTCCCTTTGAATCCCTATGTGTCAACTCCCACTCCTCCAAAGGCACAATCTCCCAACTTTACTCTCTCCTACTGGATTTTTCCCTGCCCCTATCCCGGCCCCATGAACTTGCATGGGAACGGGACCTCGGGCCCCCACCTGAAACTCAGGATTGGGAGGACATGAGACTAGGGATTGCTAAAAGCTCTATTGCCACCGCCTTTAAGGAAACGGCCTACAAAGTTTATTACCGCTGGTACTATACCCCCGACCGTCTTAACAAATTTTTCCCGTCCTCCTCTCCAGCCTGCTGGAGGAACTGTGGGGAGAGAGGTACTATGCTCCACATATGGTGGACCTGCCCGGTTATCGTCCCCTTCTGGGATCTGGTCCACTCCCTCCTCAACTCACTTCTAGAATCCCCTGTAATGAAAGACCCTTGGGTCTCCTTACTGTGTTATCCCCCCCCACTCCTCAATAAATTCTCCCAAAAGCTGACCTCACACATTCTAGCCGCAGCTAAATCACTGATCGCCCTCAACTGGAAGAACCCCTTACCACCCTCCCTACTATCCCTCAAAGCTAAAATCTGGCACATCGCCTCAATGGAAAAGATAACCTATTACCTCCACGACCGGGGCCACGTCTTCGAGCAGGTCTGGGCTCCCTGGCTCGCCGCTGAACGTGGTTAGCCGGCTCCCTCCACCTGCTCCAGCTCCTCCCGTAGACCCATGGGCACCCACTTACTTCTCCCTTTGACATTCCTCCTTATCTCATCTCCTATCTTTCTCAATTATCTCTTCCTCCTATTACCCTCTCTGTCCGTGTCTCTTCTCCGTTTCCTCCCCCCCCTATTATGACCGTCCTGTTCTCAAGACTTATATTATGTATGGTTACAAATGTGGTTATTTCCCCCCCCCCCCTGTTTCTCTTCTCCCCCCCCCCCCCCCCCGATTCCCATGTTTGAACTTGATTGTTTTTCCCATACCAATTAACCCTGTTACTCACTGGAAAACTGTGGTCTATTTTGGACACTGGCTATGTTGGCCATATGTCCCTTGTACTCCTAGAATGCCTTCTTTATGTACCTGACCACGCAAAAATAAAGAATTTCAAAAAAAAAAAAAAAAAGAAAAATGCGTCTTTGAAGTCAAGTCCATTCCGTTTCTAGGGTACATTGTGTCCGGTTCCGGACTAGAGATGGATCCTGAGAAACTACAAGCAATCCAAAATTGGCCGGTACCCTTAACCCTCAAAGGGGTCCAGAGGTTCTTAGGGTTCGCCAACTATTACCGAAAGTTTATACGAAACTTTTCCACCATTGTGGCGCCTATTACTGCTTTCACTAAGAAGGGTGCTAACCCGTCCAAGTGGTCTGAAGAAGCCATGCAAGCATTTCATCTTTTAAAACAAAGGTTCATCTCTGCGCCTGTTCTGAAACAGCCTGACATCGACTCTCCTTTCATCTTAGAGGTGGATGCCTCCTCCGTTGGAGTAGGAGCGGTGTTATCTCAGAGGGCTAAAGATGGCCATTTACACCCTTGCAGTTTCTTCTCCCGGAAGTTCTCCCCAGCTGAGCGCAACTATGCCATTGGCGACCAGGAGTTGCTAGCCATCAAGCTCGCTCTAGAAGAGTGGAGGTATCTGTTGGAGGGAGCTTCTCATTCAATCACCATACTTACAGACCACAAGAACCTTTTATACCTGAAGGGCGCACAATGTCTCAACCCTCGTCAGGCCAGATGGGCACTTTTCTTTTCCAGGTTCGACTTTAAACTCCAGTTCTGTCCAGGCTCTCAGAATCGCAAGGCCGATGCCCTTTCCCGCTCATGGGAGCAAGAAAATGAGTCAGAGTCTTCAGACAAGCATCCTATTATAAATCCGTTGGCATTCTCCACGGTAGGGATGGACTCTACGCCCCCATCAGGGAAAAGTTTTGTGAAGCCGATGCTAAGGAAGAAGCTCATGCATTGGGCCCATGCTTCCCGTTTTGCCGGACATACAGGTATCCAAAAAACCCTGGAGTTTATCTCTAGGTCCTATTGGTGGCCAACTCTGAAAAAGGACGTCTTGGAGTTTATTGCATCTTGCCCAAAGTGTGCCCAACATAAAGTATCCCGCCAGTCGCCTGCGGGGCAACTGGTTCCACTATCCGTTCCCCGTCGACCATGGACCCACTTGTCGATGGATTTCATTACAGACTTACCCACGTGCAACAAGTTCAATACCATCTGGGTGGTAGTTGACCGGTTCACCAAGATGGCACACTTCATTCCTCTCACCGGTCTTCCGTCAGCTTCCAAGTTGGCTCAAGTATTCATACAAGAGATCTTCCGACTCCACGGTCTTCCTGAAGAAATTATCTCAGATCGAGGAGTTCAATTCACAGCCAAATTCTGGCGAAGTTTATGTCAAGTCCTCCAAGTCAAGCTAAAGTTTTCCACGGCTTACCATCCTCAGACCAATGGTCAAACCGAGAGGGTGAATCAGGACTTGGAGGCCTTCCTCCGCATCTATGTGTCCTCCTCTCAAGATGACTGGGTTCAATTACTTCCCTGGGCCGAGTTCTGTCATAACAACCAGTATCATTCTTCATCTGCTTCAACACCATTCTTCACTAACTTTGGATTCCACCCTAAAGTTCCTGAGTTCCAACCGCTTCCAGCAACTTCTGTTCCCGCAGTGGATATCACCTTGCATCAGTTTGCCAATATCTGGAAGAGCGTACGATCAGCTCTGCTCAAGGCATCGTTCAGGTACAAGAAGTTTGCGGATAAGAAGCGTCGAGCAGTTCCTGCTCTCAAGGTGGGTGATCGGGTATGGTTATCCACGAAGAACTTGAGGTTAAGAGTTCCCAGTATGAAGTTTGCACCTCGCTATATCGGTCCTTTCAAGATTGAACAAGTCATCAATCCTGTTGCTTACAGACTCCAGTTGCCTCCCTTCTTAAAAATACCCAGGACATTCCATGTTTCCCTGTTGAAACCGCTGATCTTGAATCGGTTTCATTCCTCACTTCCTCCAACTCCGAAAGTCCAAACTCAACGAGGCGTTGAGTATGAAGTGGCCAAGATCCTGGACTCACGTCACCGTTACGGTCAACTACAATATCTTATTGACTGGAAGGGTTATGGTCCTGAGGAACGTTCATGGACCAATGCTTCTGATGTCCATGCTCCTGCCTTGGTCCGGAGATTCCATTCCAAGTTTCCTCAAAAGCCAAAGAAGTGTCCTGGGGCCACTCCTAAAGGGGGGGGTGCTGTCACGATTCGGGTATCTGGACGCCATTTCTTACCCATCAGATGCCTCCTAAGGCTGGCTCAGCGCTCCAGGACCGGATCCCATCTGTTATCCTGATGTGTACATTCCTGTATCCTCCCCTGTCACTCTGGGACACTGTCACAGTAAACGCCATATTACACCTGGCATGGCGTCTCCCGCGGCCTCCGCCGCCGTCCCTGAACTTCTGCATGCAGAGTGTCTGAGTGGCGATTACGTCAGCCGCGGCCTCCGCTGTGTCCGCGTGGTTGGATGTGCATCTGTCAGCCTGGCGCCTCCTGTCTCCGGTGGCCGGCGCCGCCATTACTGTTTTCATTACCACATGGATTACAAACCAAACTTCCCTCCAAGTGTCTGCATGGGCGCAGCCATCTAGGATTCTTTCAGCTGATCATTTCCACCAATCTGTTCTCAGTATTGATAATCTGCATAATTGCCTAGCCAATCCCTTCCTTGCTGCAGGTATAAATACACTGTGCCTGAGCAAGGAAGGCGTCAGTGCTTTGGTTGTCAAACCTAGTTCCTGTTTGTCTCTCTCCTGTGATTGTCTTCCAGGTTCCAGCTCCTGTCTCAAGACTTCCACCATAGAGACCCGCACCAGCATTCCACCTGCGGTGTAGCCTGACTCTCCAATCCATTGTGGATTCATCTGTTCCCAGCTACAACATTACCTGCTTCCAGCTCAGCTTCCAGCAGAGTACAGCTTCCCTTAAAGGGCCGGTGTCCTTTCTACACTTTACCACTCTCCACCGGTATTATTATTTCTCCGCTCTCAAGTTCTACATTTCAGTTCATATTTCATCGCTCCCAAGTTCATTTATTATTTAACTGGTTCCAGCCAGTATCCACTCCGTGCTAACAACAGTCTGGTTCCAGCCAGTATCCACAGCAGCTGTTTTATCTTCAGCAACCCAGCTTTTCCTGGAACACCAGCTGGCACAATCCTGGGTTATCTCCATTGCTACAGTCGGGCCTGGTAAGGACTTTCCATCTAGAAGATCATAAGAACTATCTCACACTACCAGTGCCCTGTGGCTCCTGCCATCCTGTAGTACCCAGGAACTGTATTTATTCTTTGCTGACTTTTACGTTTTCTTTTACTGCTGCTGTGTTGCGGAGTTGTCATAATAAACATCATTGACTTTTATCCAAGTTGTCGTGGTCACGCCTTCGGGCAGTTATTATTCATGTTACTTACATGTCCAGGGGTCTGATACAACCTCCCAGGTTCCGGTACATCTCAGCCCCTACAACTGAGGCTGCCTCCCGTCAGCTCAGGCCCTCAGTTGTGACAGTTACTCAGTGAATTATAAATACCTTGTGTCGTATATTAATGACTAGATGCTCCAGCGGTGTTGATGTTATTTGAAGGTGAAAGTTTCCATCCTCCTCCTGACGTCTCTTCATGAACAGTTCCTAAGGGGAAAAAACAATCAAAAACATTCTCTTTTTGACTCCTATGGATTTGTGTTATTGTTGTTTATTATCACTAGGTTGGGAACAGGGTGTACAGGTGTCACTAGTAGTGGAGAGGATCATTCAGTAATGGTAGCTCTGGTGGAGGCACTGAACCAATATGTGGAACTACAAGTCCCAGAGCACACTATCAACCAGCATCTGCCTACAGTAGGTACTCCGAATCTGGCAAGAGGCAGGTGTCCATCTGACATGAAAGTCTTTCTAAACGCTTAGCACTGCGGCATCTTTCTCCCAGACACGCTGGTTAGGAATGTAGCGCAGCACTAGCAGGCTCCAAACATGCACCAGGTAAAATCACAGACCCACAGGCTATATAAGAGAATACGTACCAGTATGGAGAAGTCACCGGCGCGTTTCTCTTTGAAAAATCTTCCTAATAACAGGGGGTGAAAGGTTTAGGGCTGTTCCCATCACTTTTGAGGGCACGGTGGCTGATTTCCTGTTATTTCTTTACCATATACCTGTTGGGAATAGGTGTGTTCACAGGATAAGCTGCCTATACATTTCACAAGAGGACCTATAAATAAATAAAAAAACATTCTACTTGAAACAATATCAGAATATTTCAATGTGTCTTGACTACTGATTGCAGATACAGAAGAACAAAAAATGTGACACATATATAGAGATATACAGCGCATAATAAAAAATGTGATACATATATAGAGATATACAGCGCATAATATAAAATGTGATACATATATAGAGATATACAGCGCATAATATAAAATGTGATACATATATAGAGATATACAGCGCATAATATAAAATGTGATACATATATAGAGATATACAGCGCATAATATAAAATGTGATACATATATAGAGATATACAGCGCATAATATAAAATGTGATACATATATAGAGATATACAGCGCATAATATAAAATGTGATACATATATAGAGATATACAGCGCATAATATAAAATGTGATACATATATAGAGATATACAGCGCATAATATAAAATGTGATACATATATAGAGATATACAGCGCATAATATAAAATGTGATACATATATAGAGATATACAGCGCATAATATAAAATGTGATACATATATAGAGATATACAGCGCATAATATAAAATGTGATACATATATAGAGATATACAGCGCATAATATAAAATGTGATACATATATAGAGATATACAGCGCATAATATAAAATGTGACACATATATAGAGATATACAGCGCATAATATAAAATGTGATACATATATAGAGATATACAGCGCATAATATAAAATGTGATACATATATAGAGATATACAGCGCATAATATAAAATGTGACTAATAGATTATGAAATAATGAGAGAGACGCCGCAGTGCTGAGCGGTTAGATATGTTATGTGGCCACCTACCTCTTGCCGGATTTGGAATACCTACTGTAGCCGGGGGAGGATATAGTCATTTATATAGCTACTGTCACATGCACATTTCATAGTGTGCTCTGGGACTTGTAGTTCCACGTCTAAGCATTCAACTTTGGAAATTTCATATATGTGTGTATATACATTATATATGTATATATATATATATAAACACACACACGCACTATATACTATGTTTGGAACTCTATATGGAACACTCTAAGGTAGCCACCTTTGAGTGTTCCATATAGAGTTCCAAACATAGTATATAGTGCGTGTGTGTGTTTATATATATAAATTATATATATACATATATAATATATATATTATATATATACATCATTAGCTTTTCCTTTAGGGATCCACACTGTAGATCTACAATGTCAACAGTCAATAGGTTGACCCATTTGGTCGACATGCATTAGGTCGGCATTGATAAAAGGTTGACTTAGACAAAAGAATCAACTTATGAAAGGTCGACACTAGAAAAGGCCAACATGTACAAAAGGCCAACATGTTCATACAGTCAACATGGCAATGGTCAACATTCATACGTTTGATACATGTTTTTGGTTTTTATTTTTCATGTTTTTGAACTTTTTCCATCCTTGTCGCAAATCATAACCTTTAGTAACCTTTTAGTGAGTGAAGCAGAGTGGACTGAGGCACCACACCTGAAGCGTGGCTAGCTGATGCGTTTCTACAAATGGTCGTCCCAGATGGAAAAATTATCCACACTAACCCCAGAAATGCAAAAACTATCCACACTAACCCCAGAAATGCAAAAACTATCCACACTAACCCCAAAAATGCAAAAACTATCCACATTAACCCCAAAAATGCAAAAACTATCCACACTAACACCAGAAATGCAAAAACTATCCACACTAACCCCAGAAATGCAAAAACTATCCACACTAACCCCCAAAATGCAAAAACTATCCACATTAACCCCAGAAATGCAAAAACTATCCACACTAACCCCAAAAATGCAAAAACTATCACACTAACCCCAAAAATGCAAAAACTATCCACACTAACCCCAAAAATGCAAAAACTATCCACATTAACCCCAGAAATGCTAAAACTATCCACACTAACCCCAAAACTAGAAAAAATTGTGTTTTGATAATTTTTGTGTCGTCCATTGTCACGTCAACCTTTTGACCCTGTCATCCTTTCATCCATGTTGACCTTTTCCAGTGTTGACCTTTCATAGTTGACCTTTTTGTCCATGTTGACCTAATGCATGCCAAACTCATCTAAGGAGCGTTGACCTAGACACTGTAGATCTTCTACACAACACCTCTTCCTTCTACCAGTGTGATGAACTTTTATTCTATGAAGTGTTTTATGTTAATGCTGTATGTGTATCATTTGGTATATTTGTTATTGTATTATACATATTAAATTATTATATCAGATTACATGTGTCCTGGCTTACCGCCCTCCTTCATTATATTAGTGTCGTCCTTGTTCCACATTCCCTTTCTGTTTCACACATCACACGTACAGTATTGTATCTGCAGATACGTATAGTTAATGTAATCCTCTTGTGGCCATAACCTTTGCTATTATTATTTTTTTTTTTTTATTAATTTTTAATCAAGAAAAAACTGTTCACGAAGGTTAAGGCAGATTCTTGTGATTTTTTTCATACTCTTCAAAAACTTAAAATATTGGTATGTTTTTTGTTAATACTAATCAATATCTGTGAATACATCTTCTTAAAGAACGAGAGAGAGAGTTAGGGGTATATTTACTAAAGTGCAGGTTTATAGAAGTGGAGATTTGCTCATAACAACCAATCGGATTCTAGCTATTATCTTCAAGAAGGTGCTAGATAAATGATAAGTATAATCTGATTTGTTGCTAATTTAAATTCCCACTCTAAAAACCCTGCAGCTTAATAAATATACCCCTAAATCCCCCAAACTTAAACAATCCCAAAAAAGCAATTCATAGATTCTGTGATTTCCTCCACAATTTGCAGATCCCCCAATCCACCAATCTGCCCCCATGCATGACAGATATTATACATTACAGGTAGGTGCCACTGATCTGTAGATCATTTCCATCAAATACATTGATCTGTGAAATTAAACATGTTGGACAACCTGATCTAACAATCCCAATCGATTTTTGGGTTGGAAGCTGCGATTTGTGAACCCCGTACATTGCAGATTTATTTACACAATCATCTGCAAAAACTTAAATTGCCCCAATTGACTGCTGATGTATGGGTGCCATTTTTTAAACAATAAAATATATACCATTAAAAAAAAAGATTTTTCTTAAAGGGGCAAAGAAGGGGGGTCCAGGTCCCCCCACAAATGTCATATACAGAGCTGCTCTATATTCAGCCACTGCTCTAATTACTGATACAAAGTATAAAAGTTATACAAGACTTCTAGAAACTTTATTTTTTTTTTACCCAGTGACATTCAGATTGAATCTAAGTTTAGAAAGACTCCTGAATATATTCATAAAGACTAATATTGAATCTAATGCCTTCTGAGCACTGCCAAAAAATTTACATGACCTAAGATTAAAGCCTAAAATTATGAGAGTCATTTAAATAAGAACAGAAAAAGTACAGATCACACAGAATGGGAACAGCCTGGAAGAACAATTATTAAAAACAAAAAAACAAGAACCGTGCACATTGACGAAACAAGTCAGGGAATAAAGCGCAGCATTTCCAGGCTGTCGCAGAGCAAAAAAAAAAAAAAAAAGTTGACCTGTGCACTCAGTTCCAAAGATGCACATTAAAAGGGCTTTATGACAGCTATCAGCCCACTAACCCATGCAAATTGGAGCATTCCCTGGAGCAAAGTGATGGATTGGACTTGCTGAATCAGTTGCATTTGGTTGAGTGGGAGCCTGAAAGCATGAACTGTCCTTTCAGCACCACCATATCCCAGAGGGGAAGAGAAATGTTTTCT
Source organism: Pseudophryne corroboree (assembly GCF_028390025.1). Classification (NCBI taxonomy): domain Eukaryota; kingdom Metazoa; phylum Chordata; class Amphibia; order Anura; family Myobatrachidae; genus Pseudophryne; species Pseudophryne corroboree. Next base: position 7,328,444 of record NC_086454.1, on the reverse strand, counting down.
GTAGATCATCTTTGTTGCAGACGAGGTGTCAGAGGCTCCCAGCGCAATGAATACTTCACTTAGCCTGGCAGCGTGATTTGTGACAGTTACACTGCAGCTACTTGGCACAGCAAGCTGTGCAATAACTAGAGCCTTTACAGGTGGGTGATGCATAGGCCATCAGTACTCTAATGGAAGAAGTCTGCTGTATACGTACTGCGTATACAAGTGCAGTATTCTAAAAAAAATTCTAAGTAGGCTTTAAATTATTAAAATGAAATAAAATATACACTTTCAGCGAAGATAATTAAAATGGATATATTTCTGTGATGCGTTATCTTAGAGCAGACCTGGGCAAAGTACGGCCCGCGGGCCACATACGGCCCTTTGGCAATCCCTGTCCGTCCTGCGTATTTATTCCAGTCACATGGCTCCTCCCCCTTAATCTCACACACACGACACCCGCGGCTCTCCGCCCACAGGCTCCCTGCACCACACACTGTGCTGTACCTCTAAGTCACAAAGACCCTGCGAAGCAGCTTAACAATTGAGGCCCAGTGACTGCCCGCGAGTTGCAAGCTACAAAGCCGCAGTGCACGGGCAGTCACTGCCGGCGGTCCCCGCCCCCGGGGTCCCTAGCAACCAGTGCCTGATGACGTGTATCCCGCGGGTGACGGCTTTGCCCTGTCGCTTCCTGCTTAAACTTCGGGGTGCTTTAGAGATCCCGTCAGGCCGGCATCCAGGGTGAGTCTTGCGGCAATGGGACAGCAACCCGTCATACAATGCACATTACAAGCCAATAGCAGAAAAAAATGACATTAAAAAGTAGGTTTGTGCTTTTATTATATATTGAGCATAATTAAGTTCAAGTTATCATTGGTTCGGCCCTCCAACACAGTTCAGATTTTTCATGTGGCCCCCTATAGAAATTAATTGCCCACCCCTGTCTTAGAGGAACCTTCAGCTTTTTAGAAAGTGACTTTCAAAATGATTTTCTGCCTCCCCGTTCCATCTCCTGTAGCCCTCTTTACTCTATCTGGTGATATTGAGCCTCAACAATGAAGAGTCCCGAAGAGCTTACCACAGAGGAGCACCTTGTTGGCCTCACCCCCTCTTTCATTTTTCCATCTCGTTACTTCAACAATTTGATTATACAATTCCAGTATAGTCAGTATTGTTGTCAGGACCTACTACTGCCAGACCTTCTCAAATGACATGGCATGGTCAATCTGTGGTGTACTCAACATTATATGTTCAATCGTGTATTTTAAAACATTTTTACACAATTTGAATAATGTACCGTAGATGTTTTCTAGAAAACAATATTGATATTTGAACTTTTTGAGTTATTGCTCACAATTAGCCATCCTCTATAGTCCCATTGGCTCCATGAGCCGGGTTATGGTATCAGTAATTTAGGGATTAGACTTCCTTAGACACATGGCACAAAATAAATACATTTCAATGTAAACAGTATAATTCTAGTAAGATAAAAAGTAACAAAAATTAATCTCAAGTTTTTGTGTGCAATATATTTCTCAGTATTTTTTTACAGCACTTGTTTTATGGTAAACTTATAATGCGTTTCAGCCAAAGTTTAAGCAAGTTGGACCAATGAGCATTCATCAAAAGTCATAGTATCGTGGGCTTAATATAACTAGTAGCTTATTGTTCTTTCAACATAAATAAAATAAAATTAAAATAAAAAAATAACACCAACTGAAATGTAGAAGGAGAAATTGAGATCACAGTAAGATTTACGGGCTGCCATTTGTTTCACCTATTTTTTTCCCCCGGATAAACATAAACACACTAAATTACACAATATTTCAATTGAAAAGCTTTTAAAATGCTGTAAATTTCCATCTATGAGCAGGTACGGATAGACCCTGTGGCATAGAGTATATGAACAGTCATTACTTAGAAATTAATCTCAGCTTCTAAACCGAAATGGCTTTTCTGCTCCCAGTGGGAATGACCTGGAAAAGTTTACCTTAAATTTATATTGCAGACATGTTTATACTGGGTCCTAATAAACCTGCGCATACATTCACTCCAGTCCAAGGTAATTTAGAACAGTCTTATTATACAAACAGAAATATGATTTTATTCTTTGCTTTATATGGGTTCTATAAATCACTTCTATGTCTACATACAGCAGAGCTAATTATCTGACCACAAATGCTAATTAGGCAAAATATGCTGAATTTGTAGCCTTTTAATTTAGGATTCCCTGGTGAACCGGCATTCCCATGACATCCCTGTGATTTTTGTAAACAGAACTCTTTAAATTGCAGGACTAGTTTTGTCAGCAACTCCTGACGCCACCAAATTAGTGCGATAAGTGGGCGTTCAGCTCCTATACCTGTTTTATGGTGTTTAATAATTCCAAAATTGTGCAAGCTGTATTTAAAGTGCACCCATCACCTAAACACAGCGTCCATCGTCCATTGGTGGTCATTCCGAGTTGTTCGCTCGCTAGCTGCTTTCAGCAGCATTGCACACGCTAGGCCGCCGCCCTCTGGGAGTTTATCTTAGCTTAGCAGAAGTGCTAACGAAAGATTAGCAGAATTGCTACTAAATATTTTCTTGCAGCTTCTGAGTAGCTCCAGACCTACTCACAGATTGCGATCACCTTGGTCCGTTTAGTTCCTGGTTTGACGTCACAAACACGCCCTGCATTTGGCCAGCCACTCCTTCTTTTCTCCAGCCACTCCTGCATTTTTACCTGGCACGCCTGCGTTTTTTAGCACACTCCCTGAAAACGGCCAGTTTCCGCCCAGAAACACCCACTTCCTGTCAATCACACTACGATCCCTCCAGCGATGAAAAAACGTTGGTCGGCCTTGTGTAAATCTACAAAGTTTTGTGTGAAAGTACTTAGCGCATGTGCGCTGCGTACCATGCGCATTTTCCACCTATTTGCTGCGTTGCGAAAATCGGCAACGAGCGAACAACTCGGAATGACCACAATTGTGTGGGTTAAATTAGTATTCATCATTCATGATGAATGTGTTGGATTACATACTGTAATTAGAAACGTTCCCCCTTATCTTTGCCCAAAGCCGTGTTGTGTACCGTGGCTAGGGTGCAGCGGGGGTGTGGGTGCATTGACCACATGACGCATAGGGTTGCATGGTGCTTATGCTCCCACAAATGAGTCACAGGATGTCGTGGCTAGTGGCAATTGCAACTAGTACTCACATTAGACCCATTTGCGGGACAGATGAGGGATAACTAGAGATGTGCACCGGCAATTTTTCGGGTTTTGTGTTTTGGTTTTGGGTTCGGTTCCGCGGCCGTGTTTTGGGTTCGAACGCGTTTTGGCAAAACCTCACCGAATTTTTTTTGTCGGATTCGGGTGTGTTTTGGATTCGGGTGTTTTTTTTTCAAAAAACCCTAAAAAACAGCTTAAATCATTGAATTTGGGGGTCATTTTGATCCCATAGTATTATTAACCTCAATAACCATAATTTCCACTCATTTTCAGTCTATTCTGAACACCTCACACCTCACAATATTATTTTTAGTCCTAAAATTTGCACCGAGGTCGCTGGATGGCTAAGCTAAGCGACCCAAGTGGCCGACACAAACACCTGGCCCATCTAGGAGTGGCACTACAGTGTCAGGCAGGATGGCCCTTCCAAAAAATACTCCCCAAACAGCACATGACGCAAAGAAGAAAAAAAAGAGGCGCAATGAGGTAGCTGTGTGAGTAAGCTAAGCGACCCTAGTGGCCGACACAAACACCTGGCCCATCTAGGAGTGGCACTACAGTGTCATGCAGGAAGGCCCTTCCAAAAAATACTCCCCAAACAGCACATGACGCAAAGAAGAAGAAAATAGAGGCGCAATGAGGTAGCTGTGTGAGTAAGCTAAGCGACCCTAGTGGCCGACACAAACACCTGGCCCATCTAGGAGTGGCACTGCAGTGTCACGCAGGATGGCCCTTCCAAAAAATACTCCCCAAACAGCACATGACGCAAAGAAGAAAAAAAAGAGGCGCAATGAGGTAGCTGTGTGAGTAAGCTAAGCGACCCTAGTGGCCGACACAAACACCTGGCCCATCTAGGAGTGGCACTGCAGTGTCACGCAGGATGGCCCTTCCAAAAAATACTCCCCAAACAGCACATGACGCAAAGAAAAATGAAAGAAAAAAGAGGTTCAAGATGGAATTGTCCTTGGGCCCTCCCACCCACCCTTATGTTGTATAAACAGGACATGCACACTTTAACCAACCCATCATTTCAGCGACAGGGTCTGCCACACGACTGTGACTGAAATGAGTGGTTGGTTTGGGCCCCCACCAAAAAAGAAGCAATCTCTCCTTGCACAAACTGGCTCTACAGAGGCAAGATGTCCACCTCATCATCATCGTCCGATTCATCACCCCTTTCACTGTGTACATCCCCCTCCTCACAGATTATTAATTCGTCCCCACTGGAATCCACCATCTCAGATCCCCGTGAACTTTCTGGAGGCAATTGCTGCTGGTGAATGTCTCCATGGAGGAATTGATTATAATTCATTTTAATGAACATCATCTTCTCCACATTTTCTGGAAGTAACCTCGTACGCCGATTGCTGACAAGGTGAGCGGCGGCACTAAACACTCTTTCGGAGTACACACTTGTGGGAGGGCAACTTAGGTAGAATAAAGCCAGTTTGTGCAAGGGCCTCCAAATTGCCTCTTTTCCCTGCCAGTATACGTACGGACTGTCTGACGTGCTTACTTGGATGCGGTCACTCATATAATCCTCCACCATTCTTTCAATGGTGAGAGAATCATATGCAGTGACAGTAGACGACATGTCAGTAATCGTTGGCAGGTCCTTCAGTCCGGACCAGATGTCAGCATCAGCAGTCGCTCCAGACTGCCCTGCATCACCGCCAGCGGGTGGGCTCGGAATTCGTAGCCTTTTCCTCGCACCCCCAGTTGCGGGAGAATGTGAAGGAGGAGATGTTGACAGGTCGCGTTCCGCTTGACTTGACAATTTTCTCACCAGCAGTTCTTTGAACCCCTGCAGACTTGTGTCTGCCGGAAAGAGAGATCCAACGTAGGTTTTAAATCTAGGATTGAGCACGGTGGCCAAAATGTAGTGCTCTGATTTCAACAGATTGACCACACGTGAATCCTGGTTAAGCGAATGAAGGGCTCCATCCACAAGTCCCACATGCCTAGCAGAATCGCTTTGTTTTAGCTCCTCCTTCAATACCTCCAGCTTCTTCTGCAAAAGCCTGATGAGGGGAATGACCTGACTCAGGCTGGCAGTGTCTGAACTGACTTCACGTGTGGCAAGTTCAAAGGGCAGCAGAACCTTGCACAACGTTGAAATCATTCTCCACTGCGCTTGAGTCAGGTGCATTCCCCCTCCTTTGCCTATATCGTGGGCAGATGTATAGGCTTGAATGGCCTTTTGCTGCTCCTCCATCCTCTGAAGCATATAGAGGGTTGAATTCCACCTCGTTACCACCTCTTGCTTCAGATGATGGCAGGGCAGGTTCACGTTTTTTTGGTGGTGCTCCAGTCTTCTGAACGCGATGCTTGCACGCCGAAAGTGGCCCGCAATTCTTCTGGCCACCGACAGCATCTCTTGCACGCCCCTGTCGTTTTTTAAATAATTCTGCACCACCAAATTCAAGGTATGTGCAAAACATGGGACGTGCTGGAATTTGCCCAGATGTAATGCACGCACAATATTGCGGGCGTTGTCCGATGCCACAAATCCCCAGGAGAGTCCAATTGGGGTAAGCCATTCTGCGATGATCTTCCTCAGTTGCCGTAAGAGGTTTTCAGCTGTGTGCGTATTCTGGAAAGCGGTGATACAAAGCGTAGCCTGCCTAGGAACGAGTTGGCATTTGCGAGATGCTGCTACTGGTGCCGCCGCTGCTGTTCTTGCAGCGGGAGGCAATACATCTACCCAGTGGGCTGTCACAGTCATGTAGTCCTGAGTCTGCCCTGCTCCACTTGTCCACATGTCCGTGGTTAAGTGGACATTGGGTACAACTGCATTTTTTAGGACACTGTGGAGTCTTTTTCTGACGTCCGTGTACATTCTCGGTATCGCCTGCCTAGAGAAGTGGAACCTAGATGGTATTTGGTAACGGGGGCACACTACCTCCAGAAATTGTCTAGTTCCCTGTGAACTAACGGCGGATACCGGACGCACGTCTAACACCAACATAGTTGTCAAGGCCTCAGTTATCCGCTTTGCAACAGGATGACTGCTGTGAAATTTCATCTTCCTCGCAAAGGACTGTTGGACAGTCAATTGCTTACTGGAAGTAGTACAAGTGGTCTTCCAACTTCCCCTCTGGGATGACGATCGACTCCCAGCAGCAACAACAGCAGCGCCAGCAGCAGTAGGCGTTACACTCAGGGATGCATCGGAGGAATTCCAGGCAGGAGAGGACTCGTCAGACTTGCCAGTGACATGGCCTGCAGGACTATTGGCTTTCCTGGGTAAGGAGGAAATTGACACTGAGGGAGTTGGTGGTGTGGTTTGCGCGAGCTTGATTACAAGAGGAAGGGATTTACTGGTCAGTGGACTGCTTCCGCTGTCGCCCAAAGTTTTTGAACTTGTCACTAACTTATTATGAATGCGCTGCAGGTGACGTATAAGGGAGGATGTTCCGAGGTGGTTAACGTCCTTACCCCTACTTATTACAGCTTGACAAAGGCAACACACGGCTTGACACCTGTTGTCCGCATTTCTGTTTAAATACTTCCACACTGAAGAGCTGATTTTTTTGGTATTTTCACCAGGCATGTCAATGGCCATATTCCTCCCACGGACAACAGGTGTCTCCCCGGGTGCCTGACTTAAACAAACCACCTCACCATCAGAATCCTCCTTGTCAATTTCCTCCCCAGCGCCAGCAACACCCATATCCTCATCCTGGTGTACTTCAACACTGACATCTTCAATTTCACTATCAGGAACTGGGCTGCGGGTGCTCCTTTCAACACTTGCAGGGGGCGTGCAAATGGTGGAAGGCGCAAGCTCTTCCCGTCCAGTGTTGGGAAGGTCAGGCATCGCAACCGACACAATTGGACTCTCCTTTGGGATTTGGGATTTCGAAGAACGCACAGTTCTTTGCTGTGCTTTTGCCGCAAGTCTTTTCTTTTTTCTCGCGAGAGGATGAGTGCTTCCATCCTCATGTGAATCTGAACCACTAGCCATGAACATAGGCCAGGGCCTCAGCCGTTCCTTGCCACTCCGTGTCGTAAATGGCATATTGGCAAGTTTACGCTTCTCCTCAGACGCTTTTAATTTTGATTTTTGGGTCATTTTTTTACTGATCTTTTGTGTTTTGGATTTTACATGCTCTGTACTATGACATTGGGCATCGGCCTTGGCAGACGACGTTGATGGCATTTCATCGTCTCGGCCATGACTAGTGGCAGCAGCTTCAGCACGAGGTGGAAGTGGATCTTGATCTTTCCCTATTTTTTTAACCTCCACATTTTTGTTCTCCATATTTTGCGCACAACTAAAAGCCACCACAGGTATACAATGTAGATGGATGGATAGTATACTATTATTACTTATACTTATGGACGACAAGTGACGACACAGAGGTAGGTACAGCTGTGGCCTGCCGTACTGCTGCTTAGTCCTTATATATATAATATACTGTATAACTAACCTGGTGGACACTGTCAGCAGACTGCTAAACAAACTAGTATGAAGAAAGAAAAAAAAAACACCACAGGTATACAATGTAGATGGATGGATAGTATTAGTATTACTTATACTTATGGACGACGAGTGCACTGACGACACAGAGGTAGGTACAGCCGTGGCCTACCGTACTGCTGCTTAGTGCTTATATATATAATATACTGTATAACGGACCTGGTGGACACTGTCAGCAGACTGCTAAACAAACTAGTATGAAGAAAGAAAAAAAAAACATCACAGGTATACAATGTAGATGGATGGATAGTATAGTATTACTTATACTTATGGACGACGAGTGCACTGACAACACAGAGGTAGGTACAGCCGTGGCCTACCGTACTGCTGCTTAGTGCTTATATATATAATATACTGTATAACGGACCTGGTGGACACTGTCAGCAGACTGCTAAACAAACTAGTATGAAGAAAGAAAAAAAAACACCACAGGTATACAATGTAGATGGATGGATAGTATTAGTATTACTTATACTTATGGACGACAAGTGCACTGACGACATAGAGGTAGGTACAGCCGTGGCCTACCGTACTGCTGCTTAGTGCTTATATATATAATATACTGTATAACGGACCTGGTGGACACTGTCAGCAGACTGCTAAACAAACTAGTATGAAGAAAGAAAAAAAAACACCACAGGTATACAATGTAGATGGATGGATAGTATAGTATTACTTATACTTATGGACGACGAGTGCACTGACGACACAGAGGTAGGTACAGCCGTGGCCTACCGTACTGCTGCTTAGTGCTTATATATATAATATACTGTATAACGGACCTGGTGGACACTGTCAGCAGACTGCTAAACAAACTAGTATGAAGAAAGAAAAAAAAACACCTCAGGTATACAATGTAGATGGATGGATAGTATAGTATTACTTATACTTATGGACGACGAGTGCACTGACAACACAGAGGTAGGTACAGCCGTGGCCTACCGTACTGCTGCTTAGTGCTTATATATATAATATACTGTATAACGGACCTGGTGGACACTGTCAGCAGACTGCTAAACAAACTAGTATGAAGATAGAAAAAAAAAAATACCACAGGTATACAATGTAGATGGATGGATAGTATTAGTATTACTTATACTTATGGACGATGAGTGCACTGACGACACAGAGGTAGGTACAGCCGTGGCCTACCGTACTGCTGCTTAGTGCTTATATATATAATATACTGTATAACGGACCTGGTGGACACTGTCAGCAGATTGCTAAACAAACTAGTATGAAGAAAGAAAAACACCACAGGTATACAATGTAGATGGATGGATAGTATTAGTATACTTATGGACGACGAGTGCACTGACGACACAGAGGTAGGTACTGCCGTTGCCTACCGTACTGCTGCTTAGTGCTTATATATATAATATACTGTATAACGGACCTGGTGGACACTGTCAGCAGACTGCTAAACAAACTAGTATGAAGAAAGAAAAAAAAAACACCACAGGTATACAATGTAGATGGATGGATAGTATAGTATTACTTATACTTATGGACGACGAGTGCACTGACAACACAGAGGCAGGTACAGCCGTGGCCTACCGTACTGCTGCTTAGTGCTTATATATATAATATACTGTATAACGTACCTGGTGGACACTGTCAGCAGACTGCTAAACAAACTAGTATGAAGAAAGAAAAAAAAACACCACAGGTATACAATGTAGATGGATGGATAGTATTAGTATTACTTATACTTGTGGACGACGAGTGCACTGACGACATAGAGGTAGGTACAGCCGTGGCCTACCGTACTGCTGCTTAGTGCTTATATATATAATATACTGTATAACGGACCTGGTGGACACTGTCAGCAGACTGCTAAACAAACTAGTATGAAGAAAGAAAAAAAAACACCACAGGTATACAATGTAGATGGATGGATAGTATAGTATTACTTATACTTATGGACGACGAGTGCACTGACGACACAGAGGTAGGTACAGCCGTGGCCTACCGTACTGCTGCTTAGTGCTTATATATATAATATACTGTATAACGGACCTGGTGGACACTGTCAGCAGACTGCTAAACAAACTAGTATGAAGAAAGAAAAAAAAACACCTCAGGTATACAATGTAGATGGATGGATAGTATAGTATACTTATGGACGACGAGTGCACTGACAACACAGAGGTAGGTACAGCCGTGGCCTACCGTACTGCTGCTTAGTGCTTATATATATAATATACTGTATAACGGACCTGGTGGACACTGTCAGCAGACTGCTAAACAAACTAGTATGAAGAAAGAAAAAAAAATACCACAGGTATACAATGTAGATGGATGGATAGTATTAGTATTACTTATACTTATGGACGACGAGTGCACTGACGACACAGAGGTAGGTACAGCCGTGGCCTACCGTACTGCTGCTTAGTGCTTATATATATAATATACTGTATAACGGACCTGGTGGATACTGTCAGCAGATTGCTAAACAAACTAGTATGAAGAAAGAAAAACACCACAGGTATACAATGTAGATGGATGGATAGTATTAGTATACTTATGGACGACGAGTGCACTGACGACACAGAGGTAGGTACTGCCGTGGCCTACCGTACTGCTGCTTAGTGCTTATATATATAATATACTGTATAACGGACCTGGTGGACACTGTCAGCAGACTGCTAAACAAACTAGTATGAAGAAAGAAAAAAAAAACACCACAGGTATACAATGTAGATGGATGGATAGTATTAGTATTACTTATACTTATGGACGACGAGTGCACTGACGACATAGAGGTAGGTACAGCCGTGGCCTACCGTACTGCTGCTTAGTGCTTATATATATAATATACTGTATAACGGACCTGGTGGACACTGTCAGCAGACTGCTAAACAAACTAGTATGAAGAAAGAAAAAAAAACACCACAGGTATACAATGTAGATGGATGGATAGTATAGTATTACTTATACTTATGGACGACGAGTGCACTGACGACACAGAGGTAGGTACAGCCATGGCCTACCGTACTGCTGCTTAGTGCTTATATATATAATATACTGTATAACGGACCTGGTGGACACTGTCAGCAGACTGCTAAACAAACTAGTATGAAGAAGGAAAAAAAAACACCTCAGGTATACAATGTAGATGGATGGATAGTATAGTATTACTTATACTTATGGACGACGAGTGCACTGACAACACAGAGGTAGGTACAGCCGTGGCCTACCGTACTGCTGCTTAGTGCTTATATATATAATATACTGTATAACGGACCTGGTGGACACTGTCAGCAGACTGCTAAACAAACTAGTATGAAGAAAGAAAAAAAAAATACCACAGGTATACAATGTAGATGGATGGATAGTATTAGTATTACTTATACTTATGGACGACGAGTGCACTGACGACACAGAGGTAGGTACAGCCGTGGCCTACCGTACTGCTGCTTAGTGCTTATATATATAATATACTGTATAACGGACCTGGTGGACACTGTCAGCAGATTGCTAAACAAACTAGTATGAAGAAAGAAAAAAAAACACCACAGGTATACAATGTAGATGAATGGATAGTATTAGTATTACTTATACTTATGGACGACGAGTGCACTGACGACACAGAGGTAGGTACTGCCGTGGCCTACCGTACTGCTGCTTAGTGCTTATATGTATAATATACTGTATAACGGACCTGGTGGACACTGTCAGCAGACTGCTAAACAAACTAGTATGAAGAAAGAAAAAAAAAACACCACAGGTATACAATGTAGATGGATGGATAGTATAGTATTACTTATACTTATGGACGACGAGTGCACTGACGACACAGAGGTAGGTACAGCCGTGGCCTACCGTACTGCTGCTTAGTGCTTATATATATAATATACTGTATAACGGACCTGGGGGACACTGTCAGCAGACTGCTAAACAAACTTGTATGAAGAAAGAAAAAAAAAAAACACCACAGGTATACAATGTAGATGGATGGATAGTATAGTATTACTTATACTTATGGACGACGAGTGCACTGACGACACAGAGGTAGGTGCAGCCGTGGCCTACCGTACTGCTGCTTAGTGCTTATATATATAATATACTGTATAACGGACCTGGTGGACACTGTCAGCAGACTGCTAAACAAACTAGTATGAAGAAAGAAAAAAAAAACACCACAGGTATACAATGTAGATGGATGGATAGTATTAGTATTACTTATACTTATGGACGATGAGTGCACTGACGACACAGAGGTAGGTACAGCCGTGGCCTACCGTACTGCTGCTTAGTGCTTATATATATAATATACTGTATAACGGACCTGGTGGACACTGTCAGCAGACTGCTAAACAAGCTAGCATGAAGAAAGAAAAAAAAAAACACCACAGTGTTTTTCAGGCAGACAAACGTATACTGGACTGGTGGTCACTGTCAGCAAAACTGTGCACTGTACTCCTGCTATAACTGCTCCCCAGTCCCCACAATTAGGCAGTGTGAGCAGTGCACTCAGCACAGATATATCATGCAGCACACTGAGTGAGCACAGATATGGTGGAGACTTTTTTTCAGGCAGAGAAACAAAGGATTAAACTAATCAAAACCCTGCACTGTACTCCCTAACAGCTGCACCCCGTCCCCCCAATTATAACTAACTAAGTCACTCTGTGTTCTACTATAACGGAGAGGACGCCAGCCACGTCCTCTCCCTATCAATCTCAATGCACGTGTGAAAATGGCGGCGACGCGCGGCTCCCTTATATAGAATCCGAGTCTCGCGAGAATCCGACAGCGGGATGATGACGTTCGGGCGCGCTCGGGTTAACCGAGCAAGGCGGGAGGATCCGAGTCGCTCGGACCCGTGTAAAAAAAAAGGTGAAGTTCGGGCGGGTTCGGAATCCGAGGAACCGAAGCCGCTCATCACTAGGGATAACCCATCTGTATATCACATTTTGGTGGTCATTCCGAGTTGATCGCAGCCGACAACTTTTTGCTGCTGCTGCGATCAATAATCCACGCCTATGGGGGAGTGTATTTTAGCATAGCAGGGCTGCGATCACTTGTGCAGTCCTGCTAAGCTAAAAAAAACTAGGCCTATACCTGCTTACCCTGTGCGATGGATCTCTGCGATGCTGGAACCGGCTTTGACGTCAGACATCCGCCCTCCGTCCTCCTGAACACGCCTGCATTTTACTCACCACTCCCCGACAACGGCTCCAAATGGTCCGGATCCGCCCTGGAATGCCTTCTTCCTGTCAATCTTCTTTGCGGTTGGCTCTGCGACCGCTTCCTTTGTAAGCCGCGACGTAACCCGGCAACCCCTGTCACTGGGCAATGTCGTGCATGCGCACTGTGGCCACCGCGCATGCGCATTCCGTACCCGTTCACACCACAGCGAAAAACCGCTGCGTGCAAACGGCAGGCGTTCGTGGGGTGACAACGGCGGGCGTTCGTGGGGTGGTGACATGACATTGAGAGGCGTGGCAGGCCAAATGGGGGTAGGCCAGTAGCATTTTTGGGGTGGCTGTGTAATGTCACACGCAGCCGATCTGATTTTAAAAAATGGCGGCAGACCGCCTATCAGTGCAGCCAGGCTTTGCTGCCAAGGGTCATCCTTAATTCTATGCATCTGCAATGTAATTACAGACGCATCGGGAAGCGGCCTGTCACACATGCTGGGTGGCCTTGCCCTGTGCTGGGCGGCCCTCAGCATGTGAGGAGATGCAGTAGCGGCTCTTGCCATGGGCAAGCAGGCTTTTTGCCCGGGGCGCCGCTACCCTGAGGGCGCCGCCGTGGCAAGAGCCGCTACTATTATCCTCCCTCCTTCCCCGCTCCCCGGCTCCCGGCTGCAGCGAGCGCCGTGTGCACCCGCTACAGCCGACGTCGCTGACTCACGCTAGAGGTCAAAATTGACCCCTAGTGTCAGTGCGGCGCTGCTATGGGAGAAACGTCATGACGTCTCTCCCATAGAGAGGAGCCGGCACCCGGAGACGGCAGCGGCGGTCCGGAAGCAGGAGCGAGGCTGGTAAGTATTGTGATTTTTCTTTTAGGGTTTCAAAGCGGCTACAGGGGGCACATACTGGGGACACAGCTACAAGGGGCACATCTACAGGGGGAACATACAGGGGGCACTACTACTGGGGGCACATACAGGGGGCACTGCTACTGGGGGCACATACAGGGGGCACAGCTACAAGGGGCACATCTACAGGGGGCACTTACAGGGGGCACATACTGGGGGCACAGCTACAAGGGGCACTGCTACAAGGGGCACATCACCAGGGGGCACAACTACAGGGGGCACAACTACAGGGGGAAATGCTACAAGGGGCACATCTACTGGGGGCACTGCTATAGGGGGAACAGCTACTGGGCGCACTACTACAGGGCCACAGCTACAAGGGGCACAACTGCTAGGGGAACAACTACAGGGGGCACTGCTACAGGGGAAACAGCTACTGGGGAAAATCAACTGGGGGCACAGCTGCTGGGGGCACAACTACTGGGGGCAAATCTACAGGGGGGGCACAACCACTGGGGGCACAGCTACAGGGGGCAAATCTACTGGGGGCAAATCAACTGGGGGGCACAACTACTTGGGGCAAATCTGGGGGCACAGCTACTGGGGGCATAACTGTGGCCACGACCCTCCCCTATAAAGCCACGCCCCTGTTTTGCCGCGGGGGGGCGCCAGTGGAAATTTTCGCACTGGGCGCCACAAGGTGTAGAACCGGCCCTGAGGAGATGGACGTATATCTGGCTGCGTATGCGGTGATCTGCATCCATCTCTGAATCAGCCCCTCAGCATGCCGCATCCCACCTCACCGCCTTTCACTGCATCCCACCTCACCGCATCTCACCACATCCCATCTCACCGCATCTCATCTCACTGCATCCCATCTCACCGTATCTCACTGCATCCATCTCACCGCATCTCACCATATCTCACTGTATCTCTCACCGCATCTCACTGCATCCCACCTCAACTCACTGCATCCCATCTCACCGCATCTCACCGCATCCCATCTCACCGCATCTCACCGCATCCCATCTCACCGCATCTCACTGCATCCCATCTCACCGCATCTCACCATATCTCACTGTATCTCTCACCGCATCTCACTGCATCCCACCTCAACTCACTGCATCCCATCTCACCGCATCTCACCGCATCCCATCTCACCGCATCTCACCGCATCTCACCTCACCGCATCTCACTGCATCCCACCTCACCGCATCTAACCATATCCCACATCACCACATCCCACATCACCACATCCCATCTCACCGCATCCCATCTCACCGTATCTCACTGCATCCATCTCACCGCATCTCACCATATCTCACTGTATCTCTCACCGCATCTCACTGCATCCCACCTCAACTCACTGCATCCCATCTCACCGCATCTCACCGCATCCCATCTCACCGCATCTCACCGCATCTCACCTCACCGCATCTCACTGCATCCCACCTCACCGCATCTAACCATATCCCACATCACCACATCCCACATCACCACATCCCATCTCACCGCATCCCATCTCACCGCATCCCATCTCACCGCATCCCATCTCACCGCATCTCACCATATCCCACATCACCACATCCCACATCACCACATCCCACCTTACCACATCCCATCTCACCGCATCCCATCTCACCGCATCCCATCTCACCGCAACCCACCTCACTGCAACTCACCGCATCACACCTCACCACATCTCACTGTATCCCATCTCACCACATCTCACTGCATCCCATCTCACCGTATCTCACCGCATCCAATCTCACCGCATCTCATCTCACCGCAACCCACCTCACTGCAACTCACCACATCTCACTGCATCCCATCTCACCGTATCTCACCGCATCCCATCTCACCGCATCTCATCTCACCGCAACCCACCTCACTGCATCCCAACTCACCGCATCCCATCTCACCGCATCCCATCTCACCGCATCCCATCTCACCGCAACCCATCTCACCGCATCTCATCTTACCGCATCTCATCTCACCGCATCCCACCTCACCGCATCCCACCGCATCTCACCAAATCCCACCTCACTGCATCTCACCACATCCCATCTCACCGCATCTCATCTCACCATATCTCACTTTATCTCTCACCGCATCCCACCTCACCACATCTCATCGCATCCCACCTCACCGCATCTCACTGCATCCCATCTCACCGCATCCCATCTCACCGCATCCCATCTCACCGCAACCCATCTCACCGCATCTCATCTCACCGCATCTCATCTCACCGCATCCCACCTCACCGCATCCCACCGCATCTCACCAAATCCCACCTCACTGCATCTCACCACATCCCATCTCACCGCATCTCATCTCACCATATCTCACTTTATCTCTCACTGCATCCCACCTCACCGCATCTAACCATATCCCACCTCACCACATCCTTACCACATCCCATCTCACCGCATCTCACTGTATCTCACCACATCTCATCTCACCGCATAAAGTCGCTGGAGATAAAACACCAGCCAATCAGCTCCTAACTGCCATGTCACAGCTGTGTTTGAAAAATGACAGTTAGGAGCTGATTGGCTGGTACTTTATCTCCAGCGACTTTATCTCCATCCTAGGCTTAGTAAATAGACCTCTATATTTCATTACATTTGTGCTGTGGTATAGCCGTGTTTTGTCCCTGTGTATTTGCTAGATGATGCTCCTTAGTGATATTTACGGCATACGTACAGATTTATTACCCTAATATACGCTGTACAGCTTGCTGACACATTGCTGTACTGTATAAATGGGTCTCACATTTGGTGCTGAAGGTTACTTTGAACGCTGAATATACGCTATTCATATTAGCGTCACTCCGCAGATACGTATTCTGGAAGGTGTAACACAATGTAAATATGAACAGCACAAGCATAATGTGTTTTACAGCTGTTGTGACAAATTGTGCATGCTCTATATGTGTACTGCAGCCTGGGAGAGATCTTTTGTGACAAGTGCTGAGAACACAATCCTACCTATCGCATCTCCTCAGTCTCACTCAATTTCACAGCTCAGCTCTGCGCTCGTGGTGTCCTCTCCAATTTGCCTTCTGTTGGGTGTGATAGCGATATAATTTATTCAGCGCATAGAGGAGTATAATAGAGACGATCACAAAATAATCTCCAGGTGTAAGAAGACAGAGGGACTCCGACGTGTTACTTCTATCAAGACCAAAATGAATTGCAACAAGCAAAAATATTCAGAATCATTTATATTAGGGAGGCAGCGTGCGACTTATTGTACTGTACTTAGGGGGTAATTCCAAGTTGGTCGTAGCAGGATTTTTTTTTAGCAATTGGGCAAAACCATGTGCACTGCAGGGGAGGTAGATATAACATGTGCAGAAAGAGTTAGATTTGGGTGGGTTATTTTGTTTCTGTGCAGGGTAAATACTGGCTGATTTATTTTTACACTGCAAATTAGATTGCAGATTGAACACACCCCACCCAAATCTAACTCTCTCTGCACATGTTATATCTGCCTCCCCTGCAGTGCACATGGGGGTGATTCCGAGTTGTTCGCTCGCTAGCATTGCACACGCTAAGCCGCCGCCTACTGGGAGTGTATCTTAGCATAGCAGAATTGCGAACGAAAGCTTCGCTAATTTTCACGATTACCCCGCAGTTTCTGAGTAGCTCCAGACTTACTCAGCCATTGCGACCAGCTCAGTCCTTTTCGTTCCTGGTTTGACGTCACAAACACACCCAGCGTTCGCCCAGTCACTCCCCCGTTTATTCAGCCACTCCCACGTTTTGGAACTCAAACGACTGCGTTTTTCCGCACACTCCCATAAAACGTCCAGTTTCCGCCCAGAAACACCCACTTCCTGTCAATCACACTACGATCAACACGGCGATGAGAAAGCTTTGTTATGCCGTGAGTAAAATACCTAACTTTTGTGTAAAATAACTAAGCGCATGCGCTCTGCGAACATTGCGCATGTGCAGTTATCGGATAATCGCAGTATAGCGAAAATCGTCAACGAGCGAACAACTCGGAATCACCCCCATGGTTTTGCCCAATTGCTAACAAAAATCCTGCTGCGATCAACTTGGAATTACCCCCTTAGTGTATATTGCAGCACAGCAACCCCACTTCCAAGAGAGTAGTATTTTTGAGACACCTCTCTGCAGCTATAATTCATTTTGTGTCCCATTACAGTGCCCTACAAATGTGTCGGTATACATGTTGCTGCGATTGCACACTGTTCATAGTATAGTAGGCTGTACGCAATGCACTACAGCGCACTGCTACTGTATATACAGCAAGGCTGTAGCGGGTCACAGTTGTAGTTAATTTTTAGAAACATAGTAGTGACCTAGAAAATATAATGCCCCATATTATTGCCTTAGTTTATTGTATGAACTATTGCCCTGTTGATGCAAAGAAATGCCCCCTCCCGACCCAATTCAAATTACGCCACACAGTAGCACAATCTTATTCAAGTTATACCACAGGGCCTCTTACACATAATGCCCACAGTAGTAGTTCCTCTTACACATAATGCCCACAGTAGCAGTGCAGCTTATACACACAATGCCCACAGTAGTAGTGCCTCTTACATATAATGGCAACAGTAGTAGTGCTTCTCATACACATAATGCCCACAGTAGTAGTGCCTCTTACACATAATTCCCACAGTAGCAGTACAGCTTACGCATATAATGCCCACAGTAGTAGTGTCTCGTACACATAATGCCCACAGTAGCAGTAGAGCTTATGCACATAATGCCCCCAGTAGTAGTGCCGTTTATACACATAATACCCCCCAGTAGTAGTGCTGCTTATACACATAATGCCCATAGTAGTAGTGCCTGAGGTAGGGGGAGGTGGCTGCAGCTCATCAGTAACATTAGCACCTCTTACATCATCGAATACACATAATGCCCATAGTAGTGCCACTTACACACATAATGCCCATAGTAGTAGTGCAGCTTATACACATAATGACCACAGTAGCAGTGCTGCTTATACAAATAATGCCCCCAGTAGTAGTGCCGTTTATACACAAAATGCGCACAGTAATAGTACTGCTTATACACATAATGCCCACAGTAGTAGTGCCACTTACACACATAATGCCCACAGTAGTAGTGCAGCTTACACACATAATGCCCACTGTAGTAGAGTCCTGTCAGCACTCTGATTGGTGGATCCATTCACTGAATGGCTGCAGGCTGGGAAGCCGGTAGAGAATGCTGCACTCTGATTGGTGGATCCATTCACTGCCTGACTGCAGGCTGGGAGGCAGGTAGAGAATGCTGCCGCAATGTGTCAGTCAGCAGTATGTCTTTGTATGTGTGTCAGTCAGTCACTTTATGGGGTCTCCTCACTTTATGGGGTTTGATGCATATCGGCAGCCCCATAGAATTCTCCAATATCTGCTGCAGGCCTTTTTAATATATGAGGCAATTCACATGTACAGTAATTAAGTAAAACTCCAAAAAGGCGGTTTTCTGAGGTTTTACCGCATTTTGGCAAGTATCCAATTAGCCACAGTAATTTATCATGGCTAGGGGCTATCCAATTAGCATCCTGATCGTTAGAATCCCACCAGGGGTCGTGTTAGTATACTAACCCTCCCCCCTAACTTCCTAACCCTCCCCCCACAGTCTAAACCTAACTTTCCCCCAGCAGCTTACCTCTCCGGTGGTGCTGCAGTCACTCATTTGGAATCCCGGCTGTCGGGATCCAGGGGCCGGCATTGTGGTCCCATTTGGGATGCCAGCGTCGGCATTCTGAGCAGTGTCGGGATTCCAGCATCTGTATTTTGACTGCTGGGTTCCCGACCATTGGGATCATGATTGGATCTCGTAATGTCAATGATCCTACTGCATGTCCATCAGCTGGCACCAGAGCAACTTAGGCCAAACTTCTCAAGAGGTTAGATACCAAGAAAGATTAAGAGAAATCAGGCCTATCAGACACCAGAGAACCATGCAGCTAATGATCTTCCAGCTACAGCTCTGGAATGGCCCAATCAGGGGTTAAAGTGTGGGGGGGGGGGGAACGAGGTGGAACCGAGTTCCACCACCTGTAATGGTAGGGGAACTAGTTCCACCTCTTCCATTGTCCTGCACAGTAATTCCAACAGAGAAGCCCACCACATCGCCTACATCATTCAATGATGTAGGAGGCGCTAGTGTTACTGATGAGCTGCAGCCACCTCCCCCTTCCTCAGATCCTGGTGGATCCATCGTGCTCCTCCATCTAAAGCCCACTCCCCCTGGTACTCGCACACGCTGTGTCTGTTGGACAGTGTTTATCTCCTCCTCAGGTCCCAGTGGCTTTCTTTTCCGGCACAGCATATGTGATGTCATGCTGTCACTGTTGCTGAAGTGAAGAAGAGGCATGAAGAGGAGCAGGCTCTGTGCATCTTGAAGTCAAGATGAGAGGGGACTGGAGGGACAAGTGAGGTGGGGAAGCTGCTGGAGAGATACAGGGCATGGAGCTGCTGGAGAGACTCAGGCTGGAGTGACAGAGGCAGAGTTGTGTATAAGCGGCACTACTGTGGTCATGTATAAGAGGCACTACTATAGTGGGCATTGTGTAAGGGGCACTACTACTGTGGGCATTATGTATAAGAGGCACTACTATAGTGGGCATTGTGTATATAAGCGGCATTGCTATTATGGGCATTTTGTGTATAAGCAGCACTACTACTGTGGTAATTATGTGTAAGGAGCGCTACAACTGTGGGTATTATGTGGGAGGCACTACCATTGTGGGCATTGTATATAAGGGGCACTACTGTGTGGCATAACGTGTATATTGTAAAAGGTACCATTGTGTAGCGCAACATGAATAAAGGGCACTACTGAGTGATGTAACACACAGGGGCATTACTATGTGGTGTAATATGAATCAGGGGCACTACTGAGTGATGTAACACACAGGGGCATTACTATGTGGTGTAATATGAATCAGGGGCACTACTGAGTGATGTAACACACAGGGGCATTGCTATGTAGTGTAATATGAATCAGGGGCACTACTGAGTGATGTAACACACAGGGGCATTACTATGTGGTGTAATATGAATCAGGGGCACTACTGAGTGATGTAACACACAGGGGCATTACTATGTGGTGTAATATGAATCAGAGGCACTACTGAGTGATGTAACACACAGGGGCATTACTATGTGGTGTAAAATGAATCAGGGGCACTACTGAGTGATGTAACACACAGGGGCATTACTATGTGGTGTAATATGAATCAGGGGCACTACTGAGTGATGTAACACACAGGGGCATTACTATGTGGTGTAATATGAATCAGGGGCACTACTGAGTGATGTAACACACAGGGGCATTACTATGTGGTGTAATATGAATCAGGGGCACTACTGAGTGATGTAACACACAGGGGCATTACTATGTGGTGTAATATGAATCAGGGGCACTACTGAGTGATGTAACACACAGGGGCATTACTATGTGGTGTAATATGAATCAGGGGCACTACTGAATGATGTAACACCAAGGGCATTACTATGTGGTGTAATATGAATCAGGGGCACTACTGAGTAATGTAACACACAGGGGCATTACTATGTGGTGTAATATGAATCAGGGGCACTACTGAGTGATGTAACACACAGGGGCATTACTATGTGGTGTAATATGAATCAGGGGCACTACTGAGTGATGTAACACACAGGGGCATTACTATGTGGTGTAATATGAATCAGGGGCACTACTGAGTGATGTAACACACAGGGGCATTACTATGTGGTGTAATATGAATCAGGGGCACTACTGAGTGATGTAACACACAGGGGCATTACTATGTGGTGTAATATGAATCAGGGGCACTACTGAGTGATGTAACACACATGGGCATTACTATGTGGTGTAATATGAATCAGGGGCACTACTGAGTGATGTAACACACAGGGGCATTACTATGTGGTGTAATATGAATCAGAGGCACTACTGAGTGATGTAACACACAGGGGCATTACTATGTGGTGTAATATGAATCAGGGGCACTACTGAGTGATGTAACACACAGGGGCATTACTATGTGGTGTAATATGAATCAGGGGCACTACTGAGTGATGTAACACACAGGGGCATTACTATGTGGTGTAATATGAATCAGGGGCACTACTGAGTGATGTAACACACAGGGGCATTACTATGTGGTGTAATATGAATCAGGGGCACTACTGAGTGATGTAACACACAGGGGCATTATTATGTGGTGTAATATGAATCAGGGGCACTACTGAGTGATGTAACACACAGGGGCATTACTATGTGGTGTAATATGAATCAGGGGCACTACTGAGTGATGTAACACACAGGGGCATTACTATGTGGTGTAATATGAATCAGGGGCACTACTGAGTGATGTAACACACAGGGGCATTACTATGTGGTGTAATATGAATCAGGGGCACTACTGAGTGATGTAACAGACAGGGGCATTACTATGTGATGTGGTGTAATATGAATCAGGGGCACTACTGAGTGATGTAACACACAGGGGCATTACTATGTGGTGTAATATGAATCAGGGGCACTACTGAGTGATGTAACACACAGGGGCATTACTATGTGATGTGGTGTAATATGAATCAGGGGCACTACTGAGTAATGTAACACACAGGGGCATTACTATGTGGTGTAATATGAATCAGGGGCACTACTGAGTGATGTAACACACAGGGGCATTACTATGTGGTGTAATATGAATCAGGGGCACTACTGAGTGATGTAACACACAGGGGCATTACTATGTGGTGTAATATGAATCAGGGGCACTACATGTGGTGTAATGTGAATAAGATTGTGCTACTGTGTAGTGTAATTTCAATTGGGGCTACTATTGTGTGACCACGCTGCTTCTTTGTGAGTTCAATGTCCCTTTATAAAGTATGGGAAGAAGGGCAGTAATTTATAGTTTGCACAGTCCCCAACAATAGACATGGGGAAGGAATAATGTAGTGAGGCCGGTGCATTGTCAGCTGCCATGTTGGGGAATGCGTACTGACTGCCTAAGGATCAAGGTTAAACTATACATACAGTAAGGACAATGCAATGTTTTGCTGCTCAATTTACTTGAGACAATCAAAGACTTACATGTCTGAGAGAAGCTTCATTCAAATCCCATTCATTGGGAAAACCAACCTTTTACTATACTACTGTATGTTCATTTATACCTGCAGCACTTGCATATATTCATTGTACCTTTAATAATAATAATTAATTATTATTATTATTATTATTATTATTATTACTACAATTATATAGAGAACTGAGATCCACATCAAGTACGTAATTTGTTTTATTAAATATTGATAGAAAAATAAGTGCCTCCCCCATTATAAATATGTATCTTTTAATGAATGAGTAAATCCATATCCACATCTCTGCAGACAATGCAGGCCTAGATATAACCCCGGCAGGCTGAGCACCGCCAGGAGGTAATAAACCCTACGCTGAGTTGTGTGGTGTCCCTGCCAGACGGCTCTCATTTATTTCCTATTGTTTGCAGGTCATTTGTTCTGTCTGCCAGCCTCTATGGCAGGTCCCATAAAGCAATAATAGAGAGAATCCCATCCGCAGTCCCCAAGGGGCGCCACATCATGTCCCACATCCCCGGGAGACAAGCCTATTAGGGACTGGGAGAATGAAATGTAAAGGACTTCAGTGAGAGGCCGGGGTAAATTACGGCACTAAGAAGCAGCGCTTACCGGCTGGGTGATTTGTGAGCTGCTTATTAATGTCAGGGTATCAAGATAAAGTTTATTCCACTGAGTTATAGTCGTAAAATATAGGGACTGTACATGGCTTGTTCTTCATCTATAACTCACTCTTCTATGGAGGGTGGACCTTTAAATCTCATCTGCACGGCCAATATTGGCCGCAATTGAGGTTCTATATTTAAACAGCCATGACTTAATAAGAGTCTGAAGTGCCAGGTGCAGGGCGGTCTGTTGTATGGCGGTCCCAAGCCCGGCTCATGAGACTTCCATGTACCAGCCGATAAACCTTATGTGTCAAATGTTCGCTACACAAATTAGATTGTAAGCTCATTTGGGGTCGGCCATCTTTGCCTTGTGTTTCAAGCAAGTTTATGTAATCTGCGTCATGATCCCCTCAATGTAAAGCTCTGTTTAACCCCGTCATTATGTCGACATTCAGATTGTCGACAGACAAAATGCCAACATTGTGTGTGTCGACAGGGCGTTTTCGGTGTTTCCGCTGGTGTAAAGATAAGGCTGTAGTTAGGATTATTGTTAGGGATAAAACAGCGAAAAAACACCATGTCGACATGCCAACTGTCGATATTCTCAATGTCAACATTCTGACAGTGTCGACATTTGGCATGCCGGTGCAGTACTCATGTTGACAATTGACATGCTGATATCATGTTGCTAGCGACACACTGAATGCTGGCCTTCAAAACTTGTCGACATTTTATATGTCAGATTTCGTTCCATAACCCTTTATAAACAAATGTAATAATAATAATAATTATTTGAAATTTGACTGGATTTTCCCACCAATCTGGTTCTAAAATGAGTCAAAAAGATTTTTTTTCCCTGGAAATCTATTGTATCACTTTCATTATATGCACTCCAAAATGTTCTCATTTTCAGAGCCGATCTTTGTGGGAAGAACCCAGTCAAACAGTAACATAATAATATCTTCATGTGTTACAGTTTATATTAGGAGTACCTCTGTATAAATGTTTTTCAATATTGTTAACCAGATGCCCCATCCCCTAGGTCCAGACTTAAATTGGGCACCACAGGCATACACAGTATGCTACGCATTGCTAGCTAGGAACAGCACAATGTACTGTGGAGCCGATTCAGACCTCATCGCTAGGCTGCGTTTTCACACAGCGGGCGATCAGACACAAACTGCTCATGTGTATGCACCGCAATGTGCAGGTAGATCGCACGGGTACAAAGAGGATCACCACTCAGCGATGGGTTTGTGCAAAGGATCCATTCGCACAGGGGTTCGCAAAGAGATTGACAGGAAGAGGGTGTTTGTGGGTGGCAACTGACCGTTTTCTGGGAGTGGTTGGAAAAACGCAGGCGTGTCCAGCCGTTTGGAGGGAGGGTTCCTGACGTCAATTGCAGCCCCGGACAGGCTGATGTGATCGCAGCGGCTGAGTAAGTCCTGGGCTGCGCAGAGACTGCATAAAATCTGTTTGTACAGCTCGGCTACACATGCGATCGCACACTTGCACAGCTATAATACACTTCCTTATGGGCGGCGACTATCTGATTGCAGGGCTGTAAAAATCACTGTCCAGCGATCAGATCTGAATTATCCTCTGTGTTTCCAAACTGTTCCAAATAGAGGACTGTGAAAGAGGTGGAGCTTGCACTGCTCCACACCAGATTGGACATTTTGGAGCAGACTGAGGTGGGGCGGGTCTTATTTACCCCAATTCTAGGGTTATGTAGTAATGTTTTATTTATATATATATATATATATATATATATATAAATAAATATACACATACACACACACACATTATACATACATATGTACAAAATTGTGCTTCACAGTAACTTTGCTGTCAGTAAACTTACTGGCAGATGCCAACCTGTGAACGTCCCTTCATATATATTTGAGTTATTCTGGGTGGTCTTCAGTTTGACGGCTCTCGGGATCCTGGCGCACAGTATTTTCCGGCGCTGGAATCCCAACACCCGGCATACAGACACCTTTTCTACCTCTTGGAGGTCCCCGACCCCCACCCGCCGTGTCTGCAGCGTGGTGAGCGCAGCGAGCCCACAAGGTATGTCGGTATACTGACGGTCGGGATTCCAGCGCCGGTCGCCGGCATACCATACTACACCCGTTTTTTGGGCTCTCACATTTTCTGCCCATCAGATGCCAGTGAAAAATCTCTTTTCATTTCCTACTGCAGCTGTGTATAATTTGTCAGCGATGAGTAAGTGTGTAACGTATTATACTGTATATGTATATTTCTGTAAGTGACAGATGTTTATGATATGTGTATTTATTTTAGGGAAAAACAATCTTCAAATAGAATTTGGATAATACACATTTGCGGCAATTGACCACCTGGTATTACTTTGCCCGAGCATCAAACTGTCTGCACCAGGGTGGTCATTCCGAGTTGTTTGCTCGTTGCCGATTTTCGCTATGCTGTGATTTGTTGCAAATTGCGCATGCGCAAGGTACGCAGGGCGCATGCGCTTAGTTATTTAACTAAAAACTTAGCAGATTTGCTGTGGATTCTGCGGCGCTTTTCAGTCGCACTGCTGATCGGTGAATGATTGACAGGAAAGGGGTGTTTCTGGGTGGTAACTAAGCGTTTTCCGGGAGTGTGCTAAAAAACGCAGGCGTGTCAGGGAAAAACGCGGGAGTGTCTGGAGAAACGGGGGAGTGGCTGGCCGAACGCAGGGCGTGTTTGTGACGTCAAACCAGGAACTAAACGGACTGAGGTGATCGCAATCTAGGAGTAGATGCAAATATGGAATTTGGAGTAACTCGTTGGGCGCTGAAAGTTTATTGGTGCTGCCTTGGACACACTGAGGGGTTTCCCTTACCCCCAAATGAAACAGATATGAGAATGTATGATAGAGTGACCTGGGCGCCCCCTTTCAGTGGCTGGGTGCAGAAGTAATTACTGATGATTCACTTTTTTAACCCGTATAATCAGTAAATATCTCAAAATGAATGTCATCCAATTATATAAAAAAATGACAATAAATTTAATACAATGAGATAAAACAAACATGCATAAAATATTTCTAAGGACAAATGTCCCAAACTCAGAATGAAATCGTACCCATAGGGTAGCAAAGGAGCCGCAGGTGGTATATATGGCAGGGTGGTCCAGACTTCACCCTGCTCTGGCTCCTAAGCTTACCAGTGGAAGTCTATCCGCAAACGTCCTGGATCCGGAAGTGTGGATGTCCAATAGCCAAACGTGTAGATGTCCAATTACCAACGCGTTTCGAGGTGTATAACCTCTTCCTCAGGGCTTGATAGACTTCTACTGGTAAGCTTATGAGCCAGAGCAGGGTGAAGTCTGGACCACCCTGCCGTATATACCACCTGCGGCTCCTTTGCTACCCTATGGGTACGATTTCATTCTGAGTTTGGGACATTTGTCCTTAGAAATATTTTATGCATGTTTGTTTTATCTCATTGTATTAAATTTATTGTCATTTTTTTATATAATTGGATGACATTCATTTTGAGATATTTACTGATTATACGGGTTAAAAAAGTGAATCATCAGTAATTACTTCTGCACCCAGCCACTGAAAGGGGGCGCCCAGGTCACTCTATCATGCAATCTAGGAGTAGGTCTGGAGCTACTCAGAAACTGCAAGGAATTATTTAGTAGCAATTCTGCTAATCTTTCGTTCGCTATTCTGCTAAGCTAAGATACACTCCCAGAGGGCGGCGGCCTAGCGTGTGCAATGCTGTTAAAAGCAGCTAGCGAGCGAACATCTCGGAATGAGGGCCCAGGGACATCTTCCATGGAAATTTATAAATTACAATGTTCAGCTTTACTGAAACAACCAACTCCGGGGAGAGTAGGCAACTCTCCTACCTTCAATGGAAAAGTTGGTGGGACGGTGCAACGATAACGAGATTAAAGGCACAGGTCACGATGATTCAATTTATAGCTTGCTGACAACGCTGCTCTCCCTACAGATCAGGCTTGCCAAACATCCCGCATTCAGCGGGAGTCTCCTGTTTCTAGATTGAGCCTCCCTCTGCCCCACAAACCTTGCTTATCCGCCCGGTATTTTACAGTCTTTCCGTGAAAATTCTGACTGCGTATGCACGAGTCAGGAAATGCAATTGGGATGGAGCCTGCACGGGAGATGACATGATGTCATGACGCTTTATGTCATGTTACTTAAAGGTCCTGCAGTGCACAGAGAGTCGGGGAAGTCTGAGGCAGCAGCGGCAAGACCTGGCACAGAATAAAGCAGTCAATTATATATGTGTGTTGGGAGGTTGCTGGGTGTGGGGCTGGTACATATGGGTTTGAGAGAGGTTGCTGGGTGCAGAGCTGGGTCATATGGGTGTGAGGGAGGTTGCTGGGTGCAGGGCTGGGTCATATGGGTGTGAGGGAGGTTGCTGGGTGCAGGGCTGGGGCATATGGGTGTGAGGGAGGTTGCTGGGTGCAGGGCTGGGGCATATGGGTGTGAGGGAGGTTGCTGGGTGTAGGGCTGGGGCATATGGGTGTGAGGGAGGTTGCTGGGTGCAGGGCTGGGGCATATGGGTGTGAGGGAGGTTGCTGGGTGTGGGGCTGGTACATATGGGTTTGAGAGAGGTTGCTGGGTGCAGAGCTGGGTCATATGGGTGTGAGGGAGGTTGCTGGGTGCAGGGCTGGGTCATTTGGGTGTGAGGGAGGTTGCTGGGTGCAGGGCTGGGTGATATGGGTGTGAGGGAGGTTGCTGGGGGCAGGGCTGGGTCATATGGGTGTGAGGGAGGTTGCTGGGTGCAGGGCTGGGTCATATGGGTGTGAGGGAGGTTGCTGGGTGCAGGGCTGGGTCATATGGGTGTGAGGGAGGTTGCTGGGTGCAGGGTTGGGGTATAGGTGTGTAAGGGAGGTTGTTGGGTGCAGGGCTGGGGCATTGGGTGTGAGTAAGGTTGCTGGGTGCAGGGTTGGGGTATAGGTGTGTGAGGGAGGTTGCTGGGTGCATAGCTGGGGTATATTGTGTGAGGGAGGTTGCTGGGTGCAGGGCTGGGTCATATGGGTGTGAGGGAGGTTGCTGGGTGTAGGGCTGGGTCATATGGGTGTGAGGGAGGTTGCTGGGTGTAGGGCTGGGGCATATGGGTGTGAGGGAGGTTGCTGGGTGCAGGGCTGGGGCATTGGGTGTGAGGGAGGATGCTGGGTGCAGGGCTGGGTCATATGGGTGTGAGGGAGGTTGCTGGGTGCAGGGCTGGGGCATTGGGTGTGAGGGAAGTTGCTGGGTGCAGGGCTGGGTCATATGGGTGTGAGGGAGGTTGCTGGGTGCAGGGCTGGGGCATATGGGTGTGAGGGAGGTTGCTGGGTGCAGGGCTGGGGTATATTGTGTGAGGGAGGTTGCTGGGTGCAGGGCTGGGTCATATGGGTGTGAGGGAGGTTGCTGGGTGCAGGGCTGGGGCATATGGGTGTGAGGGAGGTTGCTGGGTGCAGGGCTGGGGCATATGGGTGTGAGGGAGGTTGCTGGGTGCAGGGCTGGGGCATATGGGTGTGAGGGAGGTTGCTGGGTGCAGGGCTGGGGCATATGGGTGTGAGGGAGGTTGCTGGGTGTGGGGTTAGTACATATGGGTTTGAGAGAGGTTGCTGGGTGCAGAGCTGGGTCATATGGGTGTGAGGGAGGTTGCTGGGTGCAGGGCTGGGTCATATGGGTGTGAGGGAGGTTGCTGGGTGAAGGGCTGGGTCATATGGGTGTGAGGGAGGTTGCTGGGTGCAGGGCTGGGTCATATGGGTGTGAGGGAGGTTGCTGGGTGCAGGGCTGGGTCATATGGGTGTGAGGGAGGTTGTTGGGTGCAGGGCTGGGTCATATGGGTGTGAGGGAGGTTGCAGGGGGCAGGGCTGGGTCATATGGGTGTGAGGGAGGTTGCTGGGTGCAGGGCTGGGTCATATGGGTGTGAGGGAGGTTGCTGGGTGCAGGGTTGGGGTATAGGTGTGTGAGGGAGGTTGCTGGGTGCAGGGCTGGGGCATTGGGTGTGAGGGAGGTTCTTGGGTGCAGGGTTGGGGTATAGGTGTGTGAGGGAGGTTGCTGGGTGCATAGCTGGGGTATATTGTGTGAGGGAGGTTGCTGGGTACAGGGCTGGGTCATATGGGTGTGAGGGAGGTTGCTGGGTGTAGGGCTGGGGCATATGGGTGTGAGGGAGGTTGCTGGGTGCAGGGCTGGGGCATTGGGTGTGAGGGAGGTTGCTGGGTGCAGGGCTGGGGCATTGGGTGTGAGGGAGGTTGCTGGGTGCAGGGCTGGGGCATTGGGTTTGAGAGAGATTGCTGGGTGCAGAGCTGGGTCATATGGGTGTGAGGGAGGTTGCTGGGTGCAGGGCTGGGTCATATAGATGTGAGGGAGGTTGCTGGGTGCAGGGCTGGGGCATATGGGTGGGACGGAGGTTGCTGGGTGCAGGGCTGGGGCATATGGGTGTGAGGGAGGTTGCTGGGTGTAGGGCTGGGGCATATGGGTGTGAGGGAGGTTGCTGGGTGTGGGGCTGGGTCATATGGATGTGAGGGAGGTTGCTGGGTGCAGAGCTGGGTCATATGGGTGTGAGGGAGGTTGCTGGGTGCAGGGCTGGGTCATATGGATGTGAGGGAGGTTGCTGGGTGCAGGGCTGGGGCATATGGGTGGAAGGGAGGTTGCTGGGTGCAGGGCTGGGGCATATGGGTGTGAGGGAGGTTGCTGGGTGCAGGGCTGGGGCATATGGGTGTAAGGGAGGTTGCTGGGTGTGGGGCTGGTACATATGGGTTTGAGAGAGGTTGCTGGGTGCAGAGCTGAGTCATATGGGTGTGAGGAAGGTTGCTGGGTGCAGTGCTGGGTCATATGGGTGTGAGGGAGGTTGCTGGGTGCAGGGCTGGGTCATATGGGTGTGAGGGAGGTTGCTGGGTGCAGGGCTTGGTCATATGGGTGTGAGGGAGGTTGCTGGGTGTAGGGCTGGGTCATATGGGTGTGAGGGAGGTTGCTGGGTGCAGGGCTGGGTCATATGGGTGTGAGGGAGGTTGCTGGGTGCAGGGCTGGGTCATATGGGTGTGAGGGAGGTTGCTGGGTGCAGGGCTGGGTCATATGGGTGTGAGGGAGGTTGCTGGGTGCAGGGTTGGGTTATAGGTGTGTGAGGGAGGTTGCTGGGTGCAGGGCTGGGGCATTGGGTGTGAGGGAGGTTGCTGGGTGCAGGGTTGGGGTATAGGTGTGTGAGGGAGGTTGCTGGGTGCATAGCTGGGGTATATTGTGTGAGGGAGGTTGCTGGGTGCAGGGCTGGGTCATATGGGTGTGAGGGAGGTTGCTGGGTGTAGGGCTGGGGCATATGGGTGTGAGGGAGGTTGCTTGGTGCAGGGCTGGGGCATTGGGTGTGAGGGAGGTTGCTGAGTGCAGGGCTGGGGCATTGGGTGTGAGGGAGGTTGCTGGGTGCAGGGCTAGGGCATTGGGTGTGAGGGAGGTTGCTGGGTGCAGGGCTGGGGTATATTGTGTGAGGGAAGTTGCTGGGTGCAGGGCTGGGTCATATGGGTGTGAGGGAGGTTGCTGGGTGCAGGGCTGGGTCATATGGGTGTGAGGGAGGTTGCTGGGTGCAGGGCTGGGTCATATGGGTGTGAGGGAGGTTGCTGGGTGCAGGGCTGGGGCATATGGGTGTGAGGGAGATTGCTGGGTGCAGGGCTGGGGCATTGGGTGTGAGGGAGGTTGCTGGGTGCAGGGTTGGGGTATAGGTGTGTGAGGGAGGTTGCTGGGTGCAGGGCTGGGGCATATAGTTGTGAGGGAGGTTGCTGGGTGCAGGGCTGGGTCATATGGGTGTGAGGGAGGTTGCTGGGTGCAGGGCTAGGGCATTGGGTGTGAGGGAGGTTGCTGGGTGCAGGGTTGGGGTATAGGTGTGTGAGGGAGGTTGCTGGGTGCAGGGTTGGGGTATAGGTGTGTGAGGGAGGTTGCTGGGTGTAGGGCTGGGGCATATGGGTGTGAGGGAGGTTGCTGGGTGTAGGGCTGGGGCATATGGATGTGAGGGAGGTTGCTGGGTGCAGGGCTGGGGCATTGGGTGTGAGGGAGGTTGCTGGGTGCAGGGCTGGGGTATAGGTGTGTGAGGGAGGTTGCTGGGTGCATAGCTGGGGTATATTGTGTGAGGGAGGTTGCTGGGTGCAGGGATGGGTCATATGGGTGTGAGGGAGGTTGCTGGGTGCAGGTCTGGGTCATATGGGTGTGAGGGAGGTTGCTGGGTGCAGGGCTGGGGCATATGGGTGTGAGGGAGGTTGCTGGGTGCAGGGCTGGGGCATATGGGTTTGAGGGAGGTTGCTGGGTGCAGAGCTGGGTCATATGGGTGTGTGAGGGAGGTTGCTGGATGCAGGGCTGGGGTATAGGTGTGTGAGGGAGGTTGCTGGGTGCAGGGCTGGGGCATATGGGTGTGAGGGAGGTTGCTGGGTGCAGGGCTAGGGCATTGGGTGTGAGGGAGGTTGCTGGGTGCAGGGCTGGGGTATAGGTGTGTGAGGGAGGTTGCTGGGTGCAGGGCTGGGGTATAGGTGTGTGAGGGAGGTTGCTGGGTGCATAGCTGGGGTATATTGTGTGAGGGAGGTTGCTGGGTGCAGGGCTGGGTCATATGGGTGTGAGGGAGGTTGCTGGGTGCATAGCTGGGGTATATTGTGTGAGGGAGGTTGCTGGGTGCAGGGCTGGGTCATATGGGTGTGAGGGAGGTTGCTGGGTGCAGGGCTGGGGTATATTGTGTGAGGGAGGTTGCTGGGTGCAGGGCTGGGGTATAGGTGTGTGAGGGAGGTTGCTGGGTGCATAGCTGGGGTATATTGTGTGAGAGAGGTTGCTGGGTGCTGGGCTGGGTCATATGGGTGTGAGGGAGGTTGCTGGGTGTAGGGCTGGGGCATATGGGTGTGAGGGAGGTTGCTGGGTGCAGGGCTGAGGCATTGGGTGTGAGGGAGGTTGCTGGGTGCAGGGCTGGGGTATAGGTGTGTGAGGGAGGTTGCTGGGTGCATAGCTGGGGTATATTGTGTGAGGGAGGTTGCTGGGTGCAGGGCTGGGTCATATGAGTGTGAGGGAGGTTGCTGGGTGCAGGGCTGGGTCATATGGGTGTGAGGGAGGTTGCTGGGTGCAGGGCTGGGGCATTGGGTGTGAGGGAGGTTGCTGGGTGCAGGGCTGGGGCATTGGGTGTGAGGGAGGTTGCTGGGTGCAGGGCTGGGGCATTGGGTGTGAGGGAGGTTGCTGGGTGCAGGGCTGGGGCATTGGGTGTGTGAGGGAGGTTGCTGGGTGCAGGGCTGGGGCATTGGGTGTGAGGGAGGTAGCTGGGTGCAGGGCTGGGGTATAGGTGTGTGAGGGAGGTTGCTGGGTGCAGGGCTGGGGTATAGGTGTGTGAGGGAGTTTGCTGGGTGTATAGCTGGGGTATATTGTGTGAGGGAGGTTGATGTGTGCAGGGCTGGGGCATATGGGTGTGAGGGAGGCTGAAAGGTGCAGGGCTGGTGTATATTGTGTGAGGGAGGTTGCTGGGTGCAGGGCTGGGGCATTGGGTGTGAGGGAGGTTGCTGGGTGTAGGGCTGGGGCATTGGGTGTGTGGGAGGTTGCTGGGTGTATGGCTGGGTCATATGGTTATGAGGGAGGTTGCTGGGTGCAGGGCTGGGGCATATGGGTGTGTGGGAGGTTGCTGGGTGTAGGGCTGGGGCATATGGGTGTGAGAGAGGTTGCTGGGTGCAGGGCTGGGGTATAGGTGTGTGAGGGAGGTTGCTGGGTGGAGGGCTGGGGTATATTGTGTGAGGGAGGTTGCTGGGTGCAGGGCTGGGGCATTGGGTGTGTGGGAGGTTGCTGGGTGTAGGGCTGGGGCATATGGGTGTGAGGGAGGTTGAAGGGTGCAGGTCTGGGGTATATTGTGTGAGGGAGGTTGCTGGGTGCAGGGCTGGGGTATAGGGGTGTGAGGGAGGTTGCTGAGTGCAGGGCTGGGGTATAGGGGTGTGAGGGAGGTTGCTGAGTGCAGGGCTGGGGTATAGGGGTGTGAGGGAGGTTGCTGAGTGCAGGGCTGGGGCATCGGGTGTGAGGGAGGTTGCTGGGTGCAGGGCTGGGGCATTGGGTGTGTGGGAGGTTGCTGAGTGCAGGGCTGGGGCATATGGGCATGAGGGAGGTTGCTAAGTGCAGGGCTGGGTCATCAGGTGTGAGGGAGGTTTCTGGGTGTTGGGCTGGGGCATCGGGTGTGTGGGAGGTTGCTGGGTGTAGGGCTGGGGCATATGGGCGTAAGAGAGGTTGCTGGGTGCAGGGCTGGGTCAACGGGTGTGAGGGAGGTTTCTGGGTGTTGGGCCGGGGCATCGGGTGTGAGGGAGGTTGATGGGTATTGGGCTGGGGCATCGGGTATGAGGGAGGTTGCTGGGTGTAGGGCTGGGGCATATGGGTGTAAGAGAGGTTGCTGGGTGCAGGGCTGGGGCATCAGGTGTGTGGGAGGTTGCTGAGTGCAGGGCTAGGGCATCCGGTGTGTGGGAGGTTGCTGGGTGTGGGGCTGGGGCATCATGTGTGTGGGAGGTTGCTGAGTGCAGGGCTGGGGCATCAGGTTTGTGGGAGGTTGCTAGGTGTAGGGCTGGGGCATATGGGCGTAAGAGAGGTTGCTGGGTGCAGGGCTGGGGCATCGGGTGTGAGGGAGGTTTCTGGGTGTTAGGTTGGGGCATCGGGTGTGTGAGAGGTTGCTGGATGTAGGGCTGGGGCATTGGGTGTGAGGGAGGTTGCTGGGTGCAAGGCTGGGGCATCGGGTGTAAGGGAGGTTGCTGGGTGTAGGGCCGGCGCATATGGGCGTGAGGTGGGTTGCTGAGTGCAGGGCTGTGGCATCAGGTGTGAGGGAGGTTGCTGGGTGTAGGGCTGGGGCATACGGGTGTGTGGGAGGTTGCTGGGTGCAGGGCTGGGGCATTTGGAGTTGATGGGAGCCAGCATCCGTAACGAGAAGCAACAGGGGGGGAGGGAGTTGAAGCGATGCCGTGCTGCATTCGGCAGTATGGCATAGTTTGCCACCTCCTCAGATTCTTCTGCATGTTCAAGAAATCTAAGGAGGCGACGAATGACCTTTGGGTGCACGCATCGCGTCACTGACATGCCCACACACGGACCGTTTTTAAACGATGTGTCATTCCCATTGGTCAGAGACGCCCACGTCGTTTCACCTTACAAGTCTAAGATTGTTATCACACTGCCATCAGTACTATTAATAATTAAGGTATCAGACGCTTTAAAAGTATCTGTTATGGTTTTAGCATTATAGCACAATAAATCGGCATTGTAAATGTGAGAAACTCAACTAATTACCATTTCACCTGAAACTCATTTTCCACTAATTTCCGCTACACGGAACTAAACACACACAAGGCAAAGTTATTTGCTGCTTAGTAAACTAAACTTTGAAATATAATTCAGCCTTTTAATTCTGAATTATGCTAAATAAATAAATGATGCACACTGTGATTAGCTAAAGGCCTATGGAAAGTAATTTTCTCCTAACAAGTGCTCCTATTAAATGCTTAAAAGTAATCAAATGCGTGTGTCAGGTTGTGGCATCAAAAGGACGGGTTTAAGAATAAGACTTAATTTCCTGCCTGAAAAATATACATTATGGAGCTTATTTAAGAGCATGGTGCACAGCGCAATGATATAATACAGTACAGCCCACTGCCAGGAGCTGCTCTTGCCACGGGCAAGTAGGATTCTTACCCGGGGCGCCGCATCCTGTAGGGCGCTGCTCCGCCTGACCCTCCCAGCTCTCACATGCTGCCGTGCGGTGCACATGACGTCAACGTGCACAGCATGGCATTGTGGGAGCGGCCGCAGACGCTAGAGGTCCTAATTGACATCTAGTGTCTGTGAGGTGCTATGGGAGAGAAGTCATGATGAGGAGCGGCGGCAGAGACCGCAGTAGTGGTTGCAAAGCAGGAGCGGGGCTGGTGAGTATTTTTTTTATATTTTTATTTTTAGTAAGCGGTTCTACTAGGGGCACATCTACAGGGGGCACAACTCTACTGGTGGCACAACTCTACTGGGGGCACAGCTACAGGAGGCAAAACAGTGGGCACAACTCTACTGGGGGTACAGCTATGGTGGGCACAACTCTACTGGGGGCACAACTCTACTGGGGGTACAGCTACAGGGGCAAACCTCTACAGGGGGCACAACTACAGTGGCACAACTCTACCAGGGGCAAATCTACTGGGGGTACATGTAAAGGTGGCACAACTACAGGGGGCATAACTGTGGCCATACCCCTTCCCTATGAAGCCATGCCCCTATTTTGGGTGCACGCCTAGGGCGCGCACCAACCCTGTTTGCCTGTCGGAGGGGGCCAAAGGAAACTTTTGCCCTGGCGCCACAAGGTCTAGAACCAGCCCTGCCCACTGCTGGGGGTGAATTTAGTGGTCAGGCCACCCCCAGTCACAACATTAGTGGTCATTTCCCATCATGTCACTGCCCCCTTCATGTTTGGGCCTGCCAACTGCCAAAGCAGCACCAACCCCCCCCACTTCCCCTCCACCAAAATTTACTGACCATTGTCCCCTCCTTCCTCACCTGTTACAAAGTAGAAAAATAAGTGGTACAGTAATAACAAAAACAAAAAATGGATCACCTGGCCTTATCTGGCCAATTCTCATGTAAGTGAACACGCTGTGCCACCCCTCCAGCAAGTGTCAGCCCTAGGCACGTGCCTCATGCAGTATGCCTGGTGGGAAATCCACCCCTGACCGCTGCAACCAATCCCATATCCGCTTCTGGCTTTCTGTTGTAGCTATACTTGTGAAAGCTGATATATAATTGGTTGCTGTTACCACAACATGGGGTATATTTACTGAAAATCAACTGAAATTGATTCCTTTTGAGTTTCTAAATTTGAGAAAATTTTCCTTATTTACTAAAAATTTATTTTGCGTTCGATTTTAAAATCAAATTAGATGTGGATTTATGTTTGGAAGCGATTTAGAGTTGAATTTATGAAATCACTTCCAAAGTCGAACCTCAAATCCCCATTAAAATCCCTAGTAAAATAGAATGCAAAATCCAACCAAACTTCCTCCTAACTTTGTATTGGTCCAAATGTATCACATGCACACTAAATAAAGGGGAATCTCTCTATTTAAACTGTTTATACAAAGAAAAAGTGATGATTATTATTCTTATTATTATTTTTTACAATACTTACAGCTGAAATAGTTGACAATAAGCTTAGCCCTAATCTGCCTTCCTGCCTGCTTTCCACTTTCTGCGCATACATAGTCAGGTGTTGCTTAAAAAAAACCTCTGTTCCTTGTTTTTTGCATAATTTTTGGGGAGTGGTTTATTTAATGCACGATTATGCAATAGACGGCAGCAGAGCACAATATTGAACACTTTTGCCAAATGATTTAATATGCCTTTCGAATACATGTAAAAAAAAAAAAAATCTAAGATGCATTCTGCCATGGATTGTGTGGCTATATGGGCCTCTTTATACTTATGCTCAGCAGGAGTTTGTGGATTTGACAATGGAGTCAGAAGCCAGGAGCAACAGCCATAGCCTAAACAACCTTTTTTGGTGGAAGGGGAACAAATTACAACAATATAGTAACATTTACTATTAGCTGCTTTATTAGCATACACTGGTATTTTACACAACAGCCATCCCTCTGGCATTTGTTCCACAATAATTTTTGCAGACAGGGATGAATTGCTGAGGATATAGGCATCATGGGTTAAATCAGAATAGCCAGTTACAACACTCATGATTTTAAATGTCTTTATATTTTCCAGCCAAATTGCCCAATATTGTGTACTGGTTCTATCTATTGCACATTAATGGAATAAGCATGATGTCTATAAGTATAAATCTGTGCACTATTCAACTCATTAGGCTGCTGATGGGGCTTTGATTGATCCTCTAGAGTTCTCTCAGTCAGGTGGTGATTTGCATTGTGGAGGTAGGTGCACAACATACCATAACCTTGGGCATCCATTAATACTACTTCCACACTGCCATACATGCTTTTGGGTAATTAAAAATACATCACTATCAATTTCCTACCATTAGAATGGGTTTAAAATCCAAAATCGAATGTCTAACATCATTCTAAACATTTGGGGATTTGAGGTTCGATTTGGAGTTCAATTTAATTTTGGGATGCGCCTGTGAAATGGGCAGAGAGTTCTTTAATTAAACTTAATTAAATGAGGGGTTGAATTTGGCTTTAGAATCGATTTGACATTCAATTTGGTCTTTCGTAAATCTGTTCAACCCAAATCGAATGGAATTTGAATGGAAACAGAATGCCAAATCCCTTGAATCACCAAAATCGAACTTTAGTAAATTTTTCCCCATGTGTGGTCTACAAGCACCTACATTTAAAATGTCCACCTAAAAGTGAATAAACAAAAAGAGTAGGTATCTTATAGATGGAAAGAGCAAGGCCTATTTTGAAAGTACTTAAAGCCCTACTGCCAAAGAAAAGGATTGATGTCGCCAGCTATAGGGTTTTACATTTTGCTTTACCCTATACAAGAAAGTTACCACAGGAGATGACACAACTATGACTTCTCACTTTTGCATGGTGATGCATATTTCACAAAACGTGACAGGCTTGTATCACTACAACATGAGTTCTGTTATTGCCATCTAAGATGAATCGCAAAGATGGAACCCAGAGTGCATTATAAGTACCACACATGAAAAATGATCTGAGGGATTGAGGTACCAGTGGGAGGATGCGGGGGAGGGGGGGGGGGGTGGGGGGTTCTGAATTGTGTCATTGTAATTTCCCACCTGGACCTCCCACATTACAGTATGTAACCATTAGTCGCTAATCACAGCCCAGTGCTGACTACTTCATAGAGTAGCGGGCGTGACATAGGAGAACTTCCCCAAATCATGCAGTGGGGATGTTAACCAGATTGTACACCAGCCTATAAACATTACCACTATAGAACCTATGTGGATGGACTGAGCCATACTCTGCACTCTCCCTAAAGGACATGTATGATACATATGTAGGCACTGCGAGACGGTCTTGTTATAGTCACTGAAGTCACACTTGTGTATTATGCTGCACACAGAGAAGTTTAATGTTCTCTCCCACACCCGCCGCACGTAGAACAAAACTTCTCAATGAAAAGGGTTAACAGGTCTCTGCTGAGAGCGGGGAGGAAATACGAACCCTGTGCCCATTTCACAGGCGCATCCCAAAATCAATGAGTCCTTCCAACTGCGTTTCCGCGCCATTTGAGAGCCATCCAGTCGGCATGCAAGTGCAAGCCATTTCACGGCAATATGAAAGAGGTCACCGTGCGGAAGAACAATGTAAGAACTTACAGTGCACAAGAGAAAGTCATCATGAATGACGAATCACCAGTCTCATGGTCTCTACCTTGTAAGCTGATCAGCGATGACTGCCGACATCCGGCCTCATTCTGAGGTGGGAGAAAAGCAAAACAGAGCAAGTACCGTAAATTTGCACCTGGTGCAAACCAAGCTGCAATGCAAGGGATGCAAATACATTTATATTTCTGCATGCAGGGTAAATACTGGCTGCTTTTACATGTAGCCGCACATTATTACACTGTAATTTAGGCTTGAGTAGAACATGCCCCTCTCATATATAAATCTCTGAACATTTTGCATTTCCCCTTCACCTTCATGTACAGACAATAGAATACCTAGTTAACGACCTGCAGGAGCGTGCATCGTTAACGATATTGGGGGTCATTCCGAGTTGTTCGCTCGTTGCCGATTTTCGCAACGGAGCGATTAAGGCAAAAATGTGCATGCGCATGGTACGCAGTGCGCATGCGGTAAGTATTTTAGCACAAAACTTAGTAGATTTACTCACGTCCGAACGAAGAAATTTCATCGTTGAAGTGATCGGAGTGTGATTGACAGGAAGTGGGTGTTTCTGGGCGGAAACTGGCCGTTTTCTGGGAGTGTACGGAAAAACGCAGGCGTGCCAGGAAAAAACGCGGGAGTGTCTGGAGAAACGGGGAGTGGCTGGCCGAACGCAGGGCGTGTTTGTGACGTCAAACAAGGAACAAAATGGCCTGAGCTGATCGCAATCTGCGAGTAGGTCTGGAGCTACTCAGAAACTGCTAAGATTTTTCTATTCGCAATTCTGCTAATCTTTCGTTCGCTATTCTGCTAAGCTAAGATTCACTCCCAGAGGGCAGCGGCCTAGCGTGTGCAATGCTGCTAAAATCTGCTAGCGAGCGAACAACTCGGTATCGCCCCATTGTGCATACACACCGGACGCTAATCCAAACAATATTGATCAGAATGATCAAAATGATCGATATTGTTAAAAATATCACCTAGTGTGTTCCCAGCTTTATTCCCATCTAAGAATCAGGCCCTTTGCTGTATTAGCCCATGGGAGCAATACAGATTAATATATTCAATGGTTTTACCCTAAGAAGCATTCAGATGATGTGACGCGCTTACTGTATGTGGTATATATTATTAGGGATACAGAATTACAGGATTTTTCCTCCAGTTATTTCATCATGTTCTAATGCAGCCTCTAACGATCCAATTCAGTTCAATCTGTTTATTACGTTGCGGTTATTATCAGATAACACACAGCGCAGTATCAGGTCACATACAGGACATCAGCTGCAATATCACAGCATGTACGGGAAGCATTCTGCTACACAGTATAGAACACAGTGTAACAAGGTAACAGTCACCCGTATTACAGTGTACACGGTGTAACAAGGTAACAGTCACCCGTATTACAGGATACATGGTGTAACAAGGTAACAGTCACCCGTATTACAGGATACATGGTGTAACAAGGTAACAGTCACCCGTATTACAGTGTACACGGTGTAACAAGGTAACAGTCACCCATATTACAGTATACACAGTGTAACAAGGTAACAGTCACCCATATTACAGTATACACAGTGTAACAAGGTAACAGTCACACATATTACAGGATACATGGTGTAACAAGGTAACAGTCACCCATATTACAGGATACATGGTGTAACAAGGTAACAGTCACCCATATTACAGTATACACAGTGTAACAAGGTAACAGTCACCCATATTACAGGATACATGGTGTAACAAGGTAACAGTCACCCATATTACAGGATACATGGTGTAACAAGGTAACAGTCACCCATATTACAGGATACACGGTGTAACAAGGTAACAGTCACACATATTACAGGATACACAGTGTAACAAGGTAACAGTCACCCATATTACAGTATACACGGTGTAACAAGGTAACAGTCACACATATTACAGTATACACGGTGTAACAAGGTAACAGTCACCCATATTACAGGATACACGGTGTAACAAGGTAACAGTCACCCATATTACAGTATACACAGTGTAACAAGGTAACAGTCACCCGTATTACAGTGTACACGGTGTAACAAGGTAACAGTCACCCGTATTACAGTATACATGGTGTAACAAGGTAACAGTCACCCGTATTACAGTGTACACAGTGTAACAAGGTAACAGTCACCCATATTACAGTATACACAGTGTAACAAGGTAACAGTCACACATATTACAGGATACACAGTGTAACAAGGTAACAGTCACACATATTACAGGATACATGGTGTAACAAGGTAACAGTCACCCGTATTACAGGATACACAGTGTAACAAGGTAACAGTCACCCATATTACAGTATACATGGTGTAACAAGGTAACAGTCACACATATTACAGTATACATGGTGTAACAAGGTAACAGTCACACATATTACAGGATACACAGTGTAACAAGGTAACAGTCACCCATATTACAGGATACATGGTGTAACAAGGTAACAGTCACCCGTATTACAGGATACACGGTGTAACAAGGTAACAGTCACCCGTATTACAGGCTACATGGTGTAACAAGGTAACAGTCACCCGTATTACAGGATACATGGTGTAACAAGGTAACAGTCACCCGTATTACAGGATACACGGTGTAACAAGGTAACAGTCACCCATATTACAGGATACATGGTGTAACAAGGTAACAGTCACCCGTATTACAGGATACATGGTGTAACAAGGTAACAGTCACCCAAAAAGTTTCTGGAAGATTTTTCTGCATGGCTCCCTCACTTTCTATCCTCTGACATCTCCACCATCATTATGGGTGATTTCAATCTCTCTATTGACAGTCCACAATCTCCCCATGCCTCTAAACTACTCTCTCTAACCTCCTCTCTTGGCCTCTCCCAATGGACTGACTCCCCTACTCATCAGGAGGGCCACTGCCTTGATCTTGTATTCACCAGACTATGCTCTGTTTCTGAACTCACTAACACTCCTTTCCCTCTCTCAGATCACAACCTTATCACATGCATGCTCTCCTTCATTACTTCAGTTCAAACTCCATGTCCCTAAAGTCTACAAGGACACCTCTTACCCGCAGAAATATTAACGCTATTAATTTTCAACAACTATCTACCTCTCTGCAACCACTGCTTTCACCAATTTCTACATTCACCTCTCCAGAGACTGCTGTGTCACACCTTAACCAAACTCTAGTAACAGCACTTGATGAAGTGGCTCCAGCTACCCATCACACTCCACGTAGACTTAGATGTCAACCGTGGCACTCTAAATACACTAGACACTTACAAAAACTCTCACGAAAAGTTGAACGCCAGTGGCGTAAATCTCGTAGTTCAAGTGACTTTCTCACATATAAGACCACCTACCACTCTTATCGTACTGCTCTGGACACTGCCAAACAAACATATTTTCAATCTATCATCTCTGCTCAAGCCTCTAACCCCAAGCGACTTTTTAATACATTTAAATCACTTCTTGTCCCTCCCTCACCTAACCCACCAGCCACTGTCAGTGCGCAAGATCTTGCTTCCTATTTCAAGGAAAAGATTGACAAGATCCGAAATGAAATGGTATGCTCTTCCACAGCAAGTGACCTGCTCAATTCCCTGCCTGAACCCTCTAACACCTTCTCTTCCTTTGATCCTACAAATGAAGATGAAGTATCTGCACTCTTTTCATCTGCCTACTCTAATACCTCTCCCCTTGACTCTATACCCTCACAAATTAGTAAAGCTCTGTCTACTGTGCTCATCCCAACCTTAACGAAAATCTGTAATCTCTCCATGTCTACTGGTATCTTTCCTTCTCTGTACAAGCATGCAGTGATTACTCCCATTCTGAAAAAACACAACTCTGACCCGAACGCTCTCTCTAACTACCGTCCCATCTCTCAGCTCCCATGCCCCTCCAAGCTACTGGAG
This sequence comes from Pseudophryne corroboree, assembly GCF_028390025.1. NCBI lineage: Eukaryota > Metazoa > Chordata > Amphibia > Anura > Myobatrachidae > Pseudophryne > Pseudophryne corroboree. Next base: position 7,285,877 of record NC_086454.1, on the reverse strand, counting down.
AGACTTGCCTACACTCGCCTCACACACTTTCTTAACTCACACAGCCTACTGGACCCACTTCAGTCTGGATTTCGTGCCCAACACTCCACAGAGACAGCACTGACTAAGGTAGTGAATGATTTGGTCACTGCTAAATCTAAAGGACATTTCTCTCTACTTATTCTCCTTGATCTCTCTGCTGCTTTTGACACTGTTGACCACTCTCTTCTCATACAAACACTACAATCCCTAGGTATTCAGGACACAGCCCTTTCTTGGTTCTCATCCTACCTATCTAATCGCTCCTTCAGTGTTCGTTTCTCTGATTCCACCTCTCCTTCGCTACCTCTCTCAGTTGGAGTACCGCAAGGCTCAGTCCTAGGTCCTCTGCTTTTCTCTATCTATACCACTTCTCCTGGCAAACTAATCAACTCTTTCGGATTTCAGTACCATCTGTATGCGGATGATACTCAAATCTACCTATCCTCCCCTGATTTGTCACCATCTGTATTGGGCCGTGTCACTGAATGCCTTTCTGCCATTTCATCTTGGATGACATCTCGCCACCTCAAACTTAATATTTCCAAAACAGAATTAATTATATTTCCACCGGCCAATAGTAGTTTCCAACCTGATATCTCTATCACTGTTGAGAACTCTGCAATCACCCCTACCCCACAAGCTCGCTGCCTAGGTGTCATTCTTGACTCTGAACTGTCCTTTGTTACCCACATTCAATCTGTCTCAAGATCATGTTACATACATCTAAGAAACATATCCAAAATACACTCTTATCTTTCACAAGACACAGCAAAAACTCTAATCCATGCTCTCATTATCTCCCGCATTGATTATTGTAATAGTCTCCTGACCGATCTTCCCAAACATAAGCTCTCTGTTATGCACACCAGTGCCTGCAGGAAAGTACTGGTGTCAGGACTGTCATGCACTCCAGTGCCTGCAGGAATGTACTGGTGTTTGAACTGTTATGCAAAACAAATGGACTTACAGACAGACTGGGGAATATGACATAACGTACACAGAAGGTGATAGGTTAACAAAATACACACAAAGTGAACAAAGAAACCCAGAGGCTAAGGAACTGGGTATCTCCCTTGTATTAGAACTGCTCAGATGGGAAAAGCAAGATGTTGTGTTTTAATACGTAGAGAACCCGAAATGCTGTTGCTAAGGGCAACAGCAAAACCCTAAAGGGTTACCAACGGGTGTGGCAGTAAACTCCTTGGTCAGAGATGGAATGATAGACACAAGGAGAGTCTCCACAATCCTAATTCTCACTTGCAGTGCACAGGTTCAGTTTACTGCCACTAAACTGACCCCTGACACCTAGCACAGTGAGACAGGATTAGACAGGCAAGTCTTAGAATACAGCCGCAAACTTGCTAAGTTCACAGAGTAGTAACAGAACCCCAGCAAGCTAAACGACTGACTCCAGTCTTACTGCTAGGTCTGGATTGGCAGAGTGTAATACCAAATCCCCAGGCCTATTTGCAGTAAGCAACAAACAAATACAAAGCTACACAGTACTGGCTAACTTTCAGAAACTGACTAACCAACAAAGATTCAGCAGCATCTGCTTACCCTGAGAAGAGGCCTTATAAAGCAGGTGCTGTCCACGCCCCACTCAGACCTCACAGACTGTGAGCACAAAAACCAGCACCGGATCCCCTGCCATGCACAGAGCCTATAACCACTGCACAGCAAAAGACCCGAACCGGAGTATCAGCTGCGCTCAGGTCACTCCGCTAGCACTTGTCTCCCGGTTGCCATGACGACGTGGCAGCACAGGGCAGGAGACCCTAACAGTACCCCCCCTCTGACGAGGGGTCAAAGAACCCCTACCACCGGGTTTATCGGGGAACTGCGAGAAGAAAGAGCGTATCAGTCTGGGGGCATGAAGATCACAACTGCGCACCCACGACCGCTCCTCCGGGCCATACCCCTTCCAGTGCACCAAAAATGACAGCCGACCCCGAACCACCTTGGAGTCAAGAATCCTTTCAACAACAAACTCCCTCTGGCCACGTATCAGAAGAGGGGAAGGTCTTCCACTGGAAGAAGGATTACTAATCGCCCGTTTTAAAAGGGAACAATGAAAGGTTTTATTGATACCCAAAGAACGGGGCAGATCTAACTGAAATGCCACCGGATTGATAACCCTGGTGATCTTATAAGGGCCGATGAACCGGGGGCCTAACTTATGAGATGGCTGTCTCAACTTCAAATTCTTGGTAGACAACCAGACGAAGTCTCCTAATTTGAAGCTGCAGGGTCTTTTCCGCTTATCAAAAACCCTTTTGGTCACTACTGACACAGACACAAGGGCTTTCTTCACTTTCCGCCAAATACCTCTAAGGACCGAAACCACAGAGGAACCACCAGGCGTGGAGTCCAGGGGGTCAAAAGAATTGGCCTTAGGATGATGCCCATACACACAAAGGAATGGAGAGATCCCTGTAGCAGAGTGAGCCGCGTTGTTATAGGCAAACTCCGCCATGGACAGATGAGCAACCCAGTCAGTCTGACACTTGGAGACATAACACCTGAGGAACTGCTCCAAGGACTGGTTCACCCTTTCAGTCTGCCCATTAGACTGCGGATGGTAGCCCGACGACAAGCTGACAGAAATCTGGAGATCGGAACAAAATGCCCTCCAGAATTTGGCCACAAACTGGGATCCGCGGTCAGAGACCACATCAAGTGGCAACCCGTGGAGACGCACAACATGCAGCATAAATAATTCAGACAGGCGTCTGGCCGATGGTAGCCCAACCAGTGGAACGAAGTGCGCCATCTTCAAAAACCTGTCAACGACAACCCAGATGGCTGTCATCCCCGAGGATTTGGGCAAGTCCACCACAAAATCCATTGAAATGTGGGTCCATGGCTTAGATGGGATAGAGAGTGGATGTAATGGGCCAACCGGAACCCCTCTAGGAGTCTTATTTCGGGCACAGATGTCACATGCCCGAACCCACTGATCCACATCCTTAGCCACCGAGGGCCACCACACCGCCCTAGATAGCAACTCCCGAGTTCTGGCAATACCCGGGTGATCTGCAGACTTCTTGGCATGGAATTCCAGGAACACTCGCTGTCTTAACCTAGGAGGCACAAACAAAAGACCTACCGGAAGGTCTGGAGGAGCCTGCTCCTGTGCTCTAAGGACTAATGATAAGAGGTCCTGGGTAATGCCCACTTTAATACATGATGGGGAAACAATGGGCAACGGCTCCTCGGTGGTCTCCTGGATTGGAGCAAAACTCCGCGAGAGCGCATCAGCCTTGATGTTTTTTGACCCAGGGCGATATGTTATCAAAAAATTAAAGCGAGCAAAAAACAAAGCCCATCGTGCCTGCCTGGCATTGAGACGCTTCGCTGACTCTAAATATGCCAGATTCTTATGGTCAGTGAGAATTGAGACCACAAACTTAGCCCCCTCAAGCCAGTGTCTCCACTCCTCGAGTGCATCCTTAATAGCCAACAATTCCCGGTTACCCACGTCATAATTCATCTCGGCAGGCGAAAATTTACGGGAAAAGTAAGCACAGGGATGAAGGCGATTATCAGACACTCCCATCTGAGAAAGCACTGCCCCAATACCCATCTCAGAGGCATCCACCTCCACCACAAAAGGACGCTCTGGATCTGGGTGTCGCAGCACCTTGGCCGAAACAAATGCCCTTTTGAGACGGGCAAAAGCCGCTTTAGCCTCACAAGACCAGTGATCAACATCCGCCCCTTTCTTAGTGAGTGCCACCAAGGGCGCCACTATAGACGAAAATCCAGCGAAAAATCGTCTATAAAAATTCGCAAAGCCCAGGAAACGCTGAAGCGCCTTCAAACTAGTGGGCTGCACCCAATCCAGGACTGCCTGTACCTTGGAACCCTCCATTTGGAAACCTTCTGGGGAGATAATATATCCTAGAAATGCGATTTGCTGAACTTCAAATTCGCACTTCTCCAGCTTCGCCCCAAGCCGGTGGTCTCTGAGTTTCTGGAGGACTAAGCGTACATGCTTCCGATGTTCCTCCAGGGAATGGGAGAAGATTAGGATGTCATCTAAGTATACAACTAAGAATCTATCCAAAAATTCCCTGAGCACATCATTCATGAAATCCTGGAAGACTGCCGGGGCATTACAGAGCCCAAAAGGCATCACCAAATATTCATAATGCCCTGAGTGGGTATTAGAGGCAGTCTTCCATTCATCCCCCTCTCTTATTCGGATTAGATTGTACGCACCGCGTAGGTCAATCTTAGAAAAAATGGTGGCAGTACGAAGCTGGTCAAACAAGACCGAAATGAGAGGCAGTGGGTATGAGTTTTTAATCGTGATACGGTTCAATTCCCTGAAGTCGATGCAGGGTCGCAACGAACCATCCTTTTTACCCACGAAGAAGAACCCCGACCAAACTGGAGACTGTGAAGGTCTGATAAATCCCTTAGCCAAGTTCTCCTGAATGTACTCTGCCATAGCCTGAGTCTCGGGACGTGACAGGGAGTACAACCTGCTCTTGGGAAGCTTAGCATTTGGCAACAAATCAATGGCACAGTCATAGGGGCGATGGGGAGGTAGTACCTCTGCAACTTTTTTGGAGAACACGTCCGCAAAATCTGCATAACACCCTGGCAATCCTGGCAAACTTAGCTGCGAAAGCCTGACTGGAAGGCTCAAGCAACTCCTGAAACAATCAGTACCCCAACTAAGAATCTCCCCAGAGACCCAGTCAAATTGAGGATTGTGGGCCCTTAACCAGGGTAACCCCAACACCAATGGGGCAAAAGTACAAACAGTCACATAAAAGGACAATTTTTCAGAGTGTGTGGCTCCAATAAACAAAGAAATCTGGCTAGTGCAAGAGGTAATTTTACCTTGGGATAATGGTTCCCCGTTTAACCCACAAATCTCAATTTCCGATGCCAAGGGTACTAAGGGAACAGAGTGTTTCAGGGCGAATTGGCGGTCCATAAAAACCCCGTCGGCCCCACTGTCCACAAAGGCCTCAGTCTTGACAGTTTGACCGAGGATCTTCAAGGTCACCGGAATGATAAAAGTCTTCTTGGGAAATTCTGACTTCTGGCCTGACAGGATATTTCCCATCACCCTCAGGCCCTGAAGTTTTCCGGCTTTTCTGGGCATGATACTACCACATGACCTTTATTCCCACAGTACAAACACAACCCATGCTGTCTCCTCCGCGTCTTCTCACGCGAGGAGAGGCGGGTAGCCCCAATCTGCATAGGCTCCTCTGAAAATTCCTCAGAGTCTGAGGTTCCCTTGGGAAGGAAGGAAATCTCAGTCTCCCTTTCAAGCCTACGCTCTCTCAGCCGTCTATCCACCCGGATGGATAACTGCATGAGCTGATCCAAGCTATCAGGCAAGGGATATTGTACCAGTTGGTCCTTTATCTGGTTAGAAAGACCTCTTCGGTACTGGTGTCTCAGGGCTGGGTCATTCCACTGGGTATCATGGGCCAACCTCCGAAACTCCGTACAGTAAACTTCAACTGGCCTTCGCCCTTGCTTAAGGATCGAAATCTGAGCCTCGGCTGAGGCCGTCTTGTCAGGGTCATCATACAACATGCCCAGTGCCGTAAAAAAAGCATCAACACTTTTAAGCGACGGACAGTCAGGCTGCAACCCATATGCCCAGACCTGTGGGTCTCCTTGTAGCAAGGAAATCACTATGCCCACCCGCTGAATCTCCGACCCAGAAGACTGAGGCCTAAGCCGGAAGTATAGCTTGCAGCTCTCCTTGAAACAAAAGAACTGCGAGCGATCTCCAGAAAAACGATCCGGGAGATTTACTTTCGGCTCCTTAACCCCTGCAGGTGCTGCTGCTGCGGGAGCTCCGCCAGCAGCCTGGGAGGTGTGCATTTTAATGGACAAATCATTAAATTGTCGAGTCAGGACCTGCACCTGATCGACCACCTGTTGCAACGTATTTTGAGGGGTATGCTCCATATTCCCACAAAATTTCAACAGGAGTATTAGGCTGCTGAATATGTTATGCACACCAGTGCCTGCAGGAAAGTACTGGTGTCAGGACTGTTATGCACTCCAGTGCCTGCAGGAATGTACTGGTGTTTGAACTGTTATGCAAAGCAAATGGACTTACAGACAGACTGGGGAATATGACATAACGTACACAGAAGGTGATAGGTTAACAAAATACACACAAAGTGAACAGAGAAGCCCAGAGGCTAAGGAACTGGGTATCTCCCTTGTATTAGAACTGCTCAGATGGGAAAAGCAAGATGTTGTGTTTTAATACGTAGAGAACCCGAAATGCTGTTGCTAAGGGCAACAGCAAAACCCTAAAGGGTTACCAACGGGTGTGGCAGTAAACTCCTTGGTCAGAGATGGAATGATAGACACAAGGAGAGTCTCCACAATCCTAATTCTCACTTGCAGTGCACAGGTTCAGTTTACTGCCACTAAACTGACCCCTGACACCTAGCACAGTGAGACAGGATTAGACAGGCAAGTCTTAGAATACAGCCGCAAACTTGCTAAGTTCACAGAGTAGTAACAGAACCCCAGCAAGCTAAACGACTGACTCCAGTCTTACTGCTAGGTCTGGATTGGCAGAGTGTAATACCAAATCCCCAGGCCTATTTGCAGTAAGCAACAAACAAATACAAAGCTACACAGTACTGGCTAACTTTCAGAAACTGACTAACCAACAAAGATTCAGCAGCATCTGCTTACCCTGAGAAGAGGCCTTATAAAGCAGGTGCTGTCCACGCCCCACTCAGACCTCACAGACTGTGAGCACAAAAACCAGCACCGGATCCCCTGCCATGCACAGAGCCTATAACCACTGCACAGCAAAAGACCCGAACCGGAGTATCAGCTGCGCTCAGGTCACTCCGCTAGCACTTGTCTCCCGGTTGCCATGACGACGTGGCAGCACAGGGCAGGAGACCCTAACACTCTCACCACTACAATCCATTTTGAATGCAGCTGCGAGGCTAATCTTCCTTGCCAGACGTTCATCGTCTGCAGATCCGCTCTGTCAGTCCCTCCATTGGTTACCGGTATTCTACCGTATTAAATATAAAATACTTTTGCTCACATACAAGGCTATTAACCAAACTGCACCAACATACATCTCTTCACTCATCTCAAAATATCTCCCTACCCGACCTCTCCGCTCTGCACAAGACCTACGTCTCTCATCCACACGAATTACTTGTTCACACTCAAAATTACAGGACTTTATCCGAGCTTCACCCACTCTGTGGAATGCCCTCCCACGCACAGTAAGACTCGCCTCTAGTCTCCAAACCTTTAAATGTTCCCTGAAAACTCACCTCTTCAGACAAGCCTATCAAATTCCAGACCCACCCACATAACCTTCAGTGCTTCCCTATCTAATTACATCATCTGTAGAGTATTCATAACATCACATATCTTGTCTTTCTTTAGTCTCACACCCTCCTGACACTTGGATAACTTTGTGGGGTATCATGATACAACCCATTAAGAACCTAGCAATCTGGTGGACCATTATGCAATAGGTAGCATCAATCCTTGTGTATCTATGCCTATTTCCCTATAGATTGTAAGCTTGCGAGCAGGGCCTTCCTACCTCTGTCTGTCTGTTTTTACCCAGTTTTGTTCTATTACTGTCGTTCTAATTGTAAAGCGCAACGGAATATGCTGCACTATATAAGAAACTGTTAATAAATAAATAAATAAATAATATTACAGGATACACGGTGTAACAAGGTAACAGTCACCCATATTACAGGCTACATGGTGTAACAGGGTAACAGTCACCCATATTACAGTATACACGGTGTAACAAGGTAAAAGTCACCCATATTACAGGATACATGGTGTAACAAGGTAACAGTCACCCATATTACAGTATACACGGTGTAACAAGGTAAAAGTCACCCATATTACAGGATACACGGTGTAACGAGGTAACAATCACCCATATTACAGGATACACGGTGTAACAATGTAACAGTCACCCATATTACAGGATACACAGTGTAACAAGGTAACAGTCGCACATATTACAGGGTACACGGTGTAACAAGGTGACAGTCACACATATTACAGGATACACAGTGTAACAAGGTAACAGTCACCCATATTACAGTATACACGGTGTAACAAGGTAACAGTCACCCGTATTACAGTGTACACGGTGTAACAAGGTAACAGTCACCCATATTACAGGATACACAGTGTAACAAGGTAACAGTCGCACATATTACAGGGTACACAGTGTAACAAGGTAACAGTCACACATATTACAGGATACACAGTGTAACAAGGTAACAGTCACACATATTACAGGATACACGGTGTAACAAGGTAACAGTCACCCATATTACAGGATACACAGTGTAACAAGGTAACAGTCACCCATATTACAGGATACACGGTGTAACAAGGTAACAGTCGCACATATTACAGGATACACGGTGTAACAAGGTAACAGTCACCCATATTACAGTATACACAGTGTAACAAGGTAAGTCGCACATATTACAGGATACATGGTGTAACAAGGTAACAGTCACCCATATTAGAGTATACACAGTGTAACAAGGTAACAGTCACCCATATTACAGGATACATGGTGTAACAAGGTGACAGTCACCCATATTACAGTATACACAGTGTAACAAGGTAAGTCGCACATATCACAGGATACACGGTGTAACAAGGTAACAATCACGCATATTACAGGATACACGGTGTAACAAGGTAACAGTCACACATATTACAGGATACACAGTGTAACAATGTGACAGTCACCCATATAACAGGATACACAGTGTAACAATGTAACAGTCACACATATTACAGGATACACAATGTAACAAGGTAACAGTCACCCATATTACAGGATACACGGTGTAACAATGTGACAGTCACCCATATTACAGTATACACGGTGTAACAAGGTAACAGTCACCCGTATTACAGGATACATGGTGTAACAAGGTAACAGTCACACATATTACAGGATACACAGTGTAACAATGTAACAGTCACCCATATTACAGGATACACGGTGTAACAAGGTAACAGTCACCCATATTACAGGATACACGGTGTAACAATGTAACAGTCACCCATATTACAGGATACACGGTGTAACAAGGTAACAGTCACCCATATTACAGTGTACATGGTGTAACAAGGTGACAGTCACCCATATTACAGGATACACGGTGTAACAATGTGACAGTCACCCATATTACAGTATACACGGTGTAACAAGGTAACAGTCACACATATTACAGGATACACAATGTAACAAGGTAACCGTCACCCATATTACAGGATACATGGTGTAACAAGGTAACAGTCACACATATTACAGGATACACAATGTAACAAGGTAACAGTCACACATATTACAGGATACACAATGTAACAAGGTAACAGTCACCCATATAACAGGATACATGGTGTAACAAGGTAACAGTCACACATATTACAGGATACACAATGTAACAAGGTAACAGTCACCCATATAACAGGATACATGGTGTAACAAGGTAACAGTCACACATATTACAGGATACACAATGTAACAAGGTAACAGTCACCCATATAACAGGATACATGGTGTAACAAGGTAACAGTCACACATATTACAGGATACACAATGTAACAAGGTAACAGTCACACATATTACAGGATACACAATGTAACAAGGTAACAGTCACCCATATAACAGGATACATGGTGTAACAAGGTAACAGTCACCCATATTACAGGATACATGGTGTAACAAGGTAACAGTCACACATATTACAGGATACACAGTGTAACAATGTAACAGTCACCCATATAACAGGATACATGGTGTAACAAGGTAACAATCACCCATATTACAGGATACACGGTGTAACAATGTAACAGTCACCCTATTACAGGATACACAATGTAACAAGGTAACAGTCACACATATTACAGGATACACAATGTAACAAGGTAACAGTCACACATATTACAGGATACACAGTGTAACAATGTAACAGTCACCCATATTACAGTATACACGGTGTAACAAGGTAACAGTCACCCATATTACAGTATACATGGTGTAACAAGGTAACAGTCGCACATATTACAGGATACACGGTGTAACAATGTAACAGTCACCCATATAACAGGATACACGGTGTAACAAGGTAACAGTCACACATATTACAGGATACACAATGTAACAAGGTAACAGTCACACATATTACAGGATACACAATGTAACAAGGTAACAGTCACACATATTACAGGATACATGGTGTAACAAGGTAACAGTCACACATATTACAGGATACACGGTGTAACAAGGTAACAGTCACTCGTATTACAGGATACATGGTGTAACAAGGTAACAGTCACCCATATTACAGGATTCATGGTGTAATCAGGTGACAGTCACCCATATTTCAGTGTACATGGTGTAACAAGGTAACAGTCACACATATTACAGGATACATGGTGTAACAAGGTAACAGTCACCCATATTACAGGATACACGGTGTAACAAGGTTACAGTCACCCATATTACAGTATACACAGTGTAACAAGGTAACAGTCACCCCTATTACAGGATTCATGGTGTAATCAGGTGACAGTCACCCATATTTCAGTGTACATGGTGTAACAAGGTAACAGTCACCCATATTACAGGATACATGGTGTAACAAGGTAACAGTCACCCGTATTACAGGATACATGGTGTAACAAGGTAACAGTCACCCATATTACAGTATACATGGTGTAACAAGGTAACAGTCACCCATATTACAGGATACATGGTGTAACAAGGTAACAGTCACCCGTATTACAGGATACATGGTGTAACAAGGTAACAGTCACCCATATTACAGGATACACGGTGTAACAAAGTGACAGTCACCCATATTACAGTATACACAGTGTAACAAGGTAACAGTCTTCCATATTACAGGATACATGGTGTAACAAGGTTACAGTCACCCATATTACAGTATACACGGTGTAACAAGGTAACAGTCACCCATATTACAGGATACATGGTGTAACAAGGTGACAGTCACCCATATTACAGGATACATGGTGTAACAAGGTTACAGTCACCCATATTACAGTATACACAGTGTAACAAGGTAACAGTCACCCATATTACAGGATACATGGTGTAACAAGGTAACAGTCATCCATATTACAGGATACATGGTGTAACAAGGTGACAGTCACCCATATTACAGTATACACAGTGTAACAAGGTAACAGTCTTCCATATTACAGGATACACGGTGTAACAAGGTAACAGTCACCCATATTACAGGCTACATGGTGTAACAAGGTAACAGTCACACATATTACAGGATACACAGTGTAACAAGGTAACAGTCACCCATATTACAGGATACATGGTGTAACAAGGTAACAGTCACCCATATTACAGTATACACAGTGTAACAAGGTAACAGTCTTCCATATTACAGGATACATGGTGTAACAAGGTAACAGTCACCCATATTACAGGATACATGGTGTATCAAGGTTACAGTCACCCATATTACAGTATACACGGTGTAACAAGGTAACAGTCATCCATATTACAGGATACACGGTGTAACAAGGTGACAGTCACCCATATTACAGGATTCATGGTGTAATCAGGTGACAGTCACCCATATTTCAGTGTACATGGTGTAACAAGGTAACAGTCACCCATATTACAGGATACATGGTGTAACAAGGTAACAGTCACCCATATTACAGGATACATGGTGTAACAAGGTTACAGTCACCCATATTACAGTATACACAGTGTAACAAGGTAACAGTCATCCATATTACAGGATACACGGTGTAACAAGGAAACAGTCACCCATATTACAGTATACACAGTGTAACAAGGTAACAGTCTTCCATATTACAGGATACATGGTGTAACAAGGTTACAGTCACCCATATTACAGTATACACGGTGTAACAAGGTAACAGTCACCCATATTACAGGATACATGGTGTAACAAGGTGACAGTCACCCATATTACAGGATACATGGTGTAACAAGGTTACAGTCACCCATATTACAGTATACATGGTGTAACAAGGTGACAGTCACCCATATTACAGTATACACAGTGTAACAAGGTAACAGTCTTCCATATTACAGGATACACGGTGTAACAAGGAAACAGTCACCCATATTACAGTATACACAGTGTAACAAGGTAACAGTCTTCCATATTACTGGATACATGGTGTAACAAGGTAACAGTCACCCATATTACAGTATACACGGTGTAACAAGGTGACAGTCACCCATATTACAGGATACATGGTGTAACAAGGTTACAGTCACCCATATTACAGTATACACGGTGTAACAAGGTAACAGTCACCCATATTACAGGATACATGGTGTAACAAGGTTACAGTCACCCATATTACAGTATACACGGTGTAACAAGGTAACAGTCACCCATATTACAGGATACATGGTGTAACAAGGTGACAGTCACCCACATTACAGTATACACGGTGTAACAAGGTTACAGTCACCCATATTACAGTATACACGGTGTAACAAGGTGACAGTCACCCATATTACAGGATACACGGTGTAACAAGGTAACAGTCACCCATATTACAGTATACACGGTGTAACAAGGTGACAGTCACCCATATTACAGGATACATGGTGTAACAAGGTTACAGTCACCCATATTACAGTATACACAGTGTAACAAGGTAACAGTCACACATATTACAGGATACACAGTGTAACAAGGTAACAGTCACACATATTACAGGATACACGGTGTAACAAGGTAACAGTCACACATATTACAGGATACACGGTGTAACAAGGTAACAGTCACCCATATTACAGTATACACAGTGTAACAAGGTAACAGTCACACATATTACAGGATACACGGTGTAACAAGGTAACAGTCACCCATATTACAGTATACACAGTGTAACAAGGTAACAGTCACACATATTACAGGATACACGGTGTAACAAGGTAACAGTCACCCATATTACAGGATACACAGTGTAACAAGGTAACAGTCACCCATATTACAGGATACACGGTGTAACAAGGTAACAGTCACCCATATTAGAGTATACACAGTGTAACAAGGTAACAGTCACACATATTACAGGATACACGGTGTAACAAGTTAACAGTCACCCATATTACAGTATACACAGTGTAACAAGGTAACAGTCACCCATATTACAGGATACACAGTGTAACAAGGTAACAGTCACCCATATTACAGTATACACGGTGTAACAAGGTGACAGTCACCCATATTACAGGATACATGGTGTAACAAGGTAACAGTCACCCATATTACAGGATACACAGTGTAACAAGGTAACAGTCACACATATTACAGGATACACGGTGTAACAAGGTAACAGTCACCCATATTACAGGATACACAGTGTAACAAGGTAACAGTCACACATATTACAGGATACACAGTGTAACAAGGTAACAGTCACACATATTACAGGATACACAGTGTAACAAGGTGACAGTCACCCATATTACAGTATACACAGTGTAACAAGGTAACAGTCTTCCATATTACAGGATACACGGTGTAACAAGGAAACAGTCACCCATATTACAGTATACACAGTGTAACAAGGTAACAGTCTTCCATATTACAGGATACATGGTGTAACAAGGTAACAGTCACCCATATTACAGTATACACGGTGTAACAAGGTGACAGTCACCCATATTACAGGATACATGGTGTAACAAGGTTACAGTCACACATATTACAGGATACATGGTGTAACAAGGTTACAGTCACCCATATTACAGGATACACAGTGTAACAAGGTAACAGTCTTCCATATTACAGTATACACGGTGTAACAAGGTAACAGTCACCCATATTACAGGATACATGGTGTAACAAGGTTACAGTCATCCATATTACAGTATACACGGTGTAACAAGGTAACAGTCACCCATATTACAGGATACATGGTGTAACAAGGTGACAGTCACCCATATTACAGTATACACGGTGTAACAAGATTACAGTCACCCATATTACAGTATACACGGTGTAACAAGGTGACAGTCACCCATATTACAGGATACACGGTGTAACAAGGTAACAGTCACCCATATTACAGTATACACAGTGTAACAAGGTGACAGTCACCCATATTACAGGATACATGGTGTAACAAGGTTACAGTCACCCATATTACAGTATACACAGTGTAACAAGGTAACAGTCACACATATCACAGGATACACAGTGTAACAAGGTAACAGTCACACATATTACAGGATACACGGTGTAACAAGGTAACAATCACACATATTACAGGATACACGGTGTAACAAGGTAACAGTCACCCATATTACAGTATACACAGTGTAACAAGGTAACAGTCACACATATTACAGGATACACGGTGTAACAAGGTAACAGTCACCCATATTACAGTATACACAGTGTAACAAGGTAACAGTCACCCATATTACAGGATACACGGTGTAACAAGGTAACAGTCACCCATATTACAGGATACACAGTGTAACAAGGTAACAGTCACCCATATTACAGGATACACGGTGTAACAAGGTAACAGTCACCCATATTACAGTATACACAGTGTAACAAGGTAACAGTCACACATATTACAGGATACACGGTGTAACAAGGTAACAGTCACCCATATTACAGTATACACAGTGTAACAAGGTAACAGTCACACATATTACAGGATACACAGTGTAACAAGGTAACAGTCACCCATATTACAGGATACACGGTGTAACAAGGTAACAGTCACCCATATTACAGGATACATGGTGTAACAAGGTTACAGTCACACATATTACAGGGTACATGGTGTAACAAGGTAACAGTCACACATATTACAGTATACACGGTGTAACAAGGTAACAGTCACCCATATTACAGGATACATGGTGTAACAAGGTAACAGTCACCCATATTACAGTATACACGGTGTAACAAGGTAACAGTCACCCATATTACAGGATACATGGTGTAACAAGGTTACAGTCACCCATATTACAGTATACACGGTGTAACAAGGTAACAGTCACCCATATTACAGGATACATGGTGTAACAAGGTGACAGTCACCCATATTACAGTATACACGGTGTAACAAGGTTACAGTCACCCATATTACAGTATACACAGTGTAACAAGGTAACAGTCACACATATTACAGGATACACGGTGTAACAAGGTAACAATCACCCATATTACAGGATACACGGTGTAACAAGGTAACAGTCACCCATATTACAGTATACACGGTGTAACAAGGTAACAGTCACCCATATTACAGGATACACAGTGTAACAAGGTAACAGTCACCCATATTACAGGATACACGGTGTAACAAGGTGACAGTCACCCATATTACAGTATACACGGTGTAACAAGGTTACAGTCACACATATTACAGGATACACAGTGTAACAAGGTAACAGTCACACATATTACAGGATACACGGTGTAACAAGGTAACAGTCACCCATATTACAGGATACACGGTGTAACAAGGTAACAGTCACACATATTACAGTATACACAGTGTAACAAGGTAACAGTCACCCGTATTACAGGATACACAGTGTAACAAGGTAACAGTCACCCATATTACAGTATACACGGTGTAACAAGGTAACAGTCACCCATATTACAGGATACACAGTGTAACAAGGTAACAGTCACACATATTACAGGATACACGGTGTAACAAGGTAACAGTCACCCATATTACAGGATACACAGTGTAACAAGGTAACAGTCACACATATTACAGGATACACGGTTTAACAAGGTAACAGTCACCCATATTACAGTATACACAGTGTAACAAGGTAACAGTCACACATTTTACAGGATACACAGTGTAACAAGGTAACAGTCAACCATATTACAGTATACACGGTGTAACAAGGTGACAGTCACCCATATTACAGGATACATGGTGTAACAAGGTTACAGTCACCCATATTACAGTATACACGATGTAACAAGGTAACAGTCACCCATATTACAGGATACATGGTGTAAAAAGGTGACAGTCACCCATATTACAGTATACATGGTGTAACAAGGTTACAGTCACCCATATTACATTATACACGGTGTAACAAGGTGACAGTCACCCATATTACAGGATACACGGTGTAACAAGGTAACAGTCACCCATATTACAGTATACACAGTGTAACAAGGTAACAGTCACACATATTACAGGATACACAGTGTAACAAGGTAACAGTCACACATATTACAGGATACACGGTGTAACAAGGTAACAATCACCCATATTACAGGGTACATGGTGTAACAAGGTAACAGTCACACATATTACAGGATACACGGTGTAACAAGGTAAAAGTCACCCATATTACAGTATACACAGTGTAACAAGGTAACAGTCACCCATATTACAGGATACACGGTGTAACAAGGTAACAGTCACCCATATTACAGTATACACAGTGTAACAAGGTAACAGTCACACATATTACAGGATACACGGTGTAACAAGGTAACAGTCACCCATATTACAGTATACACAGTGTAACAAGGTAACAGTCACCCATATTACAGGATACACAGTGTAACAAGGTAACAGTCACACATATTACAGGATACACGGTGTAACAAGGTAACAGTCACACATATTACAGGATACACGGTGTAACAAGTGACAATGCTAAATTCCTTGTCGTATAAACAACCCTTTATGAAGCTAAGAACACTGTACGCTGTTTACTTAAGAAGTACCGTAATGGTACGCTATTGGCGTAGCGATCGCTCAGCCGTAGGCGAGACGCTCAAGCGTCACGTTCGCTCACGGCCCAGTGATCACAGGACACGTTATTGGCTATGTCTATGGGAATGATTCGCTGTAGCGTAGCGTACGCTCGAGACCACGAGGAGGTCACCAGCGATGCAGACGCTCACAACACTATACCTTTATGTTAAAACCTTATACCAATGAAACACACTGAATACCTTAATGTGAGTACAGGGTGTAAGTGCAACCTTGTGTAACCTGACTAACTACAAAGCTGCTTGAGCGTCACCGACGCTCAAGTGAACACTTAACACTATAGAAAATACACAGATACTGGTTTAGGTTCCAAAGCCTATTAACTGTATTATATCTAATATACTTGTAAAAAGAGGATAACAGTACAAATGATACACTACAATATAACAGAGACTTCCTAACCACAGAACTAAACAATAAATACAAAAAGACAATACTACACTGACCTAAATGCAATACAGTACAATGCTATAATACTATGAGAGATATAAGAGAAAAGAGGAGAGAGAGAGATAGAGAGAGAGAGAGAAATTGGCTCACAGAAAGACAATGATTACGGAGAGAAACTTACGCACAAAGGGTATGATCGCCTGCGCCTCGATATCCAGCTCCCGGCTATCAGCAGATAACCGTTGATGAGAGAGTGAGAGCTGGATGTGGTCGGCCTGCCTATTTATGCCCCACACACAATGCAATCTCCTGGTCCTACAATCCCATTGTCCATTGGCCGAAGGAATTCGGCCCTGCATCATAACAAAAGGTCATAGGGTGATTCATACAGGTGGGCTGTGACGATTTCCAACAGCTCAGGTGGGTGGGAAACTGGGTTTCCCGCCGCATACCTGAGTATGGGTAAATAATAGAAATGGACATAAACTTCTTATGTCCATAACTATTCGCACGAGCGATTAATACGCTCCAAACCAACACCGGAATATTGCTAATTAAATACTCTTCCGATGGGTACCAAACACTGCTGTATGATTCCTGTTAGACCCTTCGTACGATATAAAGAGGGATTCCTCAGCTCTGGGACATTGTATTTTAACCAAACTTTCAGAATCTATCAAAGGGACCATGATCTATAAACTACATTAATTGTGAAAATATGTAACGAATGAGTCGCACGCTACGACCACATAAACTCTACCGTAAATACGCATACCGCGCCTGCGTGTGCACGCTATTGCGGGTATGCGCTTCCACGGGAGAGCGTACGCACGCGCAGCGCGGACCAGTGTGCGGTGCAAATATGGCAACGTGCATTGAGACATTTTTCTGACTTTGACAGTCCACCCTTTGGCAGTCAATAATAACTGCCACAAAACATTTAAGGAGAAAAATGTAAGTCAGGGGTTAATTGATTTCCATGGTTGGGTAGGGGAGAAGAGTGGAGTAGGTGTGAAGAGGGTATGACCTAGTGAGAAAGTAGAAGCATGTGTGTATGAGTCCATGTTTGGAGGGTCATGTATCATCGTGCCGTACGTGTGGTAAATCAAGCTTCGAGGTATTGCGAAGTATACATTTGAATTCCTTCTTGTCCTGTGGTACAGGTCTGTGGATGGGCTGTCAAACTCTACCGAGCTCATTTCGGCTGTGGTTGTAACAAAATGGGGATGCACATTTTAGTTGATGATACATGAATGGGGGAGGTATGTGGTTGCTGCTATCTGTGCCTGTATTCCCTATCGTCTATGTGCGTCGTTACCTGGGGGTTGCAGAGATGAAGATAAAGAACACTTACGAAAAATGCAATGATATTCTATGTCAGGGAAATGTACATCTGTCGTCGAAGTTGTTTTCGGTATCTGTTGAGAGTCGTCTTCTTTGCGCTGTATTGCTCCTTGGGCATGAGCAAATAGCTTTGTCTGAGCCATCAGATTTACAAAAAATGTTGGGCTAGCGTGAGTTTAAAAGTACTAGGGAAACTGGGGATCCATGGCAAAGTTCATCAAGTGTCCATATTTAAAGTTGTCAAATCTTCTTCTTTGGTCAATCCGTTGTCTGTATACATCTCGTCTCGTCAGCTTCCTCGTCCAAGGGGGTCTTTGTATCTTGGAGAAAAGCAGAAAAACAGGTGAAAGAAACGGACCGTATAATCGCATTTTCATCACATTCTGGTTTCTATCATTGGGTCATAAATCAAATCCAGGTTAATTACAGTTTCCTCACTCCTCAAGCTCATCACTTTTGTACTTTGTTTGCACCTCATTAAAGCCTGCCCGCATCTAAATATCAATCCAATCGATATAACGACACCCAAGATACATAGTAGAAACTTTCCAACATCCATTATGACTCCTTGAGCCCAGTCTCCAAAACCGGAGAACCAATTTCGCGGGTTCAACCATGACACCCAACTAGTCAGCTCATTACCTACAGCAGCAAGGGTGAGATTGTGTTTTCGACGAAATTCCCACTTTAATTGCAGAATATCGTCCATCTTTTGGTCTATGACCTCTACCGGATCCTCGGTGCTATTTGTGATATACGTGCAACACTTTATGCCGTACTGTGTTGCCAATGTAACACAATATCCGCCTGTTACTGCTGTAAGATAATTAAGAACCATCCTATGCTGAACTAGTTCTGTTTTGTAAGCTTGAAGTTCTCTTCCAGTGTATCTAAACGTGTCATCATACATTTCAGTGATATTATCTAGCAAATTGGCGAGTGCGGAAATGTATCTATAATTCATCACACCTCGAGCGGTGCGAGTGAAATCTAACGCTACCAGAACCTGAATCCCGGTGGATTCATGGATAAGATCAGAGGCCGGATGCTCTAACCTTTCTGACAGTTGTCTTTTAACTCGGTGCTCGTAATGAGTGTGAGTATAAGGAGCTTGGGCACCACGGTGTATGTCCTTCATTTTGTCATGTGTAACAGTCATCACTTCAGGCAATACTTTTCCAATATAACACAATCCTTCAGAGTTTGGGGCAAGCCACTTGTACGCCTTTCTCCCGCATATGAAATATGCATCATCGGGGAGAACATATGGGACGGAGAAGGACATGACCATGTTACAAACCTTCCAGGTGAAATCTCCTGACCCTAATTCTTCCATCTGCCTAATGCACGTATCGGTTTGTACGATATGTGCACAGTATCCTGGTGATACCTCTCCAACTCTAGTAATCCTATTTCCTAAGGTATATCGATACCGGAAAGATTTTCCTCTACTGGCTATGTGGCGTACGAGCTCTGTATCTGTAGGCATTCTATCTGCTCTGTGTGAGAAGGTCATGGTAAGGTTGCTCCATGACACTTCCCAATTTCCCGGTTTTCTGGGATTGGAGATGTTAAAACATATGAGGGACCTATCCACATGGTATTGGTGGAGCTTCAAACTAGGAGGGCTGGAGATGTTAAACCTCCGATCCACCGGTCTCCCACCACTTAGCTCAAGTACCTCCCCTAACGTTAAAGGAAATGGTACTAGCCCTGATTTACTGTGACCCTGAGGTACTTGAGAGCATACCCAACAATCGGTCTTGTTTAACACGTTACCCACTAGAGAGTGATAGTCACTCAATGGATGCCGGTCCATATGGATATTAAAACTAGATTGGCATTTCTTTATGCATCCATCTTCAACCAGATTATCACAGAGCCTACAGATACAATTTTCTTCAGCTAACAATCCATCACAATTTCTTCTATCGGATCGTTTTCTGATACTCGCCTTTGCTTGTTGGTTTGGTTGATCTTGGAAAACTACGCCTCCATCATCATAATCGGAACCCATTCCAGAACCTCTCTCGACCTCTATGGTACTCTCGCCGGAACAGACTGCTCTGGTCAACATCATGGTTACCATCAAAATCCGGATCACAGTCTCTTGGGGCAAGTCCATCTTTGAGGAGGAAATAGAGAAGAATGAGAAGGGGGAAAAAGAAATTTTAAGGGAGAGGGGATGGGGAGTGGAGAAAACAATAAAAGGGAGAGGGGAGTCGACAGCTGCTTTCGATCTTCAAGGCTCAGGTGCCGCCTCAGTCCTCCTGGAACAGACACTCTAGTGATACAACCTCTACCGTCTGTTCCTTATCACGGGACTTCTCGGGATCAGCAACCTTCTTGCAGTGGGATGAATGGACCCAAGTCTCTCTCTCAGCAACCTTCAATGCTGTGGTGCTAGTCAATAAGACCTGGTATGGTCCTTCCCATCTATCAATAAGACAACCTGAGCGTAGAAAATTTCGTATCATTACATAATCCCCAGGTTCAATGTCATGACAATTACTATCTGGTAAATCAGGAATCACCAACTTCAGATTATCATTTTGATTCCTCAACTGCTTACTCACGTTAATCAAGTATTTTACAGTTACTTCATTGTTACATTTCAAATCATCCTGAGGGTTAATCATGACATGCGGTTGTCGACCAAACAGAATTTCAAAAGGAGACAGATTAAGAGGGGACCTGGGAGTGGTTCTGATGCTATACAAAACAATGGGTAAAGCTTCTGGCCATGTCAATCCTGTCTCTGCCATTACTTTACTCAATTTATTTTTAATAGTGCTGTTCACTCTTTCGACCTTCGCACTCGCCTGTGGACGGTACGGAGTGTGCAGCTTGCTATCAATTCCCATCAACTTACACATTCCTTGAAAGACATCACCTGTAAAATGGGTACCCCTATCACTTTCAATGATTCTAGGGATACCATATCTACATACAAATTCCTGCACAATTTTCTTAGCTGTAAACATAGCGGTATTTGTAGCTGCTGGAAAAGCTTCGACCCAATTCGAGAAAACATCTATACAAACAAGTACATATTTCAAATTTCTACATGGGGGTAATTGAATGAAGTCAATTTGTATTACTTGGAAAGGGCCGCCGGCAGGTGGGATATGGGATGGTTCTGTAGGTATTGCCTTTCCAATATTCTTTCTCAGACAGGTAAGGCATGACATTGCTCTTTTACTCGCATGAGAGGAGAATCCTGGGGTGCACCAGTATGCTCTTACCAATTTGCACATCCCCTCCTTGCCTAGATGAGTCAGCCCGTGAGCTGCTTCAGCCAGACATGGAAGGTATGCCCTGGGGGCCACTGGTTTACCATGTCCATCCGTCCAGAGCCCTGAGGACTCCTGGCCATATCCCTTTGCCTTCCAGACTGCTCTTTCCTGTGTGGAACACAAATTCTGCATCTCACACAACTTCTGTGTGTTGATGGTATTAAATACCATCAACTGTGTGGTGTCTGTCCGTGTGGGGGTAGCAGCTGCAAGCTTTGCGGCTTCGTCTGCTCGGCTGTTACCAAGTGACACTGGGTCTTGACTATATGTATGTGCTTTACATTTGATAACAGCCACTCTGTCGGGTTCCTGTATCGCTGTTAGAAGCCTTTTTATGTGAGCTGCATGCGCTATCGGTGTACCAGCTGCCGTCATGAAATTTCTGAGACGCCATAGCGCTCCGAAATCATGGATTACCCCGAACGCGTATCTAGAATCGGTGTAGATATTGGCAGACTTATCCTTAGCCAATTCACATGCTCTGGTTAGGGCGACCAGTTCAGCAACCTGGGCTGAGTGAGGTGGGCCTAGCGGTTCCGCTTCTATGGTGTCTTGGTCATCTACGACTGCGTATCCAGTACACAAGTCTCCCGAGTCTGACTGTCTGTGACAACTACCGTCCGTGTAGAACGTGAGTTCTGCATCTTCTAGTGGATTGTCACTGATGTCAGGCCTTGCGGTAAAATTTTGGGTCAAATATTCCATACAATCATGTGTATCTTCCTTTGCATTAAATCCTCCTTCCCCATCACTCTCACCTTCCACCCTTTGTGTCTGACCAGGCACACCTGGGAGAAATGTTGCAGGGTTTAATGCACTGCATCTCCTTATGGTGATGTTTACGGGGGCCATTAATGCCAATTCCCATCTTGTAAACCTTGCTGATGAGACGTGTCTGGTTTGGGCAGAATTCAATAAGGCAGATACCGCATGCGGTGTATGGATTGTGAGGTTGTGGCCTAGCACGACATCTTCGCTTTTTGTCACTAGCAATGCTATCGCCGCAACGCTACGCAAGCATGTGGGGAGGGATCGCGCTACCGTGTCTAGCTGAGCGCTGTAGTATGCAATTGGCCTGCTGGCATCACCGTGTTTTTGTGTTAGTACACCTGCTGCGCACCCAGCACTTTCTGTTCCGTATAGTTCAAAGGGTTTCCCATAGTCTGGCATACCTAGTGCTGGTGCCTGCGTTAGGCACTGTTTGAGTCTCTCAAATGCTGTTTCGGATTCGTCTGTATGCGAAATCCGATCAGGTTTGTTTGAGGAGACCATTTCCTGCAAAGGTAGCGCCAATATGGAAAACCCTGGGATCCAATTACGGCAATACCCACACATTCCTAGAAACGTCCTGATCTGTTGCTGGGTTTGTGGCAGTGTCATGTCTCTAATGGCTTGGATTCTATCAGCGGTCAGGTGTCTCAGTCCTTGTGTTAGACAGTGTCCCAAGTATTTTACCTTAGCTTGGCATAATTGCAACTTGTCTTTGGAGACCTTGTGACCTGTGTCTGAAAGATGAAACAGGAGCTGTTTCGTATCCTTCAGGGATGCCTCCAATGAATCAGAACACAGTAGTAGATCATCCACGTACTGTATCAACACTGATCCACTTTCCGGTTGGAAAGACTGTAAACAATCATGCAAAGCCTGAGAAAATATACTTGGACTATCTATGAAACCTTGGGGTAACCGAGTCCACGTGTATTGGACTCCTCTGTATGTGAATGCAAACAAATATTGGCTGTCAGGGTGCAGAGGTACCGAAAAGAAAGCGGAGCAGAGGTCAATAACAGTGAAAAATTTGGCAGTGGGAGGAATTTGCATTAGGATGACAGCTGGATTAGGCACTACGGGGAACTGACTCTCAACTATTTTGTTAATCCCCCTTAGATCCTGCACTAGCCTGTAACCCCTCCCCCCACTCTTTTTAACAGGGAAGATGGGACTATTTGCTGTGCTGGACGTTCTTACTAGAATGCCCTGTTGTAGCAAGCGCTCTATTACGGGAAAAACTCCTAACTCCACCTCTGGCTTCAGAGGATACTGTGGGATTTTTGGAGCTATCCTACCATCTTTTACTTGCACAACTACTGGAGCTACATTTGCCATTAATCCAGTGTCCTGTCCATCTTTTGTCCAAAGCGACTCTGGTATCTGAGATGTCATCTCTTCTACTTGGGATGGATTCCTATTTGTCATAATGGAATGTGGCATTAATTTTGATGGGGAGTCTAACATGTCTCGTACTTCCTGAGCGTGATTCTCAGGAATGTCCAAGAATACACCTTCAGGAGTACAATAAATGACGCAACCCATTTTACATAGTAAGTCTCTTCCCAGGAGATTAGTTGGTGCAGATGCAGCCAGCAAAAAGGAATGCTTGGTATGCAAAGGCCCTATTGTAATCTCGGCTGGTTTGCTAACAGGGTAGTGCTGGACTACTCCTGTTACTCCCATGGCTGGAATTGTCCTACCAGTGGTTCTCATGCCCACTGTCGAATTTATCACTGACTTGGCCGCCCCTGTGTCTACAAGAAAGTTTAAAGTTTTACCAGCTACATTGATTGCAATCTCTGGTTCGCTTCCAAGACTGGCAATCAACTTAACTGGCTGCAGATTACAGGTATGGCCACACCCCTATTGGGTATGCTGACCTCCCTGAATCCCATTGGCAGCAACTACTTGTGGGGGAGTTAGCTGGGAACTACCAGAGGCATGCCAATCTCTGTTCGGGGGGTATCTTTTTGTTTCCCCTGTATGTGGCTCAAAACTCCGCCTCTGTGGACCCTGCTCCCAATGTCGTGTGTTGTGTTGTTGTCTAGGGGGTTGAAAAGATCTTTGTACATTCTTTGTTCTACATTCTCGTGCATAGTGTCCCGGTCTGTTACAAGAAAAACATGTTATTACACTTGCCTTACCCACAGGATTCGGTGGTACATACGCAGGCTGCCTTGTGGTCAGCGCCTGTATACTTACGGACATCAACTTATCACTTTGCGACTCCCTGTGCCTAGTGATATTTCTGTCGTGATCAATAGCAGCCTCTCTCAATGTGGACACTGACAGACCTCGCCAGCATGGTTGCGTGGTCTGTACCCTAGCTTTTAATGTTTCTTTCAAACCATCCATCAGTACAGATACTGCTACTTCTCGATGGTTTGGGTTGGTCTTAATGTCTTCTATACCAGTGTACTTTGCCATTTCTAATAGTGCCCGGTGAAAATATTCTGTTGCCGTTTCGGACTCCTTTTGCTTAATGGAAAATATTTTATTCCATTTAACAACGGCAGGGAAATACTCTTTTAGCTGTAAATTTATCCTTTTTACATTATCCTTGTTGTACACGTCTGTAAGCGGTACATCTTTATCCAATGCACAATCAGCTAAAAATTGAGTTGCATCAACATTGGAAGGTAAACAAGCTCTTAGCAGTATCTGCCAATCCTTGTTGTTGGGTTCTACCGTGTTACCTAAATCCCTGATGTATTTTTGGCTAGCAACTAAATCCTTCCTGGGGTCAGGAAATTCGGACACTATTGTTCTTAATTCCATTCTGGAAAATGGAGTGTACATGGCAATGTTCCTTATGGGAGTGGCTCCAGACACATCTGTTTTTCCATTGGGAACTGCTATTACCCTTACAGGAGCAATTCTAACAGCCTCTTCCTGTGTAGATTCTACTGCTTGTTGTGGTACAATTGTTTCAGTGTAGTGCATGGTGCCGTACTTACCCGTTGACACGACCTCACCTATCCCTCCGCTAGGGGCTTTCACTAATCTCGTGGGTGTCGCTGTGCCTACTGTGGTCTCTGCTATGGTGGCCGCAAGAGAGAGAGCTGAAATTGTTGCTGAATCGTCTTCTTGATCACACTCCTGAGGAAGGTTCAAAACAGGGTACAACTTGCACGGGTTAATACTTGCATGAGTTATTTGGTTAACATCATTAACATTTACAGTGTTACTAAGAGTTTGTGTTTTACAACCCAGTGCGTTTCTCTCCGCAATCAACTTCTCTCCTGCAATGTATGGTGGGGGAGGAGCTGTGGCAATCAACTTCCTGACTGCCCCAGATCCTGCCGCCAGAGCCAAACCTCTCTGTATCTCACCTTCCTGGTGCCATAACTGTAAACAATCATGATGCTGAATTCGTCTCTTTGCTGATTTTACGAGACATATCCTCCTCCTTAAATTTTGTAACACTTCTGGACTGAAGCTACCTATTCTTGGGAATTTGTCCCTGTCTTGTACAGTCATTCTCTCCCATTCATCACATAAAACCTCTGTGTGACTACCGTATTTTTCACACATTACATATCGTGCCGACCCAACTGGTCGGTTCACAGAATCAACTTGAACCAGGGTTGATCGCCCCCTACCTGAGCAACTGGCCCCCATAGTCTGCAGGTGTTGCTTAGTCCTCCTTGGATCTCTGTATCAAGGTTTTCAGCAAGCCTTTACAGACAACCAAATTACTCCACAGTAGGCCGGCGGTGGCGGTTTACCGAGTACCCCACTCACTCGCCCACCTCGACCAATACGACCTGATCACACCGACGTGGTGCTGGCGTACTCGATACAGGGCCCCTATGGAACCTTCAGTTTACTGGAACATATGAGGGTTACCCGCAGGACACTTACTCTTTCCAGTAAAGGTGGGGTTGTTAGATAGTTCCTGAGTGACCAGCGAACTTCCCTTCCAAAAATAAAAAATTACACAAATCACGTCAGAATGTACAAATAGCGTTTGTGACCACTTTACTCTAATGGTATTAGGTCAGATTACTAACTACTGCACACAATTACGTGCGGTCCAATCGTTCAGTACACGAGCACTACTTGTCATGTACTGAAAGACCAATGGAATCGATGTTTCCGGACGCGATTCCTTCAGCAAGAGCTTATGGCCTATATGGGTTCTGCACCAACACCCCAGGCGTTGTGCCACTGGACTTTTATAGCGGACCTTTTACCTTACGACCTCCTGGTCTTGTTCCTTATGACCTCCTGGTCTTGTTACCTTATGACCTCCTGGTCTTGTTCCCTTATGACCTCCTGGTCTTGTTACCTTATGACCTCCTGGTCTTGTTACCTTATGGTCCGCTATACTCTAATGCTCAAATATTATTTAACCAGGGATGCCTCCCTAGCCACCGTATATGTCACTTACACGTATGTCCCTTGACGAGTACCCGGCTTTCCTTTTGGTTCCACCTTAAAGTTATATAAACTTTTGTATACAAAACACACTCACTCAACACATGTACACTTTGTTTCTATATCTATTTCTGCGCAGAAATTGTCTTTAGGCCAAAAGTGTTACCAATTAGGAGCAGGATCTGTTAAACTAAATTTCAGATTTTTCCAAAAATAGATTTGCGTTATTTACCGCGTCGCGTTATCTACCGCTGTGCGTTAATTATCGCCTTTGCGTTACTTTACTTTATCACAACTTGAGCTACGTGGGCGTAACCGGACGCTACGTTGCGTAATGTACGCTGCGTGCGTCTGCCTTTGGATTGCGTACGCTAGTCTTTGTTAGCGACACGTGTACGCAATGCAAAGATCCACCGTAACACAATATATTTTTATCAATGTAAATGATCCCTGATCATCTACCGCAATCCACACTGACTGCCTTGTATCTCAGACAAACCGTGTGTTTGTTCTATACTTTAACTATTACCTTTACTATGAAATAACAGCAAATCTCTTTTTAGCACTTTCTATCAACTATAAAATTGGCAAACAGGAATAGTGATATACGAAAATGAAACAGAAATGCAGATATATGCGTGCGTACGCAAGACAAAAGAAAAATAAACAGTTTTAAAAGACACAAGCGTTTTGTTCTTACTTCCGGTTACCGGATTCCTTCAGCACTCTTTGTCTAAGCGAAGCAGACGCTTATCCCGCCAGCAACTGCGAGACAACCTCCCACCCTTTTGCTGGAGGGATAATGTCTGCTGATCTACCTAGTGCAGATGTGAGAAGTATAGGACGAGTCCCCAATTGACAATGCTAAATTCCTTGTCGTATAAACAACCCTTTATGAAGCTAAGAACACTGTACGCTGTTTACTTAAGAAGTACCGTAATGGTACGCTATTGGCGTAGCGATCGCTCAGCCGTAGGCGAGACGCTCAAGCGTCACGTTCGCTCAGGGCCCAGTGATCACAGGACACGTTATTGGCTATGTCTAGGGGAATGATTCGCTGTAGCGTAGCGTACGCTCGAGACCACGAGGAGGTCACCAGCGATGCAGACGCTCACAACACTATACCTTTATGTTAAAACCTTATACCAATGAAACACACTGAATACCTTAATGTGAGTACAGGGTGTAAGTGCAACCTTGTGTAACCTGACTAACTACAAAGCTGCTTGAGCGTCACCGACGCTCAAGTGAACACTTAACACTATAGAAAATACACAGATACTGGTTTAGGTTCCAAAGCCTATTAACTGTATTATATCTAATATACTTGTAAAAAGAGGATAACAGTACAAATGATACACTACAATATAACAGAGACTTCCTAACCACAGAACTAAACAATAAATACAAAAAGACAATACTACACTGACCTAAATGCAATACAGTACAATGCTATAATACTATGAGAGATATAAGAGAAAAGAGGAGAGAGAGAGATAGAGAGAGAGAGAGAAATTGGCTCACAGAAAGACAATGATTACGGAGAGAAACTTACGCACAAAGGGTATGATCGCCTGCGCCTCGATATCCAGCTCCCGGCTATCAGCAGATAACCGTTGATGAGAGAGTGAGAGCTGGATGTGGTCGGCCTGCCTATTTATGCCCCACACACAATGCAATCTCCTGGTCCTACAATCCCATTGTCCATTGGCCGAAGGAATTCGGCCCTGCATCATAACAAAAGGTCATAGGGTGATTCATACAGGTGGGCTGTGACGATTTCCAACAGCTCAGGTGGGTGGGAAACTGGGTTTCCCGCCGCATACCTGAGTATGGGTAAATAATAGAAATGGACATAAACTTCTTATGTCCATAACTATTCGCACGAGCGATTAATACGCTCCAAACCAACACCGGAATATTGCTAATAAAATACTCTTCCGATGGGTACCAAACACTGCTGTATGATTCCTGTTAGACCCTTCGTACGATATAAAGAGGGATTCCTCAGCTCTGGGACATTGTATTTTAACCAAACTTTCAGAATCTATCAAAGGGACCATGATCTATAAACTACATTAATTGTGAAAATATGTAACGAATGAGTCGCACGCTACGACCACATAAACTCTACCGTAAATACGCATACCGCGCCTGCGTGTGCACGCTATTGCGGGTATGCGCTTCCACGGGAGAGCGTACGCACGCGCAGCGCGGACCAGTGTGCGGTGCAAATATGGCAACGTGCATTGAGACATTTTTCTGACTTTGACACAAGGTAACAGTCACACATATTACAGGATACACAGTGTAACAAGGTAACAGTCGCACATATCACAGGATACACGGTGTAACAAGGTTACAGTCACCCATATTACAGTATACACGGTGTAACAAGGTAACAATCACCCATATTACAGGGTACATGGTGTAACAAGGTAACAGTCACACATATTACAGGATACACGGTGTAACAAGGTAACAGTCACACATATTACAGGATACACGGTGTAACAAGGTAACAGTCACCCATATTACAGGATACACAGTGTAACAAGGTAACAGTCACACATATTACAGGATACACGGTGTAACAAGGTAACAGTCACCCATATTACAGGATACACGGTGTAACAAGGTAACAGTCACCCATATTACAGTATACACAGTGTAACAAGGTAACAGTCACCCGTATTACAGGATACACAGTGTAACAAGGTAACAGTCACCCATATTACAGTATACACGGTGTAACAAGGTAACAGTCACCCATATTACAGGATACACAGTGTAACAAGGTAACAGTCACCCATATTACAGGATACACAGTGTAACAAGGTAACAGTCACACATATTACAGGATACACGGTGTAACAAGGTAACAGTCACCCATATTACAGGATACACGGTGTAACAATGTAACAGTCACCCATATTACAGTATACACGGTGTAACAAGGTAACAGTCACCCGTATTACAGGATACACAGTGTAACAAGGTAACAGTCACCCATATTACAGTATACACGGTGTAACAAGGTAACAGTCACCCATATTACAGGATACACAGTGTAACAAGGTGACAGTCACACATATTACAGGATACACGGTGTAACAAGGTAACAGTCACCCATATTACAGGATACACAGTGTAACAAGGTAACAGTCACACATATTACAGGATACACGGTGTAACAAGGTAACAGTCACCCATATTACAGGATACACAGTGTAACAAGGTAACAGTCACACATATTACAGGATACACAGTGTAACAAGGTAACAGTCACCCATATTACAGTATACACGGTGTAACAAGGTGACAGTCACCCATATTACAGGATACATGGTGTAACAAGGTTACAGTCACCCATATTACAGTATACACGATGTAACAAGGTAACAGTCACCCATATTACAGGATACATGGTGTAACAAGGTGACAGTCACCCATATTACAGTATACACTGTGTAACAAGGTTACAGTCACCCATATTACAGTATACACGGTGTAACAAGGTGACAGTCACCCATATTACAGGATACACGGTGTAACAAGGTAACAGTCACCCATATTACAGTATACACAGTGTAACAAGGTAACAGTCACACATATTACAGGATACACAGTGTAACAAGGTAACAGTCACACATATTACAGGATACACGGTGTAACAAGGTAACAATCACCCATATTACAAGGTACATGGTGTAACAAGGTAACAGTCACACATTTTACAGGATACACGGTGTAACAAGGTAAAAGTCACCCATATTACAGTATACACAGTGTAACAAGGTAACAGTCACCCATATTACAGGATACACGGTGTAACAAGGTAACAGTCACCCATATTACAGTATACACAGTGTAACAAGGTAACAGTCACACATATTACAGGATACACGGTGTAACAAGGTAACAGTCACCCATATTACAGTATACACGGTGTAACAAGGTAACAGTCACCCATATTACAGGGTACACGGTGTAACAAGGTAACAGTCGCACATATCACAGGATACACGGTGTAACAAGGTTACAGTCACCCATATTACAGTATACAAGGTGTAACAAGGTGACAGTCACCCATATTACAGGATACACGGTGTAACAAGGTAACAGTCACCCATATTACAGTATACACAGTGTAACAAGGTAACAGTCACACATATTACAGGATACACGGTGTAACAAGGTAACAATCACCCATATTACAGGATACACGGTGTAACAAGGTAACAGTCACCCATATTACAGTATACACAGTGTAACAAGGTAACAGTCACCCATATTACAGTATACACAGTGTAACAAGGTAACAATCACCCATATTACAGGGTACATGGTGTAACAAGGTAACAGTCACACATATTACAGGATACACGGTGTAACAAGGTAACAGTCACCCATATTACAGGATACATGGTGTAACAAGGTAACAGTCACCCATATTACAGTATACACGGTGTAACAAGGTAACAGTCACCCATATTACAGGATACATGGTGTAACAAGGTAACAGTCACACATATTACAGGATACACGGTGTAACAAGGTAACAGTCACCCATATTACAGGATACACGGTGTAACAAGGTAACAGTCACCCATATTACAGTATACACAGTGTAACAAGGTAACAGTCACACATATTACAGGGTACATGGTGTAACAAGGTGACAGTCACACATATTACAGGATACATGGTGTAACAAGGTAACAGTCACCCGTATTACAGGATACACAGTGTAACAAGGTAACAGTCACACATATTACAGGATACACAGTGTAACAAGGTAACAGTCACACATATCACAGGATACACAGTGTAACAAGGTAACAGTCGCACATATTACAGGGTACACGGTGTAACAAGGTAACAGTTACCCATATTACAGGGTACATGGTGTAACAAGGTAACAGTTACCCGTATTACAGTATACACAGTGTAACAAGGTAACAGTCACCCATATTACAGGATACACAGTGTAACAAGGTAACAGTCACACATATTACAGGATACATGGTGTAACAAGGTAACAGTCACCCATATTACAGTATACACGGTGTAACAAGGTAACAGTCACACATATTACAGGATACACAGTGTAACAAGGTAACAGTCACACATATCACAGGATACACAGTGTAACAAGGTAACAGTCACCCCTATTATAGGATACACAGTGTAACAAGGTAACAGTCACACATATTACAGGATACACGGTGTAACAAGGTAACAGTCACCCCTATTATAGGATACACAGTGTAACAAGGTAACAGTCACACATATCACAGGATACACAGTGTAACAAGGTAACAGTCGCACATATTACAGGGTACACGGTGTAACAAGGTTACAGTCACCCATATTACAGGATACACGGTGTAACAAGGTAACAGTCACACATATCACAGGATACACAGTGTAACAAGGTAACAGTCGCACATATTACAGGGTACACGGTGTAACAAGGTAACAGTCACCCATATTACAGTATACACGGTGTAACAAGGTAACAGTTACCCATATTACAGGGTACATGGTGTAACAAGGTAACAGTTACCCATATTACAGTATACACAGTGTAACAAGGTAACAGTCACACATATTACAGGATACACAGTGTAACAAGGTAACAGTCACACATATCACAGGATACACAGTGTAACAAGGTAACAGTCGCACATATTACAGGGTACACGGTGTAACAAGGTAACAGTTACCCATATTACAGTATACACAGTGTAACAAGGTAACAGT
Source organism: Pseudophryne corroboree (assembly GCF_028390025.1). Taxonomy (NCBI): domain Eukaryota; kingdom Metazoa; phylum Chordata; class Amphibia; order Anura; family Myobatrachidae; genus Pseudophryne; species Pseudophryne corroboree. Next base: position 7,253,070 of record NC_086454.1, on the reverse strand, counting down.
CACACATATTACAGGATACACAGTGTAACAAGGTAACAGTCACACATATTACAGGATACATGGTGTAACAAGGTAACAGTCACCCATATTACAGTATACACAGTGTAACAAGGTAACAGTCACACATATTACAGGATACACAGTGTAACAAGGTAACAGTCACACATATCACAGGATACACAGTGTAACAAGGTAACAGTCACCCCTATTATAGGATACACAGTGTAACAAGGTAACAGTCACACATATCACAGGATACACAGTGTAACAAGGTAACAGTCGCACATATTACAGGGTACACGGTGTAACAAGGTTACAGTCACCCATATTACAGGATACACGGTGTAACAAGGTAACAGTCACACATATCACAGGATACACGGTGTAACAAGGTAACAGTCGCACATATTACAGGGTACACGGTGTAACAAGGTAACAGTCACACATATCACAGGATACACAGTGTAACAAGGTAACAGTCACCCGTATTACAGGATACACAGTGTAACAAGGTAACAGTCACACATATTACAGGATACACAGTGTAACAAGGTAACAGTCACACATATCACAGGATACACAGTGTAACAAGGTAACAGTCACCCCTATTATAGGATACACAGTGTAACAAGGTAACAGTCACACATATCACAGGATACACAGTGTAACAAGGTAACAGTCACCCCTATTATAGGATACACAGTGTAACAAGGTAACAGTCACACATATCACAGGATACACAGTGTAACAAGGTAACAGTCGCACATATTACAGGGTACACGGTGTAACAAGGTTACAGTCACCCATATTACAGGATACACGGTGTAACAAGGTAACAGTCACCCATATTACAGGATACATGGTGTAACAAGGTTACAGTCACCCATATTACAGGATACACGGTGTAACAAGGTTACAGTCACCCATATTACAGGATACACGGTGTAACAAGGTAACAGTCACCCATATTACAGGATACATGGTGTAACAAGGTTACAGTCACCCATATTACAGGATACACGGTGTAACAAGGTTACAGTCACCCATATTACAGGATACATGGTGTAACAAGGTTACAGTCACCCATATTACAGGATACACGGTGTAACAAGGTAACAGTCACCCATATTACAGGATACATGGTGTAACAAGGTTACAGTCACCCATATTACAGGATACACGGTGTAACAAGGTTACAGTCACCCATATTACAGGATACACGGTGTAACAAGGTAACAGTCACCCATATTACAGGATACATGGTGTAACAAGGTTACAGTCACCCATATTACAGGATACACGGTGTAACAAGGTTACAGTCACCCATATTACAGGATACATGGTGTAACAAGGTTACAGTCACCCATATTACAGTATACACGGTGTAACAAGGTAACAGTCACCCATATTACAGGATACACGGTGTAACAAGGTAACAGTCACACATATCACAGGATACACAGTGTAACAAGGTAACAGTCGCACATATTACAGGGTACACGGTGTAACAAGGTTACAGTCACCCATATTACAGGATACATGGTGTAACAAGGTGACAGTCACCCATATTACAGGATACATAGTGTAACAAGGTAACAGTCACACATATCACAGGATACACAGTGTAACAAGGTAACAGTCACCCATATTACAGGATACATGGTGTAACAAGGTAACAGTCGCACATATTACAGGGTACACGGTGTAACAAGGTTACAGTCACACATATTACAGGATACATGGTGTAACAAGGTTACAGTCACCCATATTACAGGATACATGGTGTAACAAGGTGACAGTCACACATATTACAGGATACACGGTGTAACAAGGTAACAGTCACCTATATTACAGTATACATGGTGTAACAAGGTGACAGTCACACATATTACAGGATACACGGTGTAACAAGGTAACAGTCACACATATTACAGTATACACAGTGTAACAAGGTAACAGTCACCCATATTACAGGATACACAGTGTAACAAGGTAACAGTCACCCATATTACAGGATACATGGTGTAACAAGGTAACAGTCACCCATATTACAGTATACACGGTGTAACAAGGTAACAGTCACACATATTACAGGATACATGGTGTAACAAGGTAACAGTCACACATATTACAGGATACATGGTGTAACAAGGTGACAGTCACCCATATTACAGGATACATGGTGTAACAAGGTAACAGTCACCCGTATTACAGGATACACAGTGTAACAAGGTAACAGTCACCCATATTACAGGATACATGGTGTAACAAGGTAACAGTCACCCATATTACAGTATACACGGTGTAACAAGGTAACAGTCACACATATTACAGGATACATGGTGTAACAAGGTGACAGTCACCCATATTACAGGATACACGGTGTAACAAGGTAACAGTCTTCCATATTACAGGATACATGGTGTAACAAGGTAACAGTCACACATATTACAGTATACACAGTGTAACAAGGTAACAGTCACCCATATTACATTATACATGGTGTAACAAGGTAACAGTCACACATATTACAGGATACACAGTGTAACAAGGTAACAGTCACCCATATTACAGGGTACATGGTGTAACAAGGTAACAGTCACCCCTATTATAGGATACACGGTGCAACAAGGTAACAGTCACCCCTATTACAGGATACACGGTGTAACAAGGTAACAGTCACACATATTACAGTATACATGGTGTAACAAGGTAACAGCCACACATATTACAGGATACACGGTGTAACAGGGTAACAGTCACCCATATTACAGGATACATGGTGTAACAAGGTAACAGTCACCCATATTACAGGATACATGGTGTAACAAGGTAACAGTCACCCATATTACAGGATACATAGTGTAACAAGGTAACAGTCACACATATTACAGGGTACACGGTGTAACAAGGTAACAGTCACACATATTACAGGATACACGGTGTAACAAGGTAACAGTCACCCATATTACAGGGTACACGGTGTAACAAGGTAACAGTCACCCATATTACAGGGTACACGGTGTAACAAGGTAACAGTCACACATATTACAGTATACATGGTGTAACAAGGTAACAGCCACACATATTACAGGGTACACGGTTTTACAAGGTAACAGTCACCCATATTACAGGATACGACTTATCAGCTATAGAACACGTTCATTATTTAAAAAATATTTTAATTCAGCTTTGTTCCTTTCAAAAAATAAAAGAATACTCTGCAAGTTTCAGACAGATTGAAAAGCCCTCTGTGAGGTTTTCTTCCTCTGTTCCCCCGCTCCCAGAATACATGCAATAAATGGATGTTCTTCAGATTGCAGCTGACACAAATCTACATCCTTATAATGAGCGTATCTGGGGTTTCCAGTCCCCTAATTATACACAAAGTCCTTGGCACTTTGGGGAGCAGTTTGACACCAGACTATATATTGAGTAGTGCGAGTCACCAGAAAGACCTCTTACCATTACTCTATCAACTTATGAACTCTATCTGGGATAATTATCCTGACTTCATATTTTTCTGTTAACTAGGTGAAAACAAAACTCGGTAAAACTTGTGAAAATTGACCCCAGCGGCACTTAAGTGATGTCGGTTAAAGTGCTGACAGACAACAACAATGTTTCATTAAGTAGATGAAAAAAGAGATGAGATGATTTTCCAGATATACGGTGGGAGATGAGGACATGGCAAATTATGACGTACATTACAATGATACATGTTCATGACTTACCACTAAATCAAATAAGTTCAAATGAGTTGTTGATATCCATTAACGGAACACTAGCATCCGATAAAATACTAATATGTTGATATAATAAATTATTGTATTATACCAGTCTTTAATATTCTTCTTCTTACCCTTTAGTTATAAAGCGTCTACACCTTCCACAGTTATGAGCCCTAAGCTGTCCATATAAATGTATAAAGGACTCTAAGTGCTGAACGTACATTCTCAATTATTATTTCAACTTAATCACCGTAACACACATCCCCTACCACCCACAGTTTTTTGTTTTTATTACCTACACAGTCATGTTGGGGTCAGTGTTGCTGTCACTTGCCATGGAAGATTAATATTCATCGACATTATGTGGAGTTTTCTGCACTTGTATATATTCTGTAGAGCAGAGCCGGCCATAGGCATAGGTGAACTAGGCAATTGCCTAGGGCATCTGATATGCTTAGGGGCATCATCAGCTTCTGCTGATTAAAATGATATGTGGCATGCCTATATTCTGTATGTAGCATTTCATATGCAGATACAGCCACAGTCTCACACAGTATATAGGCATGCTGCATATCAGTTTAATCAGCAGAAGCTGCTTGTGCATCCTAGCATCATAGCAATGCAAATAAGATGCATTTTCATTAAAAAAAGGTTCCTGATGTTAGCATTGATGCTAGATTTGTGAGGACACAGCTGTATCCAAGCAGAGGCAGAGGTCACAGTGTTAGTGGAAGTGTGAGTGCTGTGTGTATGTGAGTGGGTTGGTTGTGCAGTAGTGTTCGGAATATATGTAAGGAGAATTATGTGTGTCATGTAAAAATTATTTAATAATGTGCAGCAAATGTGTAGGGGGCACTATGTGTGTCATTATGTGTATAAGGGCATTAATAATGTGCAGCATATGTATAACAGGGTACTACTGTATGTGTGTCATTATGTGTATAGAGGCACTAATAATGTGCAGCAAATGTGTAGGGGGCACTATGTGTGTCATTATGTGTATAAGCGCATTAATAATGTGCGGCATATGTGTAAGGGACATTATGTGTAAAAGGGCATTAATAAAGGTTGTCATAATGTGTAAGGTGCATTATGTTTAAAAGGACATTAATGTGTCTCATATGTGTAAGGGGCATTACTGTGTGGAATTGTGTATAAATGCATTACTAATGTGTGGCATTATGTGTATAAGGTGCTCTACTATGTGGCGTTGCATATAGAAAGGGCACTACTGTGTCGTCTAATGTGAATAAAGAGCAATAAGGTGTGGTGTAATGTGAATAAGGAGCAATTCAGTGTGATGTAATGTGAATAAGGGGCTCTACTGTGAAGAGTAACGTTTATAAGGTAAAGTGATACTACTGTGGGATGTAATATGAATTATGGATACTATCACAAGATAAAATGTGAAAAGAGTTGCAGTACTGTGTGGCGTAATTGGAATTGGGGTTACTATTGTATGGCCATGCCCCTTCCCAGCAAGAAGATGCCCCTTTTTCGGCCTGTGCGTCAAATGTGCGAACTGTTCCTATTTAAAATATAGGGGGTACAAGACTGCTATTGGTGAGGGGTGATGGTGCTGGGAAAGATGTGCAAGGTCAGAGGCAGAACTAGTGGTGGTGCTAGGGGGCACCAGCCAAAATCTTGCCTAGGGCATCATATTGGTTAGGGCCGGCTCTGCTGTAGAGTACAAAAGATTGGATATATCACTTATCTGTCCAGTAGATTCTACCGTGTTCAGTGTAAAGGGTCAGTTCTTGTCATCGGCTTTCAACAGAGTAGCACAAAAAAAAAAAAATTCCCACTACTCAGTTCAAACCTCATGGGTGTGTGTGTGTGTGTGTGTGTGTGTGTGTGTGTGTGTGTGTGTGTGTGTGTGTTTGTGTGTGTGGGTGAGTGTGTCTGGGCTTGAGCGTCTGTGCACAGACAGAGGCAGAGCCGGCCTTAGGCATAGGCAAACTAGGCAATTGCCTATGGCATCTGGTATGCCTAGGGGCACAAGCAGCTTCTGCTGATTAAAATGATATGCAGCATGCCTATATTCTGTGTGTAGCATTTTTAAGCATATACAGTCACAGTCGCACACAGTATATAGGCATGCCGCATATCATTTTAATCAGCGGAAGCTGCTTGTGCATGCTTGCCACATAGCAATGCAAATAAGATGCATTTTCATAAAAAATAGGCACCCGGCGTTAGCAAAGCTGCCAGATGACTCACGCCAGGAACTATATGTGTCATTATGTGTATAAGGGCATTAATAATGTGTAACATATGTGTAAGGGGCACTATGTGTGTCATTATGTGTATAAGGGCACTAATAATGTGCGGCATATGTGTAAGGGACATTATGTATGTCATTATGTGTATAAATGCATTACCAATGTGTGGCATTATGTGTATAAGGTGCTCTACTGTGTGGCGTAACGTTTAGAAAGGGCACTACTGTGTGGTCTGATGTGAATATAGAGCAATATAGGGGGTAATTCTGAGTTGATCGCAGCAGGAACTTTGTTAGCAGTTGGTCAAAACCATGTGCACTGCAGGGGAGGCAGATATAACATGTGCAGAGAGAGTTAGAATTGGGTGTGGTGTGTTCAATCTGCAATCTAAATTGCAGAGTAAAAATAAAGCAGCCAGTATTTACCCTGCACAGAAACAAAATAACCCACCCAAATCTAATGCTCTCTGCACATGTTATATCTGCCTCCCCTGCAGTGCACATGGTTTTGCCCAACTTCTAACAAAGTTCCTGCTGTGATCAACTCAGAATTACCCCCATAGTGTGGTATAATGAGAATAAAGAGCAATATGGTGTGGTGTAATGTGAATAAGTAGCAATTCAGTATGATGTTATGTGAATGAGGGGCACTACTGTGAGGAGTAACGTATATAGGGGGTGATTCCGAGTTGTTCGCTCGCTAGCTGCTTTTAGCAGCATTGCACACGATAAGCCGCTGCCCTCTGGGAGTGTATCTTAGCTTAGCAGAATTGCGAACGAAAGATTAGCAGAATTGCGAATATAAATTTCTTAGCAGTTTCTGAGTAGCTCCAGACTTACTGCGACCAGCTCAGTCCTTTTCGTTCCTGGTTTGACGTCACAAACACACCCAGCGTTTGCCCAACCACTCCCCCGTTTCTCCAGCCACTCCTGCGTTTTGCAACTCGAACGCCTGCGTTTTTCCACGCACTCCCATAAAACGGCCAGTTTCCGCCCAGAAACACCCACTTCCTGTCAATCACACTACGATCAGCAGAGCGATGAAAAAGCTTTGTTATGCCGTGAGTAAAATACCTAACTTTTGTGTAAAATAACAAAGCGCATGCGCTGTGCGAACCTTGCGCATGCGCGGTAAGCGACTAATCGCAGTATAGCGAAAATCGTCAACGAGCGAACAACTCGGAATGACCCCCATATGGTAAAGTGGTACTACTGTGTGATGTAATGTGAATAAGGGACACTATCATATGATAAATTGTGAATAAAGTTGCACTACTGTGAGGCACAAGTTGAATTGGGGGTACTATTGTGTGGCCATGCCCCTTGCCAGCAAAAACACATACCTTTTTGGCCTGGTGCTGGAAAAGGGGTGCAGGATCAGAGGCGGAACTATTGGTGGTTCTAGGGGGCACCAGCCAAAATCTTGCCTAGGGCATCATATTGGTTAGGGCCGGCTCTGGACAGAGGACTCAATTTGGCTGGCCTGACATGGATTGCATTATATAACAGTGCCCCATATGAAGTTAGGGTTTCTATGACTTGGGACAAAGGTTCAGCCTGGCACCCACCTTCAGTCTCAGGACTCAGAGGTAAATAATGTTGCCTCTATTGCACTACTTTTCCCACCACAGTGCATCCCAGTGCCCATCATACAGTACAGAAAGCATTATAGTGTGCGCCATACAATTCAGAAAGCATTGCAGTGACTGCCATACAATTCAGAAAGCATCACAGTGACCGCCATACAATTTGCAGAGCATCACAGTGACCACCATCTAATACAGAGAACACATGTGACCAAAATATAATATTAAGAATATCACAGTGACCACCATTTAATATGGAGAACATTACAGCCATAGTTCGTGGCCCCTGGAATAGTCAAATGTTAGTTTATGCAGCTGCGCTGCATATTTGAAGGGTCATGATTTATCATCACCTTTCCTGTGATCTGATCATGCCGATGCAGTGGTTTCCTGGCTGCCACCCCCTCTCCCTCCGTCCCTCGTTACATAAAAAAATACCTGATGATGAGGAGGAGGTAGATGACATCACCAGCAATATATAGCTGTTGTAGATTGATTATTTGTATATTGCCCTGGCCAGCCGATAGAGATTCATTTATTTACACCGCTGTTTCATTATATCCAGCTGCAGCTGTTTGTATTACGTAATTTGTCATTTCCATTTGGGCTGCCTCAGCAAAGGTGAGTCTTAATGATTTTTGGAAGTGATAAACTATGGAGGCATGTACAGTATTCCTAATTACATTGTGTATGCAAAATGCAACTGTTGTCTTCATTGATAACACGGTCAAGACCGCAGCTGGTTCAGGTGGTATTCACAGATAATAAAATATACACTGGCGCCGGCTGTTAATCCAATAAGGGACGATGTAACAGTTTGAATACAATTTAAAACAATTTATTACACATACATTAAAAAAAATATATATATATTAAAAACAATCACAGTTCTCTGTCTATGCTGGGATAATAACAGAGATTTATATTACCCAGTCCTTGCACATGCAGTCCTCAAAGAATCTCAAGTGCAGGCGGAGATCCAAATGGCAGCAGGGGAATGATCCGGGTCCCAATAGTATGACGCTTGTAAAGGTCCAATGGAGGCAAAGAGCCCAATTGTTACCAGAGGAAGCAGGAGTAGATGAGTACTGGTTGTCAGTGATGTTAGGCTCAACGCGTTTCGCTGGTCTGATGGCTGCCAGCTTACCCAGGAGCATGCAATTGAGATTCTTTGTGGACTGCATCTGCAAGGACTGGGTAATACCAACACTTAAAAGTGAACTAATGGCTACACTGAGGAATAGCCCTAACCAGAAGTTGTCACAGTATACAATTCAAGTGGTCGGTACCATATATCTCCCTGTTATTATCCCAGCATATATATATATATATATTATTATTTTTTTATGTATGTGTAATAAATTGTTTTAAATTGTATTCAAACTGTTACATCATCCCTTATTGGATTAACAGCCGGCGCCAGTATATATTTTATTATATGGGCTTACATACTACAGGGGCTGACCCCCCCTTCCCATATAGGCTGCTGTTGACAGTGCACTCACAATTCTCTTTTCGGGTGGTATTCAGTATGCCGCCTGTTGGGACACCCATTGGTCCATATGTATTTGGGCTTGTTTAAGCCTACATGGTTACACTGTAGAGAATGTAATGTGTTCTCAGTGTAGACAGTGTTGCTGTTGAACTTTGAACTGGACTGCACGAATTTCCAGTTTTTGAATTAAAATTAAACTGTAAAAATAGTGTGAAAGATTAATTTCTACTGATATCTATTTCATCTTCCAAAATGATTCTGGTATACAATGCTGAATAATCAATAAGTAAGAAATTGGGACACACATGGTACGTTATTGTACAGTAAGTGCTACATTATGTGTGTTTTAAAACTGAACAGTAAAGGAAAAGGTCGGAGACTAAATGATTATTCCCTATAAGTAACTCATTAGTTTACCCTCTTCATTGAGAAGAGCATTCAGACATATAAGAGCTGTTAGCAGCAAATAAGACTCTTGAGGATTAACGTATGGGAGTAACGATGCGTCTGTTATCACACGCAGAACCATGAGAAGCAATAGAGCAAGTAATAAAACAGGAAAATAACATCACACAAATGTAGCCACTAACCTCGGCGGTTTAATAAAACAAGGGTCCGGCCGGGTGTTCTTTATATAAGCTAAGGTGTGTAAGAGATAAGTGTTTGCCACTTACCATTGACCTATAGGTATTTAATGCATTTTAATGCCTGGATCCCACCAAAACAATCTGCATGGTACCCCCAGAGATTTGTACGGGAAGTGCAGTCTGACTGTTACCCAGAGGCCACCACTGCAGTAGACATAAGGTACAGTGGCTAAGATCATATTCACAATTTGATGGCAATGAGTGGATTGTTAAACCCACCGAGTCCTACTAGTCCTAGACCCGGACATTCCATTCATTATTTACATGACAGCAAGGTGAAGTGTGGTAACAAGTACTGTAATACAATCCCACACATTTAGTAGGAATTCATTTGAGGGAAAATTAATTTGCAAAACACATAAAAATTAGTCACAAATTGGGTACTTAGACCCTCCTACCATACCCGGCACTGCCAATTTACTGGCTGGTGCATATCTGCTGGCCAGTTATCTCTGGATTCCCCTGTAGCTACAATTCGGTAAAGCATAGGTGCTGCCATTTTGCCTGAGGTCATCTTAGATGGGTATAGCCATTCACAGAGTCTCTTTGCTGCACATGGCTCCACATCTGCTCCCTATTTATACTGCTGTCTGTGACCTGCCATTGCCAGAACAACGGTCTTCTAGGTCTCCTGTGTCAAAAGCACTTCTCTATTCCAGTTCCTCTTCAGTGTTAATCGGAGTGGTCCCATTTCACTACCTGATTCAGCCCTGTGCCCAGTGGTCACCATTCTGCAGCAAGGAATAACCACCTGCTCTCCATGTTGTAATCAGCGCTCATCTAACACCAGTGTGCTGTCTGCTACATCTTACACCAGTGTGCTGTCTGCTGCATCTTACACCAGTGTGCTGTCTGCTGCATCTTACACCAGTGTGCTGTCTGCTACATCTTACACCAGTGTGCTGTCTGCTGCATCTTACACCAGTGTGCTGTCTGCTACATCTTACACCAGTGTGCTGTCTGCTACATCTTACACCAGTGTGCACCAGTGTACACCAGTGTGCTGTCTGCTACATTTTACACCAGTGTGCTTTCTGCTACATCTTACACCAGTGTGCTGTCTGCTACATCTTACACCAGTGTGCACCAGTGTACACCAGTGTGCTGTCTGCTACATTTTACACCAGTGTGCTGTCTGCTGCATCTTACACCAGTGTGCTGTCTGCTATATCTGTTATCTGCATCCTGAGCTGCTACCATTGACTGTTGCAAGTTCTACAGCTCAATCATCCAACATCCATGACATTCATGTGTTCTAGGTTATTCATATAGTACAGCTGATACTGCCAGGTAGCACACTTGTGTAACCTAGCTTTATTTTTAATCCACTGTGTCTCATTAGGCTGATACTGAATAAGGAAAAGTATTATTCACCCTCCTAGTTTTATTCACTCCAGGGTAAGCCAGTCCTGCCCTGCGGCCCCAGTCCAGAGTACACTACAAACTCAAAATCTGGCGTAATCCTTTTTTATCCCACTTCTAACACCAATAAATCAATGTATCAGAATGATATTTAGGGATGGATTAATTAGAGGTCACTTATTGAATCAAAACGTTATTGATAGATGAATTTTTCAGGTGAGCAATCACAAGCACGACCAGAACATGACAGCCTCCAGCCAATCACTGATAATCAGCCTTTGTATAGACTAAGACACAGATGCTTTTGTAAAAGTAACAAATCCATATATACTAACGCTGTACATTTGTCTTAAAAAATAATGAAGTTGACAGCGAACCAGTATTTAAGAACATATTACAAAAGCAGAACTAACCATTTTGTATAGAAATTACCATGCTGAAACATAAGACCAAGGGGGTAATTCTGAGTTGATTGCAGCTTCAAGTTTGTTAGCAATTGGGCAAAACCATGTGCACTGCAGGTGCGGCAGATATAACATGTGCAGAGAGAGATAGATTTGGGTGTGGTGTGTTCAATCTGCAATCTAAATTGCAGTGTAAAAATAAAGCAGCCAGTATTTACCCTGCACAGAAACAAAATAACCCACCCAAATCTAACTCTCTCTGCACATGTTATATCTGCCTCCGCTGCAGTGCACATGGTTTTGCCCAATTGCTAACAAACTTGAAGCTGCAATCAACTCAGAATTACCCCCCAAAACCAGTTTAATTGTTACGTGCAAGCTTTGGGACCAGTAATAACTCCAGTCTAACAATAACAGCAGATTCATGCTAGCTCTGACCATAGGCATGTGCACAGGGGGTGCCTGGTGCGCACAGGCATCCCCCACACGCCACGCCTGCTGCAGATCAGTAGAGTGGTGATTGTCGCAAGCCCAGCTTGCTGCTCTCTGCACTCTCTGAGGTCCTGTGCGCCGCCGCCTCCTCTCCCTGCCACGCCCGGCCAGTTGCTGCTGATTTCAAGGGGTTTTCTATAAGTGGGCGTGGTCACGGGGGCCCACAATTAGGCCACGCCCCCATTTTCCCCTGAGCCCGTCGATCTGTGTGCACTGTGCGGCCTTCTCTTGCTGGGCCAGGTGGATCTGTAACAACAACAGCCATCCCATGGAGCCAGGCCAGGACGGAGAAGGTAAGGTTTGTGTCAGTGTATTTAACAGTGTTTGTTAGTGTGTGTGTGTGTGTGTGTGTGTGTGTGTGTGTGTGTGTGTGTGTGTGTGTGTGTTAGTGTGTGTGTGTGTGTGTGTGTTTGTTTGTTAGTGTGTGTGTGTGTGTGTGTGTGTGTGTGTGTGTGTGTGTGTGTGTCAGCAGGCCTGGCAACATGGGGATGCGAAGAGTACAGCCATGTTCTGAGGCTCAGGGGTCCCAAGGTTCTGACCCCACCCCGAACCCTGCAGCACAGGGCCGTATTAACAATGGGGCGGATGGAGCTGCAGCTCCAGACCCCCCATTGAAAATAGGCCCAGAGAGATCCGCTGGAGGCCTGGCAGCATGTACAGGAAAAAAAATGTTTCCTGTTACAGCCAGCGCCGGAATCCATCGGAGGTCCTGCAGCCCTTCCAACACCTCCACCATACACCCCGCTGTCTGGCTAGTATGCTGGATTCCCATACAGCCAACGATCGAATACCGCTCCACTCAGTGATCTCATCTGCAGTGCAAGGACTGTTGTGCTGTTGCTTAAACAACAGAGCACCCCCTTTATCAGTATTGGTGTGTAGAATGAAGGGGCCGGCTCAGGAGACAGCAGGTGCCACCCACACGTGACGCCACTTGCCACCACCTCTCTGATACCTGGGTTTCCAAAGCTAAGGAGGCGGCTCCATGAATGGGTGGAGGTGGCTCCAGGAATGGAAAAGGCGGCGGCTCCAGGAACGGGAGGAGGCGGCGGCTCCAGGAACGGGCGGAGGTGGCTCCAGGAATGGGAGAAGGCGGCGCCAGCTCTAAGAACGTGAGTAGGTACACCGGCGGCACAGCATCTGATAGGTTCATGATGCTTTTGTGTAGTGAGCCGAGTCACCCGCACCGGGTGTAGCGGAGCGGGTGCAGGCATGTGTTCTTCTGCAAACCCTGTGTGCTGGATCCCTTTCATCCATTGCTGCCAGTGTTATGTCCACCAGCAGCACCTGCTCCCAGCCGCATCCATATAGCGTGACCCACCTCAATGGGGCACTGCCTGTGTGCTGGATGCAGTGCTAGTTCAGGGGTATACTTTCTCTCCTATAAGGCTGCCTATTCTGCATGCTAGGGGCAGGTGCACTGGGCACATACACACTGAGGCACTGGGCACATGCACACTGAGAGAGTGAGGTGCAGGAGTATGAGAAGAAAAAGGAGTGAGGTGCAGGAGTATGAGAAGAAAAAAGGGAGTGAGGTGCAGGAGTATGAGAACTAAGGAGGGAGTGAGGTGCATGAGCGAGAGAAAGAAGCAGGGAGGGAGTGAGGTGCAGTGCAGGGGTGAGAGATGTAAGGAGGGAGGGAGTGAGGTGCATAAGCGAGAGAAGGAGGGAGGGAGGGAGGTGCAGTGCAGGGGTGAGAGATGGAAGGAGGGAGTGAGGTGCAGTGCAGGGGTGAGAGATGGAAGGAGGGAGTGAGGTGCAGTGCAGGGGTGAGAGATGGAAAGAGGGAGTGAGGTACAGGAACGAGAGAGTGAGGTGGTATGAGAAGGAAGAAGGTAGTGAGGTCCAGGGGTATGAGGATGGAGTGAGGTGCAGGGGTATAAGGAGGAAAGAGGGAGTGAGGTGCAGGGGTGAGAAATGGAAGGAGGGAATGAGGTACAGGGACCAGATAAGGAGGGAGAGAGTGAGGTACAGTGCAGGGGTGAGAGATGGAAGGAGGGCGTAAGGTGCAGGGGTGAGAGAGGAAAAGAGAGAGTGAGGTGCAAGGGTATGAGGAGAGAGTGAGGTGCATGAGCGAGAGAAGGAAGCAGGGAGGGAGGTGCAGTGCAGGGGTGAGAGATGGAATGAGGGCGTGAGGTGCAGTGCAGGGGTGAGAGATGGAAAGAGGGCGTGAGGTGCAGTGCAGGGGTGAGAGATGGAAAGAGGGAGTGAGGTACAGGGACGAGAGAGGGAACGAGAGAGTGAGGTGGTATGAGAAGGAAGAAGGTATTGAGGTCCAGGGGTATGAGGATAGAGTGAGGTGCAGGGGTATAAGGAGGAAAGAGGGAGTGAGGTGCAGTGGTGAGAGGTGGAAGGAGGAAATGAGGTACAGGGACCAGAGAAGGAGGGAGAGAGTGAGGTACAGTGCAGGGGTGAGAGATGGAAGGAGGGAGTGAGGTGCAGTTCAGGGGTGAGAGATGGAAAGAGGGAGTGAGGTACAGGGACGAGAGAGGGAACGAGAGAGTGAGGTGGTATGAGAAGGAAGAAGGTAGTGAGGTCCATGGGTATGAGGATGGAGTGAGGTGCAGGGGTATAAGGAGGAAAGAGGGAGTGAGGTGCAGGGGTGAGAGATCGAAGGAGGGAATGAGGTACAGGGACCAGAGAAGGAGGGAGAAAGTGAGGTACAGTGCAGGGGTGAGAGGTGGAGGAGGAGGGAGTAAGGTACAGGGGTGAGAGAGGGAAAGAGAGAGTGAGGTACAGTGCAGGGGTGAGAGACGGAAGGAGGGAGTGAGGTGGAGTGGTATGAGGCGGAAAGAGGGAGTGAGGTGCTATGGTATGAGGAAGATAGAGATATTGAGGTGCAGGAGTATGAGGAGGGAGTGAGGTGCAGGGGTATGAGGAAGAAAGAGGGAGTGAGGTGCTAGGCAGGGCCGGTGCAAGGTTTCTTGTCACCCTAGGCAAAACTTCAGCCTGCTCGTAACCCCCCAGCGACCAAAAGCACACACCAGTACCCATTCTCCAGCCCATCATACACATTGCACCAGGTAGAGCACGCCGTTATACACATTGCACCAGGTAGAGCACGCCGTTATACGCATTGCACCAGGTAGATCACGCCGTTATACACATTGCACCAGGTAGAGCACGCCGTTATACACATTGCACCAGGTAGATCACGCCGTTATACACATTGCACCAGGTAGAGCACGCCATTATACACATTGCACCAGGTAGAGCACGCCGTTATACACATTGCACCAGGTAGAGCACGCCGTTATACACATTGCACCAGGTAGAGCATGCCATTATACACATTGCACCAGGTAGAGCACGCCGTTATACACATTGCACCAGGTAGAGCACGCCGTTATACACATTGCACCAGGTAGAGCACGCCGTTATACGCATTGCACCAGGAAGAGCACGCCGTTATACACATTGCACCAGGTAGATCACGCCGTTATACACATTGCACCAGGTAGAGCACGCCGTTATACACATTGCACCAGGTAGAGCACGCCATTATACGCATTGCACCAGGTAGATCACGCCGTTATCACATTGCACCAGGTGGAGCACGCCATTATACACATTGCACCAGGTAGAGCACGCCATTATACGCATTGCACCAGGTAGATCACGCCGTTATCACATTGCACCAGGTAGAGCACGCCATTATACACATTGCACCAGGTAGAGCACACCGTTATACACATTGCACCAGGTAGAGCACGCCGTTATACACATTGCACCAGGTAGAGCACGCCATTATACACATTGCACCAGGTAGAGCACGCCGTTATACGCATTGCACCAGGTAGAGCACGCCGTTATACACATTGCACCAGGTAGATCACGCCGTTGTACACATTGCACCAGGTAGAGCACGCCGTTATACACATTGCACCAGGTAGAGCACGCCGTTATACACATTGCACCAGGTAGAGCACGCCATTATACACATTGCACCAGGTAGAGCACGCCGTTATACGCATTGCACCAGGTAGAGCACGCCGTTATACACATTGCACCAGGTAGAGCACGCCGTTATACACATTGCACCAGGTAGAGAACGCCATTATACACATTGCACCAGGTAGAGCACGCCGTTATACACATTGCACCAGGTAGAGCACGCCGTTATACACATTGCACCAGGTAGAGCACTTGGCAATTATGATTACAAAAACAGGACAATAAATTATTCTAAACACATTATTAAATAATACATTTTATATATGTAATGGGTTTATGGTGCTGCTATGATAGGAGCCACAGACCGGATTTAGACACTACAAAAGTGTTGCGGGAGGAGGGCGAGAGGGTGACAATGCTGCTGTGCTGTTATTATATCAGAGGTATGCGTTCAGGATTCCGGCAGCCGTAATACCGACGCTGGAATCCCGACAGCTACCAGAATACCGATGCCGGCATCCAGAGGAGATCAGGATTCCGACTACGATATCCCGACAGTTGTATCCTGAAAGTAAGTATGCACTGCCACCACTGGAATAGCGTGCGGGAGGGGGGGTTAGGTTTAAGCACACTCGGGGGGGGGGGGGGGGCGGTAGGGTATGGGAGGTTAGGGTCAGGCTGCAGAGAGGGTTGTAGGGTTAGGCACTAATGGGGCAGGTTAGGTTTAGGCTGTGGGTAAGGGGAGGGTTAGGTCTAAGAACTACTGGGGGAGGTTAGGGTTAGGCTGTGAGTGGGAGGGTTAGGGGTATGGGGAAAGAGGTTAGGGCACTGTCTACACCCTTGTCTGCAGTGCTGAGATTGGGATGCCGGTGAGTTTTCTCATTTCTAGCCTTATATCACGTAGCCCTGGCTCCGCTCACTTGTATAAGTGCTTTTGACCAAAGCAGATGTTTTAGGCAGCTTGACATGATGATCCCAGAAGTAGCGGGTGCACCACAGGTAGCAGCAGTGCCTGCACAATAGCTTCATGTTGTATTCTCATAGATCCTTAGCTTGGTCTAGTTGTGAGTGGCGCTGCCCTGATATTCCCAGCGCCACTCACAACTAGACCAAGCTAAGGATCTATGAGAATACAACATGAAGCTATTGTGCAGGCACTGCTGCTACCTGTGGTGCACCCGCTACTTCTGCTTGTGGCCCGACCTCAGTGGTTGTTTCAGCCATCCACTACTAGTGGATACCCACCACTCACCTCATTCAACAGTCACGGCCATGTAGGCTGAGAAGGAATCTAGGACCTGGGAGCGCCGGGGAGGCAGCAGCGGAGGCAGACATGTGCGGATCGCGGCCTCACACGCCGTCGGCTCTGCAACACCTCCTTGATGTGCTCCACTGTGAACATTTTCCGCCCTCCGCTGCTGGCTCACTCCCGCCGCTACCAGCATGGAGAGGGGGGGTGGGTAACATGAGGGAGAGGGGGACGGGATGTAATCGCGGGCGGGGGGCGGCAGTATGTAATCGCGGGAATGTGGTGGGTGGAATGCAATCGCGGGAGAGGGGGGGGGGGGGGTAACATGAGGGAGGGTGCTGTCATGGTGCTGGGCGGGAATATGCAGGGTTATCATCGCAGAGGGGGGGAGGATTGTGAAAGAGGAGCGGTGAGCAGACAGTGGCAGTGCTAATAACATTTTACATAAGAGCCACCCTGCTTACCGCCCGATGCGTTATACACACGGTACTCACTGTCAGTGCCGACTGATTACAGTAGGGCGGTGCAGCATCCTTGCTCAGCTGAGCTAAGGGAATAAACGAAGACGTCTTTCATCAGCAACGTGCAGGGCCGCCCTCGAGTGGCCAGCGCTCATAGGCAGCTGGCCAAAGCTGCCTAGTGGTGGCGCCGGCACTGGTGCTAGGGTATGAGGAGGAAGGAGAGAGTGAGGTGCAGTGCAGGGGTTAGAGATGGAAGAAGGGATTGAGGTACAGAGGCCAGAGAAGGAGGGAGTGAGGTACAGTGGCCAGAGATAGAAAGGAGGGAGTGAGGTACAAGGACAAGAGATGGAAGGAGATAGTGAAGTGCAGGGGTGAGAGATGGAAGGAGGGAGTGAAAAGTGCAGGGTGGAAGAAGGATAGAGGGTATGAGAGGCATAGGGGGTAAATAAGGGAAGAAGGAAGTAAGAGTAGCAGGAGCGACCCGTGAGACATTAAGAAAAGCTGATATAAAACAGTTACTGTATAGGGAAGAGGATGATGAGCAGAGGGGAGGTAGGAAGCACAGGTTGGATAACTATATAGCATGGTTTCTTTTATACTATATACTGTAGTTGTAAAAAGTATCTAAAGTTATTTACTTTATCATAATCCCTACAGTTTCTGGGATTCTAGGTGTACTCCAGATCCCAGCCATTTTATTAAATTTTCAATACCCCCACTTCTAAATACACACTTCGACCACTGCATACAACAATAATAACAACAACAGAGTACTCGACCAAGCTCTGTTATTATTGCTGTATGTGACTCAGGCTTACTAGCTGGTAACCATGGTGAATGGCCAGGCCAAATTGAAGGGTGGATACACAGACGGCTTACTCGGAGGCTAGACCATCTGAAGGATATTGTGTGCGCTACCCTTCAGCTGTGGCAAAAGGGCGGATGCTGGAGTGACGGCCTCTCTTTCTTGGCTCCTCCTCCTCGCACGGGTTTTGCTGGGAACTTCCTCCTCTGGCTGTGGGAGCAGGCTCTCTGAGCAGCTGCAGGCTGCAGTACATAGCCAGAGCAAGATCCAGATCAAGAACAATTGGTGAGTGGGGCTGGAGAGGGGTGTTATAATCCACCTTGCAGATTATGTACAGTATAAACTCTAATATTATAGGTTTTAGTATATATAGTGAGTGCCAACTACCTCCTCCCACTAGTGCTGAATTCACGGCTCTGTCCTGCCCCTGTCCCTACTGTTTTGGCCCCTCTGTCATTTCTGTCCTGTCCCTCTAGGCTAAAAAGCAATGCACATTGTGCTTTGACTGGAAGGGACTCGGCAAAGCCTGGAAGGCTTCACTGAAGCTGGAGAGGCTTTTGTCGTCTATAAATGACGTAAGCGATACAGGTACAAACAGCAGTAAGCTTATGCAAGCCACACCCTATGTGTAGACCACACAAACCCACAGCACTGATTACGCACCCTGCGATGGCATACAATAGGCCCTTCATGAATTTCAGCTCCAGGCCCATGCGGACCTTAATCTGGCACTGCTGCAGCATACATGATCTATGAGGATCAGGAGGAACACTGGGGGTAATTCAGAGTTGATCGTAGATGTGCTAAATGTAGCACAGCTACGATCAGCTTCTCTGACATTCGGGGGGACTCCGCCCCGCATGTCAGCCCCCCCCCCCCCCCCCCCCCCCCCATCCCGCACAGGTACAGAGCATTGCACGGCGGCCATGCTTTTGTACATGGCAAGTAGCTCCCTGCCTGTGCAGCTCCGCCTCCCCCCATTGGCACGCCCCCTCCTGCCCCACGACCACCTCTGCCTGTCAATCAGGCAAAGGCGATCGAAGCCAGTAAGCTGCTGATAGCATCTCACTGGGCTCCCGGGGTGCGCACACACAGTGCGGCCGCTGCGCGTGCGGACTCCACACAGTGATTCAGACTGCGATGTCTGCCACTGCACGATCCAGTCTGAATTACCCCTATTGTTCCTGGCTGGAACAGGCGTGACTGGAACGGCAGCATGACAGAACAGCAGCTGGAGGAGGTAACCGGGCACAAACTGTAGCACTGCCGACTCCAAAAAGCAGCTGTAGGCACCTCCCCACCCATGAGGCGACTGACACAGAGACAGTGTGGTAAGTGTCAGCGTATTTTTACCATATTTCCATTCTCATGAAACATCTCTCTCTCTGTCTTTCCCTCTCTCTTCCCCCCCTCTCTCTCTCTCTCTCCGCCACTGTCCCTCTCTCTCTACCCCCCCCCCCCCCCCATGGGGGATATTCAATGGTTTGAAAAGTCAGTTGGGTGTCTGTTATATCCTATCTAATAGGAAAAAACAGACACCCAATCGACATTTGAATTCCCCCCTAAATGTCTCTCTCCTCTGTCTCTCTCTCTCTCTCTCCCCCTCTCTCTCTATGAGGGCCCATTTATCATGTATTACATATTGAATGCGATCTGGGCGGGATCTTAAGGGTGACCACGATGCTCTGAGGTATTTCTGGTGGAAGGTTCTCGGGGAACCCAGACGGATCTACTCTCCCTGATCTGTAGCCCATAGGCTACAATGGGCTACCGCAGTCAAATATTGCAGTAGCTGCGGGGAACAATATCGGGCATGCGATTGATACATTGGGCAGCATCGCATCCCCCATAGAAACCTATAGGAATGTGGCTGCAGGCGGAAATGGAGGGATCGCAGCAGGTACCAATACCTGCAACGATCCCTCCTTTATACATACCAGGGAATCTTAATATTTGCGGCTTACCACTAAAACGGGTGTTTTTCGGGGACATAGCCAGAAATATATTTTTTATAAATGGGCTCCTGTCTCTCTCCTTCTTCATATCCAACCACCTCTCTTTCTCTCTCCTTTTCTCTCCCTCTCTCCTTTTCTCTCTTTCGGGGGGAAGGGGGGGGGGTCTCTCTCTCTCTCCCTCCTCTCTTGGTGGTCGAGGTGCCACCTGACCTGCAGTCATTTACTTCTACCACTATCTACTCCAGCGGGGATAAGGCTTCATGGTCATGCTGGGTGATGCCTACTATGCTGGGTTAGAGGCGGAACTACAGATGTTGCCACGCTTATCCATCATTGCGGAATGGATGGTGTGACTAGTGTGCCTTAGTCTATGATGCGTGTGTGCATATTCATGTGCATGCTATAGACTTATACAGAGCGAATGCTGGCTGCAACTATTCGCAACACGGCGTTCAGTACAGCTTGCTGCATTACATATGCCCGTGAGTATGCACCGCGGTAACAATGAGGCTGGCTACATCTGTAGTGGCGGTGCTAGGTGCACCAGCCAAAATCTGCCTTGGGCATCAAATTGATTAGGGTCTTTTCTGGGCATAATGTGAATTTTGGCTCATACCGTGTGGCATAATGTGAATTTTGGCTTATAACGTGTCGCATAATGTGAATTTGGCTCATACTGTGTGGCATAATATGAATTTTGGCTCATACCTTGTTGCATAATGTTAATTTCGGCTCATACCGTGTGACATAATATGAATATCAGCTCATATGGTGTGGCATAATGTGAATTTGGCTCATACCATGTGGCATAATGTGAATTTGGCTCATACTGTGTGGCATAATATGAATTTCGGCTCATACCTTGTGGCGTAATGTGAATTTTGGCTCACACCATGTGCATAATGTGAATTTGGCTCATACCTTGTGGCGTAATGTGAATTTTGGCTCACACCATGTGCATAATGTGAATTTGGCTCATACCGTGTGGCATAAGGTGACTTTGGATCATACTGTGTGGCGTAATGTGGATTTCGGCTCATACCGTGTGGCACAATGTGAAATATGGGCACTACTGTCAGTAGCTTGTGAGCATGGGGACATGTATGATAAATGCTGGTGTCCTGCAGAGGTTGGGTGTGATGGCATAGAAAGAGGCAGATGTGGCTGTGATGGCATAGAGAGAGGCAGGTGTGGCTGTGATGGCATAGAGAGAGGCAGGTGTGGCTGTGATGGCATAGAGAGAGGCAGGTGTGGCTGTGATGGCATATATGTATAATTTAACTTTACTTTTGTTATATTTAAACTCAAATGTTCGGCCCCCTAAATCTCCTGTACTTTTGAGAATGTCCAACTCAAGATTAGGGTGCAGGTGCTTAGGGGTGCAAGGGGTGTGTGGGGGGTGCATATGCACCTAGGCCCACAACTCTCTAGTTCCGCCACTAGGTCAGGGATAGGTTGGGGAAGTGTAAGATAGGGTGCAGCGGCAGCTAGGACTCAGGGTTATGCCGTAGCGGACAGTCAGCACCGGCCGGGAGTCACACAATTATATTTCATTTTATTTCTCTGGGGTGTATTATATCTACTTCATTATAAGGAACTAGGGAGAAATTAGATTAAGCAATGTGATTTTACTGATATAATGTAACAGTGCTAGACACGCCCCTCCTGCGGTGCACCCCCTAATAAAATTAGCTGCGCACGCCTATGGCTCTGACTCTTTGTTTCAGCCGCCTCAGGCACCTCATACCAAGATTTTCAAGCCTTGGATATTCTGTTTCACGATAACAGTTTGTAGTCACATGTGCACGAGCATTGTCAGTAAATAGAATGCACTGAGTACCCATTATTGGAACAGATATTGTGCTTTCACCGCTAGGAATCTCCCAATTACTAGGGAATTAGTTGTCTAATAAAATAAAATAAAAAATGTCTGCCCACCGATTTTAACATATATTTAATTTTGTTTGTAATAGGAGACTATCTTTTAAGAGACTTTAATAAAAGTTATATTTTAATTATGTCATTGTAACACTGAAGTAAAATTTTTTTTCAAGAGTTCACCTAAAAAGAAGTCTCTCTTTTCCCTCACACATTCACCCCAGACATGATCCTCCAAGGATTAACCATCAATCACAATCAATCACTTATCATAAATATTTAATACAGTCACAGATTGTGTTTCCTCAGTCATGAAACTTAAAATGTACCTTTAAATTCTAGATGAATATACAGTATAGGCTTCATACTTTTTGGGAGTTATCACAACACCACCATTCCCCAAACTAATAAAACAAGTAATTATACTTTCTACTTACAGTATAATGCAGCACCAATGAATCATTCTGAGTATGAACAGAACCTGGAGCGCTTTGAGAAATCCCTTGCACACAAGAGAATGAGACAGATGGGTCCAAGTCATAGCGGCACACATTGCTGATGTTCACAGAGAATATTTTTTGCGACTGGTCATGCGTGAAAATCCCTTAATACTCCTATGGTGCATGTTTTACTCAGAGATTACTCACAGGGCCGTCTTTTCGTATGGGCTCAATGGGCACTTGCCCACGGGCCAAAGGAGTATAAGGGCCACAGGTTGATAGCTGAGGGTCCTCTTTTTAAAATCGGCCCTGGGGCACTGGAGATATCCAACTTCAAAGCAGTGGTTCCCATCCAAGCCTGTTAATTGCTCTTCCCAACCAGATATCTTGGGTTCTGTCTGACCTAGAGTTTTTCTGAAGGTATACTCCAAAATCTGAGACTCTCCCCTTTCAGGGGACACTGACAGCTTGTCTCTACTATTCCCAGAACCAGAGATATCAGCCGTCCAGCAGCCAGCCCCTGCTCCAGCTCCACACGCCTGGTAGGCAGTTTTATATTTTCGCTGGTGGATTGCTCTAGCTCCTTAACTCTGATCCCCAAGTCCCCAATACCTCCTGACAGGTGTCCCCAGTACCTCCTGAAAGGTGTCCCCTGTACCTCCTGAAAGGTGTCCCCAGTACCTCCTGAAAGGTGTCCCCAGTACCTCCTGAAAGGTGTCCCCAGTGTTATGATTCCAGCACTCTGGTCTGAGGAGATCTTATTGCAAGGACCGGAGCACTGGAACGTAATGCTGGGGAAAGGTGCGGGAATGGAAAATAGCCCCTGGCGCCCTAACTCCGTTGTCTCGCCCGTGCTGTCAGAAATCCCCAGCGAGACTATGGTTGCTTGAGCCCATGGCAGCCGCGTTTGAAGGGCGGATTATGTCTGCCCATCTCCGATGCCCCCTCAGGTCTTAATGGGAGACAAAGGGAAATCCGAGACAGGGTGATAACAAGGGGCCCTCTGACTAAACAACCAGGCCAGGGGCTACAAGCTAACTGGAAACTAGAATATGTGCGGAATAACCGCCAGGGAAAAGGACAACCAAAATATCCACTTGTCCACTCTCCTACCCGGCACCGCCGAGTTCCGGAGAGGACTTGTGGAAGCGGAACACTCCGCAAATGCTCCGAAACAGAATATAAAGATAAAGCGGCTGAGCCGCAACACACGGCAGAGCCGCAACTCACGAACACCACTCAATATTCTCTGGTGATCGATGAGGACTACAGGGGACCAAACGACTTCTTGAGATGAGATGACAACTCCAAGATACAGGACTACTGAGGACAGGAATGACCGGACACAGCAGGACTGGAACAGACGTTCAGCAAACCAAAACAGCATGCAGGAAGCTATTACCGGCGTCTGTGTGAAGCACTGAGAAGCATTTAACAAAGAGTCCTCCAATCAGATGCCCCTAGTCTAATTGCCCCAAATGCTGTGCAGCTGCCCTGCTGCACGCCCACAAGACCAGCGTGTATGTTGAAATCTGACCCTGCAACGGGGAACGCGGTCCGCCATGGCGTCCCCGTTGCCAGGGTCCAGGCGGCACAGCCGCTCGGCATCCCTGTGTTGCTAGGCGCCGGGCCGCGAGGACATCGCGGACCCCGGCGCCTAACAGTACCCTCCCCCTTGAGGAGGGGTCAAGGAACCCCTAAAGCCAGGTTTCTGAGGAAATTCTCGAAAAAATGCCCTCTTGAGCCTAGGGGCATGAAGATCCTTATCCAGGACCCAAGACCGTTCCTCCGGACCATAGCCTTTCCAGTGCACTAAAAAATAAAGCCGACCTCGGGACAATTTAGAGTCAAGAACTTTCTCTACCAAGAATTCCTGTTGTCCCTGTACATCCACTGGAGATCTACCCTGAGAGATCCTCCGAGGAAATTTACTGGAAGAAACGTATTGTTTCAACAGGGAACAATGAAAAGTATTTCCAATCTTAAGGGATCTTGGTAAACGTAGCCGAAAGGCAACTGGGTTGACCTTCTTAATAATAAGAAACGGTCCAATAAATTTGGGTCCCAACCTAGCCGAGGATTGTCGAAGCCTGATGTTGCGAGTTGACAACCACACCTTATCTCCCACTTTAAAAGTGCAAGGACGTCGGAGCCTGTCAGAAAATTTCTTCTCTCGGAAGGCCGCTTTTCTGAGAGCAAGGTGCACTTTTTTCCAAATTGCTCTGAGATGGGAGGTTAAGGTTAGCGAGGAGACTGGAGAATGATGAAAAAAAGAATTGGCTCTGGGGTGAAAACCAAAAACTGAAAAGAATGGAGACTCTTTAGTGGAGGAATGACAAGAATTATTGTAAGCAAATTCAGCCAAAGGAAGAAACTCGGACCAATCATTCTGGAGTTTGGCTGAATACAAGCGCAATTATTGTTTTAATGACTGGTTGACTCGTTCGGTTTGCCCATTGGATTGTGGGTGGTAACCGGATGTTAATGACAGTTTCATCTTTAATGAGGCACAAAAACATTTCCAGAATTGTGCGATGAATTGTGGACCCCGATCAGAAACAATATCAGTGGGCAACCCATGAAGCCTGAACACATGGCGGAGGAACAAAACTGCCAACCCTTGAGCAGAAGGCAATCGAGGAAGAGCAATAAAATGAGCCATTTTACTAAAACGGTCCACTACCACCCATATGACTCGGAATCCGGCTGAAAGGGGAAGGTCAACCACAAAATCCATGGAAATATGAGACCATGGCCTGAGAGGAACAGTTAAGGGCATAAGTTGCCCGATAGGCAAGGAACGGGGAACCTTATGCTGTGCACAAACCTGACATGAATAAACAAATTCCTTAACGTCTTTAGAAAGACTAGGCCACCATACTGAGCGAGAGATTAACTCCAATGTCTTAGTGACTCCCGGATGCCCTGAAACTTTGTTGTCATGAAATTCAGTTAAAACAGTAGCTCTCAAAAATTCAGGGACGTAAAGACGACCAGCAGGAGTAAATCTAGGAGCTTGGTGTTGAAGCTGGTTTAACTGGGTAAATAAATCCTGTGTGAGGCCTGCCCGGATGACCGAAGATGGAAGTATGGGGGTAACAACAGGATTGCTATTGTGAACCGGAAGAAAGCTACGTGACAGGGCATCAGCTTTAGTATTCTTGGAACCAGGCCTGAAAGTGATTATAAATTTGAAACGAGTAAAAAATAATCCCCAATGCTTGCCGGGCATTAAGCCGTTTAGCTGATTCAATGTATTGCAGGTTCTTATGATCAGTCAAAACCGAAATAGTATGTTTTGCTCCCTCCAGCCAATGCCTCCACTCCTCTAAAGCCCACTTTACCGCCAGTAACTCCCGATTACCAACGTCATAGTTGGATTCAGCGGAGGAGAATTTCCTGGACATAAAGGCACAAGGATGTAACTCCAGAGACTCCGGATCCTTTTGAGAAAGGACAGCCCCCACTCCAACCTCTGAGGCATCAACCTCCACAACAAAGGGCAATTCTGGATTAGGATGTCTGAGGACTGGAGCCGAGACAAAGGCTTGTTTCAAGGCCCGGAAAGACAACTCAGCTTCATGCGACCAGTTGGTAGGATCCGCTCCTTTCTTTGTCAGAGCCACTATGGGAGCAACCAGGTCAGAAAAAGAATGGATGAACCTCCTATAATAATTTGCAAACCCTAAAAAGCGCTGAATTGCTTTTAAATTGGTGGGTTGCGCCCAATTAAGGATGGCCTGGAGCTTCTTTGGTTCCATGGAAAATCCCTGAGGGGAAATTATGTACCCTAAAAAAGATACTTCCGTGACGTGAAAATCACACTTCTCCAGCTTGGCATATAAATGATTCTCACGTAACTTTTGAAGAACCAGACGCACCTGGGTAACATGTTGTTCCATCGATTCAGAATAAATCAAGATGTCGTCTAAATAAACGACCACGAATTTCCCTAGGAAGTCACGGAGCACATCATTAATGAGGTCTTGAAAAACTGCTGGAGCATTAGACAGGCCGAACGGCATCACCAGGTATTCGTAGTGACCCGACTGAGTGCTGAAAGCCATCTTCCACTCATCTCCAGATTTAATTCGGATAAGGTTGTAAGCTCCTCTATGGTCAATTTTAGAAAAAATCACAGCAGAACGTAACTGATCAAAAAGTACAGAAATTAACGGCAAAGGATAGGTGTTTTTTACTGAGATCTTATTCGGGGCTCTAAAATCAATGCATGGTCTAAACGAGCCATCCTTTTTCTCCACAAAGAAAAAACCTGCACTTAAAGGAGATTTTGATGGTCTAATAAATCCTTTCTCTAAGCTCTCCTGAACATAATCATTCATGGCCGAAGTTTCTGGCCCGGACAATGCATATAATCTCCCCTTTGGCAATGCGGCACCTGGAACTAGCGCAATAGCACAATCATAAGGCCGATGGGGAGGCAGAATGTCCGCATTGCCTTTGGAGAATACATCGGCAAACTCCTGGTATTCCACAGGAATGAGCTCTGGAATGATAGCTGCTACTCTGACTGGATACGAAATACATTCCTTAGCACAAAATGTACCCCATTGGGAAATCTCCCCGGACCGCCAATCAATGGTGGGATTATGAAAGGCCAGCCAAGGGTGACCCAGAACAACTGGAACTGCTGGGCAATGTGTTAGGTAGAATTCAATATTTTCGGAATGTAAGGCTCCTACTGTAAGTACTACGGGAGGTGTACGGTGAGTAATTACCCCATTGGAAAGCGGACTCCCATCTAAGCCGTGCATGGTGATACACCTATCTAATGGTAACTGTGGAATGGTAAGGCCTTAGCCCAAATTAAATCCATAAAGTTTCCTGCAGCTCCACTGTCAACAAAAGCCGACACCAAAGAACTGAGGCTGCCAAAGGAAACCTTAACTGGGACAAAAAGAGAGTTATTCGAGGAGATAAGCTGCAGACCTAGGTGAACCCCCTCACAATTCACCTGGTCAAAGCGTTTCCCGACTTGTTCGGACAATTACGAGCAAAATGTCCCTTACCACCACAGTACAAACAAAGACCAGAATTTTGCCTTCTGGTTTTTTTCTCAGGAGACAGCCGGGAGAGACCCATCTGCATGTGCTCCTCGACGTCCTCTGGAATGGAATAAACACAGGGACTAGACCTTACAGATGTTCCTCTTTCAGCCCTCCGCTCTCTGAGACGACGATCAATCTTTATAGAAAGCTCCATGAGTTTATCGAGAGTCTCAGGAGCGGGGTACTGGAGGAGACTGTCTTTAATAAACTCTGATAAACCGAGGCGAAACTGACTGCGCAGGGCTGGGTCATTCCAGCCACAGTCGTTCGACCAACAGCGAAACTCAGTACAATAAACCTCTACAGGATTTCTACCTTGTTTGAGAGCGCGCAGCTGACTTTCAGCGGACGCCTCTCTATCTGGGTCATCATACAAGAGCCCTAAAGACTTAAAGAAAGCGTCTACTGACAACAACGCAGGATCCTCTGCTCTTAAACCAAATGCCCAGGTCTGAGGATCCCCCTGGAGTAAAGAAATAATAATCCCAACCCGCTGAGATTCAGTACCAGAGGAAGTAGGTCTTAAACGAAAATAAAGTTTACAGGATTCTTTAAAATTAAAAAAATTATTTTCTATCACCAGAAAAACGGTCAGGCAAATGCATCTTTGGTTCAGGGACTACCTTTGGGGAGGCTCGCAAAAGATCTTCCTGCGACCTCACCCGAAGAGAAAGATCCTGAACCATCTGAGTAAGTTCTTGAATCTGATTGACTAAGAGCTGGCCAGGATTTGGCCCTAAACCTGTCGGATTCATGAGGCCAAAAAACTTTATCAAAAACTGAATTAAACCCTGTTTAAGTTTAGTTTTTGGTATGGCCGGTAATAATGTTATGATTCCAGCACTCTGGTCTGAGGAGATCTTATTGCAAGGACCGGAGCACTGGAACGTAATGCTGGGGAAGGGTGCGGGAATGGAAAATAGCCCCTGGCGCCCTAACTCCGTTGTCTCGCCCGTGCTGTCAGAAATCCCCTGCGAGACTATTGTTGCTTGAGCCCATGGCAGCCGCGTTTGAAGGGCAGATTATGTCTGCCCAACTCCGATGCCCCCTCAGGTCTTAATGGGAGACAAAGGGAAATCTGAGACAGGGTGATAACAAGGGGCCCTCTGACTAAACAACCAGGCCAGGGGCTACAAGCTAACTGGAAACTAGAATATGTGCGGAAAAACCGCCAGGGAAAAGGACAACCAAAATATCCACTTGTCCACTCTCCTACCCGGCACCGCCGAGTTCCGGAGAGGACTTGTGGAAGCGGAACCCTCCGCAAATGCTCCGAAACAGAATATAAAGATAAAGCGGCTGAGCCGCAACACACGGCAGAGCCGAAACTCACGAACACCACTCGACTTCTTGAGATGAGATGACAACTCCAAGATACAGGACTTCTGAGGACAGGAATGACCGGACACAGCAGGACTGGAACAGACGTTCAGCAAACCAAAACAGCATACAGGAAGCTATTACCGACGTCTGTGTGAAGCACTGAGAAGCATTTAACAAAGAGTCCTCCAATCAGATGCCCCCAGTCTAATTGCCCCAAATGCTGTGCAGCTGCCCTGCTGCACGCCCACAAGACCAGCGTGTATGTTGAAATCTGACCCTGCAACGGGGAACGCGGTCCGTCCATGGCGTCCCCGTTGCCAGGGTCCAGGCGGTTCAGCCGCTCGGCGTCCCTGTGTTGCTAGGGAGCCGGCGGCTACGTACGCACGGTGTCCCTAGTTGCGAGGCGCCGGGCCGCGAGGACATCGCGGACCCCGGCGCCTAACACCCAGTACCACCTGAAAGATGGGACTTTCTCATTTTTTATTCCATTGAAAGCGAAGAAATCTATTTTCAGGAACTTAGGATATCTGCAGCCAAGCAAGATGCCCTCACACCAGAAAATTATGAATTTTAAGCCCACTCAAATATCCACCCCTCCCCTGCATATTAAACACCCCCGACCACACTGGAAGTCATGTACCAGGGCCTCTTCATTTAGCTCAATGCCCTTTTCTACAGTTTAGTGTTCTCCCTCCCGCCCCATCTCCCAGCATCTGTGCAGTAAAGGAGTAATGAGCAGACATTACTGCTCCAGGTCCTACGTGCTGAGCGGAAGATAGAACACCCCCTACCGCCCGCGGTATATCAAAGCTGCCGCTGATAGCACCCCCCCCCCCTACTGCTGGAGGATGGGTAGGGGCGCCAGTGCATTGCTGTGCCCATGGGCCTACACTGCTGTTAAGACGGCCATTATTACACACAAAGGCACTGAGACGCATTGTATCAGAGACGTCGTGGAAAGGTGCTGGGCATTCCTGAGTGGTGACTTGGAGGTGGCTAAGCAGATGCACGGAGATGCCCCCTCCTATGGCTGCGTTATAGCATTGTCACAGGCATTTTTGCTTACTCATATTCTCAGTCATTCACTTTGGAGGCTGTCAGAGCTGGACTAAGACTTTGGGGGGCCTGGAGCCCTTAAGACAGGGGGGCCCTAAAGTCAAAAATGTAAATCATAGTGTGGTAAATATTAAAGATTCTTAGTCAAATATTAATAAACTAGGTGATTAATCGCGCCCTACGGGCACTCTTCACACTGTCGCAAGGGGCTATGCCCCCTTAACCCATGAACGCCTTTTTGGCGTTCAATATTTGTATTATATGGAGTATTACAATTGCACAACGAAAGGGCGTCAGATGGTGAAGGGGGCGAAGCCCCTTGCAATGGGGAGGGGGCCGCAGATGGGGGAGCGGTCCAGATGCTCTGCGGTTAGGGGAGGGGCAGGTGCAGCTGTCGCAGATGGGGGAGGGGTTCCGGAGGCACTGCGGGTAGGGAAGGGGGGGTTTTGCGGGTGGGGTAGGGGGTCCGGAGGTGCCGCAGGTGGGGGAGGGGCGGGTGTAGGGGTGCCGTGTATGGGGGAGGGGGTCTGGGGGTGCTGCGGGTGGAGGAAGAGCCAGATGCGGCGGTGCTACGGGTGTGGGAGTATAATGCGGTATATATGATGGGGTGGTGGTATATATCATGGGGATGGGTACACATTGGGGGGTATATATAATGGGGGTGGGTGCACATTGGGGGGTATATATAATGGGGAAGGGTACACGTTGGGGGGTATATATAATGGGCATGGGTACACTGTGGGGGGATTATATAATGGGGATAGGTACACTGGGGGGGGTTATATAATTGGGATGGGGTATGTATAATGGGGTCTGGGTATCGGGAGAGACTTCCCGCCGCGGGTCCCTCACCTTCCTGCGGGTCCCTCACCTTCACTGGCCAGCTCGCCTCTCTCCATCCCACTGGCCGGAGCTTCTCCTCCTCAGCCCCGCAGGCAGGTGGCGCCGGGGCTGTCACTGGGTCAAGCCAGGGACCGGCATGAGGCCTACATCGGCGCCCAGCCTAGAGTCTGAGGATGCAGCCGGTTTGGAGCGGGAAACACACGGAGCAGAGGCCGTCTGGGCTGGGAGAGGAGTCAGCGGGGAGAGCGGCATCCAGCAACCAGGGCACAGGGACCACAGAGCTGCCTTCACCTGGGGTATATACAGGGGGTGTCCAGTCCTACACAGCCGGTATATGTGTGTGTGTGGAGGGAGAGCATAGGGCAGGTAGGTATGTGTATGTGGGTGTATAGGGCAGGTAGGTATGTGTGCGGGTACATAGGGCAGGTGTATATGAGGTGGGGCGTATATAGGGCAGGCATTGGTAGGTCTGAGTATACAGCAGATTTGTGTGTATGGTGGGGGTACATAGGGTAGACAGGTATGTGTGTGCGGGTACATAGGGCAGGTGTATATGAGTGGAGGGTATAAAGTAGAGATGAGCGGGTTCGGTTTCTCTGAATCCGAACCCGCCAGAACTTCATGTTTTTTTTCACGAGTCCGAGCGACTCGGATCTTCCCGCCTTGCTCGGTTAACCCGAGCGCGCCCGAACGTCATCATGACGCTGTCGGATTCTCGCGAGGCTCGGATTCTATCGCGAGACTCGGATTCTATATAAGGAGCCGCGCGTCGCCGCCATTTTCACACGTGCATTGAGATTGATAGGGAGAGGACGTGGCTGGCGTCCTCTCCGTTTAGACACTTGATTTACTAATTTTGGGGAGCATTAGGAGTACTCAGTAGTGTACAGTGCAGAGTTTTGCTGATAGTGACCAGTGACCACCACTTTTATTTATAATCCGTTCTCTGCCTGAAAAAAGCGATACACAGCACACAGTGACTCAGTCACATACATACCATATCTGTGTGCACTGCTCAGGCTCAGGCCAGTGTGCTGCATCATCTATATATATTATATATCTGTCTGACAGCTTATAATTGTGGGGGAGACTGGGGAGCACTACTGCAGTGCCAGGGCAGTTATAGGTTATAGCAGGAGCCAGGAGTACATAATATTATATTAAAATTAAACAGTGCACACTTTTGCTGCAGGAGTGCCACTGCCAGTGTGACTAGTGACCAGTGACCTGACCACCAGTATATAATATTAGTAGTATACTATCTCTTTATCAACCAGTCTATATTAGCAGCAGACACAGTACAGTGCGGTAGTTCACGGCTGTGGCTACCTCTGTGTCGGCACTCGGCAGCCCGTCCATAATTGTATATACCAGTGACCTAACCGTGGTTTTTTTTTCTTTCTTTATACATACATACTAGTTACGAGTATACTATCTCTTTATCAACCAGTCTATATATTAGCAGCAGACACAGTACAGTGCGGTAGTTCACGGCTGTGGCTACCTCTGTGTCGGCACTCGGCAGCCCGTCCATAATTGTATATACCAGTGACCTAACCGTGGTTTTTTTTTCTTTCTTTATACATACATACTAGTTACGAGTATACTATCTCTTTATCAACCAGTCTATATATTAGCAGCAGACACAGTACAGTGCGGTAGTTCACGGCTGTGGCTACCTCTGTGTCGGCACTCCGCAGCCCGTCCATAATTGTATATACCACCTAACCGTGGTTTTTTTTTCTTTCTTTATACATACATACTAGTTACGAGTATACTATCTCTTTATCAACCAGTCTATATTAGCAGCAGACACAGTACAGTGCGGTAGTTCACGGCTGTGGCTACCTCTGTGTCGGCACTCGGCAGCCCGTCCATAATTGTATATACCACCTAACCGTGGTTTTTTTTTCTTTCTTTATACATACATACTAGTTACGAGTATACTATCTCTTTATCAACCAGTCTATATATTAGCAGCAGACACAGTACAGTGCGGTAGTTCACGGCTGTGGCTACCTCTGTGTCGGCACTCGGCAGCCCGTCCATAATTGTATATACCACCTAACCGTGGTTTTTTTTTCTTTCTTTATACATACATACTAGTTACGAGTATACTATCTCTTTATCAACCAGTCTATATTAGCAGCAGACACAGTACAGTGCGGTAGTTCACGGCTGTGGCTACCTCTGTGTCGGCACTCGGCAGCCCGTCCATAATTGTATATACCACCTAACCGTGGTTTTTTTTTCTTTCTTTATACATACATACTAGTTACGAGTATACTATCTCTTTATCAACCAGTCTATATATTAGCAGCAGACACAGTACAGTGCGGTAGTTCACGGCTGTGGCTACCTCTGTGTCGGCACTCGGCAGCCCGTCCATAATTGTATACTAGTATCCAATCCATCCATCTCCATTGTTTACCTGAGGTGCCTTTTAGTTGTGCCTATTAAAATATGGAGAACAAAAATGTTGAGGTTCCAAAATTAGGGAAAGATCAAGATCCACTTCCACCTCGTGCTGAAGCTGCTGCCACTAGTCATGGCCGAGACGATGAAATGCCAGCAACGTCGTCTGCCAAGGCCGATGCCCAATGTCATAGTACAGAGCATGTCAAATCCAAAACACCAAATATCAGTAAAAAAAGGACTCCAAAACCTAAAATAAAATTGTCGGAGGAGAAGCGTAAACTTGCCAATATGCCATTTACCACACGGAGTGGCAAGGAACGGCTGAGGCCCTGGCCTATGTTCATGGCTAGTGGTTCAGCTTCACATGAGGATGGAAGCACTCAGCCTCTCGCTAGAAAAATGAAAAGACTCAAGCTGGCAAAAGCAGCACAGCAAAGAACTGTGCATTCTTCGAAATCCCAAATCCACAAGGAGAGTCCAATTGTGTCGGTTGCGATGCCTGACCTTCCCAACACTGGACGTGAAGAGCATGCGCCTTCCACCATTTGCACGCCCCCTGCAAGTGCTGGAAGGAGCACCCGCAGTCCAGTTCCTGATAGTCAGATTGAAGATGTCAGTGTTGAAGTACACCAGGATGAGGAGGATATGGGTGTTGCTGGCGCTGGGGAGGAAATTGACCAGGAGGATTCTGATGGTGAGGTGGTTTGTTTAAGTCAGGCACCCGGGGAGACACCTGTTGTCCGTGGGAGGAATATGGCCGTTGACATGCCAGGTGAAAATACCAAAAAAATCAGCTCTTCGGTCAGTTCGGTGTGGAGGTATTTCACCAGAAATGCAGACAACAGGTGTCAAGCCGTGTGTTCCCTTTGTCAAGCTGTAATAAGTAGGGGTAAGGACGTTAACCACCTCGGAACATCCTCCCTTATACGTCACCTGCAGCGCATTCATAATAAGTCAGTGACAAGTTCAAAAACTTTGGGTGACAGCGGAAGCAGTCCACTGACCAGTAAATCCCTTCCTCTTGTAACCACCTGCAGTGCCACTCCTAGATGGGCCCGGTGTTTGTGTCGGCCACTAGGGTCGCTAATCTTACTCACACAGCTACCTCATTGCGCCTCTTTTTTTCTTTGCGTCATGTGCTGTTTGGGGAGGGTTTTTTGGAAGGGCCATCCTGCGTGACACTGCAGTGCCACTCCTAGATGGGCCCGGTGTTTGTGTCGGCCACTAGGGTCGCTAATCTTACTCACACAGCTACCTCATTGCGCCTCTTTTTTTCTTTGCGTCATGTGCTGTTTGGGGAGGGTTTTTTGGAAGGGACATCCTGCGTGACACTGCAGTGCCACTCCTAGATGGGCCCGGTGTTTGTGTCGGCCACTAGGGTCGCTTATCTTACTCACACAGCGACCTCGGTGCAAATTTTAGGACTAAAAATAATATTGTGAGGTGTGAGGTATTCAGAATAGACTGAAAATGAGTGTAAATTATGGTTTTTGAGGTTAATAATACTTTGGGATCAAAATGACCCCCAAATTCTATGATTTAAGCTGTTTTTTAGTGTTTTTGGAGAAAAACACCCGAATCCAAAACACACCCGAATCCGACAAAAATAATTCGGTGAGGTTTTGCCAAAACGCGTTCGAACCCAAAACACGGCCGCGGAACCGAACCCAAAACCAAAACACAAAACCCGAAAAATTTCAGGCGCTCATCTCTAGTATAAAGGGCAGGCATTGGTAGGTATGAGTGTACAGCAGATATATGTGTGTATGGAGGGAGTACATAGAGCAGGTATATACACAGAGTGGGGGCCGGGGAGGGGAGGAGGTGCTGCAGCCACTGTGTACTGCGGGTCACTTGCTTGTCTCTGTGTCTCCTTGCTTCGGCGCCGGCTCCCCACTCTCATCTCTCAGCTCCCGCTCTCATCCTCCCTGAGCGGATTCGTCCGTCTGCTGCTGCCGCCTCAGACTGCGCCGGCTCCCCGTTCGCATCTCTCAGCTCCCCGCTCTCATCCTCCCTGGGCGGATCCGTCCGTCTGCTGCTGCCGCCTCAGGCTGGGCTGGCTCCCCGTTCGCATCTCTCAGCTCCCCGCTCTCATCCTCCCTGGGCGGATCCGTCCGTCTGCTGCTGCCGCCTCAGACTGCGCCGGCTCCCCGCTCGCATCTCTCAGCTCACCGCTCTAATCCTCCCCGGGCGGATCCATCCTCTGCTGCCGCCGCCTCAGACTCACCGGCTGCCGCCACGTCAGACTGCTGCAGCCCGTTACCCGTCCTCCTCCTTCAGTCAATCACACAGTGGCAAGTTGACTGCCGCCATGCCCCGCCGACAGGTGATTGGTAAACAGCTCTGAGGTATCACAACCCCTCTTCAGACACTCCGCCAGTCACACGACTGGGGTCATACCTAGATGCCTCCGTCCTTATTAGCCCAGATCTGTGACTGACTCCGCCCAGCACTGTGACTCTGCCCAGCGTTCGCAAATGAGTCACAAAGTTACAGAACTGGGCTAATATATAGGAGATAATGCAGAAGAAGAAACCGGCACTACAAACATATCATTTGCTTAAACACAGCGGTTTATTAGCAATATACAGGTATATTTCTGACCCTCGGCTTCAGAAGGGACCTGAGTGTTTGAAATGGCGCTGAGTATTGATTATTGCTGAGAAGTCTGGCCTGCTGGTCTCTTCTTCTGCTTTATATATATACACCGGTATATATATATATATATATATATATATATATACACACGCACACACTGTATATATATATATATATATATATATATATATACACACACACACAAACAAACACATACATATATATGTACATATCGGCTATGTATATATATATATATATATATATATATATATAAATTTACAGTACTGTGCAAAAGTTTTAAAGATACAGCATAGAGTATGATGCTAAAGTTTTAGGCAGGTGTGGAATAAATGCTGTAAAGTAAGAATTCTTTCAGGAAGTGTTAATAGTTTATTTTTATCAATAAACAAAATGCAAAGTGAATGAACAAAAGAGAAATCTAAATCAAATCAATATTTGGCGTGACCGCCCTTTGTACAACAAGGAGGAACTTTATAGTGGTATTTGCATAAAGTTGCAGACAAATAGATGGAACTAGGGTCATTTCTGCGTCCACTTCTGCTCCAGGCCAGAATCTCCAGACAGAATTAAAGCTAGCACCCCAGTACTGAGACAGCAGTGATAGCCACTGTGCCACCATGCTCATATATTTAACAATATTCTATTTGAAATGGTGGAAATGTAGTGATTTACTTCCTACCCCTTCCCCCGCCACCAAGCAAACTTTCATGACTTGCTTTCACTAGCCGTAATGTATTGCCCCCCTCACCACCACCACATGGCCAATCATGTTTGGAGACTGTGACCAATATCAATATCAGGCAGAAAATGATCAATACTATAAACACAGGTAGAATCAAGATTCAAACCAGTGAACCTGACATCACTGTGGGCAGGAAATTCAACCACTAGGCTACAGAGCCTGCCCATGTTTCTGCATAGCAGAGAGCCATTTTCTTTAACGTCCTAGTGGATGCTGGGGACTCCGTAAGGACCATGGGGAATAGACGGGCTCCGCAGGAGACAGGGCACTTTAAGAAAGAATTTGGATTCTGGTGTGTTCTGGCTCCTCCCTCTATGTCCCTCCTCCAGACCTCAGTTTGAATCTGTGCCCGGACGAGCTGGGTGCTACTTAGTGGGCTCTCCTGAGCTTACTAAAAAGAAAGTATTTTGTTAGGTTTTTTATTTTCAGAGAGATCTGCTGGCAACAGGCTCCCTGCATCGTGGGACTGAGGGGAGAGAAGCAGCCCTACTCTCTGAAGCTAGGTCCTGCTTCTTAGGCTACTGGACACCATTAGCTCCAGAGGGATCGTACACAGGATCGCACCCTTGGTCGT
Source organism: Pseudophryne corroboree (assembly GCF_028390025.1). Classification (NCBI taxonomy): domain Eukaryota; kingdom Metazoa; phylum Chordata; class Amphibia; order Anura; family Myobatrachidae; genus Pseudophryne; species Pseudophryne corroboree. The sequence goes on along the minus strand of NC_086454.1, from coordinate 7,215,806 downwards.
CCGATCCCGGAGCCGCGCCGCCGTCCCCCTCGCAGAGCCAGAAGACAGAAGCCGGTGTCAGAAGCAAGAAGACTTCGAAATCGGCGGCAGAAGACTCCAGTCTTCATATGAGGTAGCGCACAGCACTGCAGCTGTGCGCCATTGCTCCCACACTAAACCCACATACTCCGGTTACTGTAGGTGCAGGGCGCAGGGGGGGGCGCCCTGGGCAGCAATTAGAGACCTCTTTGGCAAAAGTTAGCATAAAATACAGTTGGGCACTGTATATATGTATGAGCCCCCGCCAAAATTGTACATGTCGAGGGGGCGGTGCTTCTTCCTCAGCACTCACCAGCGCCATGTTTTTTCTCCACAGCACCGCTGAGAGGAAGCTCCCCAGTCTCTCCCCTGCAGTTACACGGTAGAAGAGGGTAAAAAGAGAGGGGGGGGGCACATAATTAGGCGCAAAAATCAATATAAACAGCAGCTACTGGGTTAACATTAAGTTACTGTGTTATTCCTGGGTTAATAGCGCTGGGGTGTGTGCTGGCATACTCTCTCTCTGTCTCTCCAAAGGGCCTTGTGGGGGAATTGTCTTCAGATGAGCATTCCCTGAGTGTGTGGTGTGTCGGTACGTGTGTGTCGACATGTCTGAGGTAAAAGGCTCCCCTAAGGAGGAGATAGAGCAAATATGTGTGTGTGAGGGTGTCTCCGTCGACTACGCCGACACCTGTTTGGATATGTGTAATTAAGTGCTAAGGTGAATTTATTGCACAAAAGATTAGAGAACAGACAGGAAATCTACCCATGTCTGTCCCTATGTCGCAGAGACCTTCAGAGTCTCTCAATGATCACTATCCATATAATAGACACTGATATCGACACGGAGTCTGACTCCAGTGTCGACTACGATAATGCAAAGTTACAGACAAAATGGCAGAAAAGTATTCAATATATGATTATTGTAATAAAAGATGATTTGCATATCACTGATGACTCATCTGTCCCTGACACAAGGGTACACATGTTTAAGGGGAAGAAAGCTGAGGTAAATTTCCTTCCTCTCATGATGAAAAAGAGCGGGAATCTCCAGACAAGAGACTGCAGTTTCCCACAAAGAATACTCAGGCAGTATCCTTTCCCCACTAGGGCCAGGATAGGATGGGAATCTTCCCCTAGGGTGTCACGTTTGCCCAAAAGGGTAGCCCTGACATAACAGCTATTCTCAGGGATCCTACAGATAGCGTGCACATTCTGGTACACTACTCAGACCGGCGATTGTGTCGGCATGGGTTTATAGCGCTGTGGCAGCGTGGACAGGTACCTTATCAGCAGAGATTGAGACCCTAGTATGTATATAGATATATAGATATATATTAAAGATGCTGTCTTAAGAGATATGTATATATAAAACATGCCCAAAGAGACATGAGTATACTGGGTCCTAGAGTCAAAGCTATGTCGATTTCTACTTGACGTGTCCTGTCCTGTAGAATATGCAATGGACAGATGATGCCGACTTAAGAGGCATATGGAAGGCTGAGGATTGTGTGGAGAAGGGTTCTCGGACCTGGTCTCCACAGCTATAGCTGGTAATTCTGATATTTTGCCTTATATTCCTGCACAGCCTAGGAAAGCACGACATTATCAAATGCAGCCTTTCGAATAAAGAAACAAGAAAGTCCGAAGTGCGTCCTTTCTTGCCAGAGGCGGGGGCAGAGGAAAGAAGCTGCACAACGCAGCTAGTTCCCAGGAACAGAAGTCCTCCCCGGCCTCTACAAAAATCCACTGCATGTCGCTGGGGCTCCACAGGCGGAGCAAGGCCCGGTGGGGGCACGCCTTCGTAAGTTCAGCCACAAGTGGGTTCACTCCCTGTTAGATCCCTGGGCAATAGATATTGTGTCTCAGGGATACAAGCTGGACTTTGAGAAGATGCCCCCTCACCGACGGCCCTGCCGGCTTCCCCCCACGAGAGGGAAACAGTGTTAACTGCAATTCACAAATTGTATCTTCAACAGGTGGTGGTCAAGGTTCCCCTCCTTCAACAAGGAGAGGGTTATTATTCGACCATGTTGTAGTCCCGAAACCAGACGGTTCGGTCATACCCATATTGAATTTAAAATCCCTGAACATATACCTGAAAAGGTTCAAGTTCAAGATAGAATCGCTAAGAGCGGTCATTGCAAGCCTGAAAGGGGGAGATTTTATGGTGACTCGGGACACAAAGGATGCATACCTTCATGTCCCCATTTATCCACCTCACCAGGCGTACCTCAGAATTGCGGTACGGGATTGTCATTACCAATTTCAGACATTGCCGTTTGGTCTCTCCACGGCCTTGAGAATATTCACCAAGGTAATGGCGGAAATGATGGTGCTCCTGCGGAAGCAAGGTGTCACTATTATCACGTACTTGGACGATCTCCTCATAAAAGCGAGATCAAGAGAGCAGTTGCTGAACAGCGTATCACTTTTTCTGGAAGTGTAACGGCAACACGGCTGGATTCTATATATTCCAAAGTCGCAGTTGGTTCCTACAGCTCATCTGCCTCTCCTAGGCATGATCTAGACACAGACCAGAAAAGGGTTTATCTCCCGATAGAGAGAGCTCAGGAGCTCGTGACACTGGTCAGGAATCTATTAAAACCAAAACAGGTGTCAGTGCATCACTGCACTCGAGTCCTACGAAGGAGGGTGGCATCATACGAGGCCATTCCCTTCGGCAGGTTCCAGGCGAGGACCTTCCAATGGGACTTACTGGACAAGTGGTCCAGATCACATCTTCAGATGCATCGGTTAATCACCCTATCCCCCAGGGCCAGGGTGTCTCTCCTGTGGTGGCTGCAGAGTGCTCACCTTCTCGAAGGTCGCAGATTCGGCATTCAGGACTGGGTCCTGGTGACCACGGATGCAAGCCTCCGAGGGTGGGGGGCAGTCACACAGGGAAGAAATTTCCAAGGGCTGTGGTCAAGGCAGACTTGCCTTCACATCAACATCCTGGAACTAAGGGCCATATACAACGCCCTAAGTCAAGCGGAGACCCTGCTTCGCGAGCAACCGGTTCTGATTCAGTCAGGCAATATCACCACAGTGGCTCATGTAAACCGCCAAGGCGGCACAAGGAGCAGGGTGGCGATGGTAGAAGCCACCAGAATTCTTCGCTGGGCGGAGAATCACGTAAGCGCATTGTCAGCAGTGTTCATTCCGGGAGTGGACAACTGGGAAGCAGACTTCCTCAGCAGGCACGACCTCCACCCGGGAGAGTAGGGACTTCATCAAGAAATCTTCATGCAGATTGCAAGTCGGTGGGAACTGCCACAGGTGGACATGATGGCATCCCGCCTCAACAAAAAGCTGCAGAGATATTGCGCCAGGTCAAGAGACCCTCAGGCGATAGCTGTGGACGCACTGGTGACACCGTGGGTGTTCCCGTCGGTCTATGTATTTCCTCCTCTTCCTCTCATACCCAAGGTGCTGAGAATCATAAGGAAAAGAGGAATGAGAACAATACTCTTTGTTCCGGATTGGCCAAGAAGGACTTGGAATCCAGATCTGCAAGAAATGCTCACAGAGGACCCGTGGCCTCTGCCTCTAGGACAGGACTTGTGCAACAGGGGCCCTGTCTGTTCCAAGACTTACCGCGGCTGCGTTTGACGGCATGGCGGTAGAACGCCGTATCCTAGCAGAAAAAGGCATTCCAGATGAGGTCATTCCTACGCTGATAGAGGCTAGGAAGGATGTGATGGCTCAACATTATCACCGTATATGGCGAAAATATGTGGCTTGGTGTGAGGCCAGGAATGCCCCTACGGGGGAATTCCAGCTGGGCCTTTTCCTTCACTTCCTACAGTCGGGAGTGACTTTGGCCTTAAATTGGGTTCCATTAAGGTTCAGATTTCGGCCTTATCCATTTTCTTTCTAAAAGAACTGGCTTCTCTGCCTGAAGTTCAGACGTTTGTAAAGGGAGTGCTGCATATTCAGCTCCCTTTTGTGCCTCCAGTGGCACCTTGGGATCTTAACGTGGTGTTGAGTTTCCTGAAATCACACTGGTTTGAACCACTCAAAACGGTGGAAGTAAAATATCTCACGTGGAAGGTGGTCATGCTATTAGCCTTGGCTTCGGCTAGGCGTGTGTCAGAATTGGCGGCTTTGTCACATAAAAGCCCTTATCTGGTTTTCCATGCGGATAGAGCAGAATTGCGGACCCGCCCACAATTTCTGCCGAAAGTGGTTTCATCCTTTCATATAAACCAACCTATTGTGGTGCCTGTGGCTACTACTGACTTGGAGGATTCCGAGTCACTGGATGTGGTCGGGGCTTTGAAGGTTTATGTAGCCAGAACGGCTAGAGTCAGGAAAACTGAGTCGCTGTTTATCCTTAATGCATCCAACAAGCTGGGTGCTCCTGCTTCAAAGCAAACTATTGCTCGCTGGATCTGTAACACGATTCAGCAGGCTCATTCTGCGGCTGGATTGCCGCTTCCAAAATCAGTAAAAGCCCACTCCACAAGGAAGGTGGGCTCTTCTTGGGCGGCTGCCCGAGGGGTCTCGGCATTACAGCTTGCCGACCGGCTACTTGGTCAGGTTCAAACACTTTTGCAAAGTTCTCCAAGTTTGATACCCTGGCTGAGGAGGACCTTGTGTTTGCTCATTCGGTGCTGCAGAGTCATCCGCACTCTCCCGCCCGTTTGGGAGCTTTGGTATAATCCCCATGGTCCTTATGGAGTCCCCAGTATCCACTAGGACGTTAGAGAAAATAAGAATTTACTTACCGGTAAATCTATTTCTCGTAGTCCGTAGTGGATGCTGGGCACCCGTCCCAAGTGCGGACTTCTTCTGCAATGCTTGTATATAGTTATTGCTTAAATAAGGGTTATGTTTGGTTGTATCAGGGTTGATCTGATGCTCCGTTGTTGTTCATACTGTTAACTGGGTAAATTTATCACGAGTGATACGGTGTGATTGGTGTGACTGGTATGAGTCTTGCCCTGGATTCCAAAATCCTTTCCTTGTACTGTCAGCTCTTCCGGGCACAGTTTCTCTAACTGAGGTCTGGTGGAGGGACATAGAGGGAGGAGCCAGAACACACCAGAATCCAAATTCTTTCTTAAAGTGCCCTGTCTCCTGCGGAGCCCGTCTATTCCCCATGGTCCTTACGGAGTCCCCAGCATCCACTACGGACTACGAGAAATAGATTTACCGGTAAGTAAAATCTTATTTTCTCAGTGTGTATTCTGTGTATTTAGTGTTCATGTTGCACTAAAATAAAATCAATAATAATAATAACAAACAGAGTGCAACATCCAATTGAGGATACAACCATCATCCACACGCCCAGGGAACTCTAAGCCATGTGGAAGCATTTCCAAGGTGCTCAAGCATGTTCTGAGACTGTTACCAATATCAATATCAGGTGGAAAATGACCAATACTATAAACGCAGGTCGACATCACCATCCACAGGGTACATTACTGTGGGCAGGAAACTTAACCACTAGGCTACGGAGCCTGCCCATGTTTTTGCACAGCAGAGAAATTTCTCAGTGTGTATTATGTGTATTTAGTAGTGATGTTGCACTTTAATAAAATCAATAATAATAATAATATTAACAAACACAGTGCAACATCCAAATGAGGATACAATCATCATCCACAAGCTCAGGGAACTCTAAGCCATGTGGAAGCATTTCCAAGGTGCTCAATGAGCCATCACATGGCCAAGCATGTTCTGAGGTTGCTACCAAAATCAATATCAGGTGGAAAATGACCAATACTATTAAAACACAGGTCAAACCCGGCATCACTGTCACCCATCTACTGCACCGTGCCTTTGGTTGTATACAGAGCCGGCCATAGGCATAGGCAAACTAGGCAATTGCCCAGGGCATTTGATATGCCTAGGGGCATCATCAGCTTCTGCTGATTAAAATGATATGTGGCATGCCTATATTCTGTATGTAGCATTTCATATGCATATACAGCCACAGTCTCACACAGTATATAGGCATGCTGCATATCATTTTAATCAGCAGAAGCTGCTTGTGCATTCTAGCCACATAGCAATGAAAATAAGATGCATTTTCATTAAAAAAAAGGTGCCTGATGTTAGCATTGAGGCAAGATTTATGAGGACACATCTGTATCCAAGCAGAGGCAGAGGTCACAGTGTTAGTGGCAGTGTGAGTGCTGTGTGCATGTGAGTGGGTTGGTTGTGCAGTAGTGTTCAGAATATGTGTAAGGAGCATTATGTGTGTCATGTAAAAATTAATTAATAATGTGCAACATATGTGTAACAGGGTACTACTGTATGTGTGTCATTATGTGTATAGGGGCACTAATAATATGCAGCAAATGTGTAGGGGGCACTATGTGTGTCATTATGTGTATAAGGGCATTAATAATGTGCAGCATATGTGTAAGGGACATTATGTGTGAAAGGGCATTAATAAAGGTTGTCATAATGTGTAAGGTGCATTATGTTTATAAGGACATTAATGTGTATCATATGTGTAAGGGGCATTACTGTGTGGAATTGTGTATAAATGCATTACTAATGTGTGGCATTATGTGTATAAGGTGCTCTACTATGTGGCGTTGCATATAGAAAGGGCACTACTGTGTCGTCTAATGTGAATAAAGAGCAATAAGGTGTGGTGTAATGTGAATAAGGAGCAATTCAGTGTGATGTAATGTGAATAAGGGGCTCTACTGTGAGGAGTAACGTTTATAAGGTAAAGTGATACTACTGTGGGATGTAATATGAATTATGGACACTATCACAAGATAAAATGTGAATAAAGTTGCAATACTGTGTGGCGTAATTGGAATTGGGGTTACTATTGTGTGGCCATGCCCCTTCCCAGCAAGAAGATGCCCTTTTTTCGTCTGTGCGTCAAATGTGCAAACTGTTCCTATTTAAAATATAGGGGGTACAAGGCTGCTATGGGTGAGGGGTGATGGTGCTGGGAAAGATGTGCAGGGTCAGAGGCAGAACTAGTGGTGGTGCTAGGGGGCACCAGCCAAAATCTTGCCTAGGGCATCATATTGGTTAGGGCCGGCTCTGGTTGTATTATTATGTTATAGTTATCCTATTAATGATGGTCAGATGTATTGGTGCCCACATGTACAGCGCTGTGGATACCTTGTGGCGCCATGAAAGATAATAGTAATATTAAGCATAAACCATACCAAAACTTACAGTATAAAAAGCATAATAGGGACCAGTTAATGTTCAAAATCATAAACATCATTAAACGTAACCGTGGTGATTATTATTTATCTCTACAATGGATAACTTCCTGTTCACGAATTCTGTTACATAAACAAATGACTGAATATATTTCCCATGACACTGTATCCTGATAAACTTTATATTTACTTTAAAAGATAAGGTTTAGGTGATGATAATACTGATGGCAAAACTCCCATTAAGAGCAGCAAACGCTGACATTCTGTTTAAACGTCTCCTGAGCACTTTGAACATAGACAGATCCCCCCCACCCCCACCCCCCCAGCTTCTCCGCTCTGCCCGAAGAATCCCCATCTGTTGACCTATCGGATTAGCTGTATTCTTGAGAACATGAAAAGGGCTGAGGCCTACTGACCGCCGCTGACTACTTATCCTTAAAAGGTATTCAATCAAAGAATCGATTCCTTCAATTTGGAGCAGCCTGTCTATTAAAGTCTTGTATTGACATCCTGTCACAGATCACGTTGATAAGCTAAATATCAGGGAGGTTTAAACATTGCGTGCTGGCGGAATGGACCTTTTCCTTCATGTCCCCATAGAGCTCCTGCACACATATATATACCGAGGCCCTGCTACAAATAATGATCATTCATTCTCATGCAGGGGGTGAAAAGATATTCAGAAGTTTTAATTATGGAAAAGGAACCTACTGTTCTATATGTGTTTTTAAGACAGTACATGTGAGAATTGGTGGGGGGAGGGTGGAGATATGCCTCCAGGAACCCATAATGCACGCAGCATACGAAGGCTTCTACTTCTGAGTCTGCTAGCTTACTGGAATCATTATGGAGGCTCAGCGTCCACATCGCGTGTACCCACTTTCCGAAGTCAGGGGTATATGTACTAAGCCTTGGAGATTATAAGTCTGAATCAGGCCCCAAGACACATTTTTGGCTAAAAAGAAACAAAAAGGGATGCCTAACGTTGGAAGATTCTCGCTCAATCTGGCATGCAAAGATGGACTAATGGTCCTGCCGGTACACAGATGTATAAGGACATATCTGTATGTATTTCAAATGTATTTTAGAGTTTATATTTAAACATGTTTTAGTGAATGTATTTTAAAGGAACATGCACTTTTAGTCCTGGTGGTCTAAGGAGATCCAGGGCTCTCTGCGTGCTGCTGGGTCCTCCTGTATACCTCCCTGTGGCCAGGAGACTCTCCTTGGGGATCTTGTTACCAATCTTTGGTGCTCAGATTCGGATAGAGATGCCCTTAGCAGAAACCTGGAAGTCAATTTTCGAGGGAATTATTCACCGACTCTAGACAGGCCGGCATCTGGGTGTCAATTATCACCCCAGCCTTATCACTCCATGTCAATTATCACCCCAGCCTTATCACTCCATGTCAATTATCACCCCAGCCACTGTCCATTAGGGACAATGTATGCATGCTTTGTGCATGCCAGGCACATGCACTTAACTTGACTGGGTAAAAAAACCACATGGCACAATTACTCCCTGTGTTATTGTGTTCTGGATTAGGAAGAAAAGGGTTCTGTGAGCCCTGTTTTGTGTATATCTGACATCAAGAAGAATTGTATTACTACTGGACATCTGTATGCTGAGATGCCCCCAATCAGTCTCTACAAGGGGAAGTGTCTTTTTGATGACTTTTGAGCAATAAACATCTTGCATTTAATACGACTGCATCCGTTTCCTGCAACCAACAAAATTGATCCAAACACTATTCCACTCTCCGTCTGTCTTGGAGTGAGCCCAGTATCTACAAGCTCCGCCCTCTGCAGCTACCATGCAGAGACTGGTACATGGTGAATGACCTGCGGGAATCAGCCAACAACAATCAGGGTGTGGTCAGTATCGTTTCCACGCATACACATCAGTTAGCGCTTCCAGGTGCCAATCGTAGGGGCCTGAAGGTGGCAATAAGTTACTACTCAATGCGCAGTGGTGGATTCAGTAACAGACGGTTACTGACAGTAATAGGGAATCCCCTAACAGCCCAAATCCAGCGGGATCAAACAAATACGTGATCACCTGGTGCAGCCAAGTGAATCCGGTCACAATGGCATAAATTAAATACTCATTTAAAAATTGTAAAAATTATATTTATAATTTTTAGACATACACAGCAAAACATTTATTTAATTTCTTATGGTTTTTTAGAACAGACCCTAGACCGTTGTCATTGTGCAGAATGTCTTACTTGCTATAAAAACAATGATATGTTCAGAAAGATGGCGCCGCACTGTGCCAGAGTTTGTGCTCTCTACTGGCTAGCATCGTCTTCCCAAATATCACTGGGAAGATGGTGCTGGGCGGGGAGGAAGGACCCGCTTCCAGATCAAGTAAGGTAGGATGCGGGTGCCCTCTCTCACCCCACCCCCCTCGACCACAATGTGTTAAAATGGGCCTCCCCTTGTGGAATGCGCAGGGGCCACGACCCACAATTATTCTAGTATTAAAATATGTTTTTTATTATAGGGCATACTCACGCCCACTTTGTTAAGCCACGCCCCTACCCCTTTTCCAGGGACCGGCGTGGCACTCTACACTCCTGTCTATAGGACAGTATGCTTTCCCCTGCATGGATTGGTTTTAGCTTGGGGTACCAATGCTGCATATCATGTGTAATTATATTGTAACAGCGGAATATACAGATACAAGCTTATCCAACATATGTAACATTTGGCACAGACTGCCAGCGCTCCTGAGCTGCCGCTGATTTGTCTCATCAGTATCCCAGACAAAAGCTGGCTAAAGTCACAGTGTATAATTGTCTGATTTGTGCAGTAACATGAATAATAGGAAATAAAAAAAACGGGAATTCAAATGCATTGGGGCCAATGCAGAAATGAACAGACAGCAATTTGTGGAAGTATACTGTATGTTGTGAGTTTTCGCTCTGCGCATGTTCCGTAAGGAAGAGTACGCAATTCTGAGCAATGCATGTACAGCATGAACGCATATTCTCTTGTGACTGAATGGGAATATATTTCTTAATTAATATAAACTTGCTCGCTGTACAGTTACATATATGTCCTCTCCCTGCTATATTTGGCGAGCATGATCTAAACTGATCATTGTAATATAAATATCTCTATTAAAAGTCACTACTGTACCTGACTGATTTCTACAGAGAGTTTACTGATCTTATCTTACACAGCACTAATCTGTGAGTATATACAAGATTTTTCAAAGCTTGGTGAGAGAAAGTGGAGAGAGATAAAGTATCAGCTAATCAGCTCATCACTGTCATGTTACAGGCTTTAAAGGTGCAGATTTATCAAGCCTTGGAGAGTGATAAATTGCACAGCAATAAAGTACCAGCTAATCAGCTCCTACCTGTCATGTTACAGGGTGTATTTGAGAAGTGACAGTAAAGAGCTGATTGGCTGGTACTTTCGCTCTCTCTCCCTCTGGGCTTTGATAAAGCTACCCCTTCATCTCTTATGTGTACCGTTGCACAGAACATAGAAGTTATTCAACAATTCAGTGTACAGCGTGCTCAGCCTGTCACCGATGGTACCTCCAGCGTCATCATTGCTCCTCCCTCTGCACAATTTGACCCTCGGCGACATGTTGGACAGATTGCCCATTCAGGATTATAAAGACCCATTATAAAACCTGTCAGTTCATATCTTTGGTTCATATCAATATATTTATTGTAGACTCTCTACTGCGAGTACTCTGAAAGTCAGTGGCAGATTTCCCACTAGGCACATGCATAGGGGCACCACCTGCTGGGGGTGACACGGCAAGCTGCCCCCCTGCATCAGCGCAGCTGGCACAGACATCATTCAGGGAGGAGGGCAGGACCCTCCGCACAGGACTGATGAAACTCTGAAGAAGGGACCTGGGCTTTCTCTGCCCTCGCCCAGCCTGCTCTGAATTCTGTGCCCTCCTGTCACACAGTGCAGCCTGTTCCTCACAGCTCACACTCAACGGTAGCTCTGTATGCTCCACTGCACACCCCACTGCTACCTCAGGCTCTGGCCGGGACCTCAGCCCCTCCTGTCATCAGCTGTAACTCCTCCGACCAACCCCCAGTTGCCCCTATTTATAATCAACCGGGCTGAGATCTCAGACGTCTCCCGCTACAGCTGCAGCTACTGAAAGTGGCTAAATATCTGATACCTTTATCATTCCAAGCAGGCCCCTGATCTCTGCACACATTTTCTCAGGGGAATGAGCATAGGGCCTAATTCAGAACTGATCGCAGCAGCAAAATTGTTCTCTAATGGGCAAAACCATGTGCACTGCAGGTGGGGCAGATGTAACAGGTGCAGAGAGAGTTAGATTTGGGTGGGTTATTTTGTTTCTGTGCAGAGTAAATACTGGCTGCTTTATTTTTACACTGCAATTTAGATTTCAGTTTGAACATACCCCACCCAAATCTAACTCTCTCTGCACATGTTATATCTGCCCCACCTGCAGTGCACATGGTTTGGCCCTGTATACAGTATAGTACAGTAGTTCCCAAACTTTTTTGACTCATATATAGGTTATTGGTTGCTATGGGCAACTTCTCCACTTTTTAGATACTTATAAGCATTTCCCCCATGATATGGTAAAGGGGTGTGGATCATAGGGTCGACCACTAGCGCAACAAGGGTGATGGGGTGACGATCGGCTGGGGTGACGGACATAGGGTCACAGACTTTGATCAGGTAAAGATCTTAATACTGCAGGTCTCAAGCTCTGTAGTTTTGTATGTGTGTAATATTAAGCACGTATTCTTGTTACATCCTTCTCCTGATTCCCGCTGTCTGATGGCGCTGCAATGGCTGCTCCCTGAGATAACCATTTCCCATACTTCCATTACTTTCACATTCCTGATTGGAGGCCCAGTGGGAAATGGTTCTCCAGCGATCAATACATGTCACAAACATAATGAAATCTAGAACACAATGCCTGGGGTCTCCTAGTCTATAATGCTCCCAGCACGGGCACCTGGCACCAGGACTACGCACAAGCCACGCTGTAAGAGTTAATACAAGATAGGTTAGCCATTGATTTTATGTCTGGTGTTCTCAGGTATCAATATCTGCAGCCTGGGGCATCTGATGTGTGACAGCTTTCTCTCTCTGCACAGAGTCACAGGGGCGCCTCTATTGTGGTATATAAACACCCACCCAGCTGTACTTATATTTACTAAGGAAGAGTAAAATGACTTGTCTCAGCTCGGAATTTATAGGATTTGGAATTCCCTGTTTTGGACTCTCGCATCAATTCATAAAGCAACAAGTTTACTCAATAAGGGTCATTTACAAAGCTGCAGACATGGAGTAATAGAATTCCATGTGCTGATATTTGTGTATTTGCAGCAGTTTATGTGGTCAGGGCACAGAACAGACAAACTTGGGGGTCATTCCGAGTTGTTCGCTCGCTAGCAGTTTTTAGCAGCCGCGCAAACGCTATGCCGCCTCCCACTGGGAGTATATTTTAGCTTAGCAGAAGTGCAAACGGTTGTATCGCAGAGCGCCTGCAAAAAATGTTTGTGTAGTTTCAGAGTAGCTCAAAACCTACTCAGCGCTTGCGATCACTTCAGACTATTCAGTTCCGGATTTGACGTCACACATCCGCCCAGCGTTCGCCCAGCCACGCCTGCGTTTTCCCTGGCACATCTGCGTTTTTCCGAACACTCCCTGAAAACGGTCAGTTGCCACCCAAAAACGCCCACTTCATGTCAGTCACTCTGCGGCAACCAGTGCGACTGAAATGCATCGTTAGACCCTGTGCAAAACTGCATCGTTCGTTGTGCCCGTATTTCGCCGCATACGCATGCGCAGAACTGCTGTTTTTTAGCCTGATCGCTGCGCTGCGAACAAATGCAGCTAGCGATCAACTCAGAATGACCACCCATGAACTAATCAGCTGTGGGTGTGGAACTTGTTCTTTCTATACTCCCATTTGTTTTTGTATTTATTTGGGGAAACTCGTGGTGCCACTGAGAAGAGGGTGCGGGCTTGCTACCTGCTGGCATTGCTCTATTGTGTTGCAGCATGCCATGCCCTACCCGGATACTTATCCAGAACTTCCAACTAGTCCCACAGAATAAACTGCACATACTAATAAGGATTCTGCACTGTGTATTACAAAATAAACTAATAAAAAATGGCACAAATCCACAGATAATGGCTCAGCAGTTGCCACATAAACTCATACAATAACAGAGAAATCTATAAAAGCCATAAATGGCTCTCAGCGTAGTATAACCCTCAGGCTAGCAGAAGATTAGCAACAACACCAGAGCATAAATTTACAGCTGAGAACAGCTAAATACTGAGTGTGTAATGCTCAGTCTCATATGACCAGTAATAATTTTAAAGTCCTGGACAGTTATAGTTCCAGGGATCCTTATGAAACAATTAGCAGAGCCAGGTGGTAAGATAAACACGCGGGAGCCATAGCGCCGGGAGCCCGACCGCCGGCATACAGAAGACCACCCATGACCAGTACCTCCTATAGGTCCAACCAGCTCCACGAGTGGCAGATGTGGGTTCATACATTTAAATACATGGTAAAATGTCGATTTTTCCATGGCACACTACATGTCTTGGTATGGCCAGGTTGCATTTAGTAGTTGGGCATGCTGACACTTGTAGTACAGAACATTTTGGTACTTGAGGAACCACAAGTGTTTGCATGCCCTGTTGTCCAAATCCCTCTGGGACCTATAGTGTGTCATGCAGAAATTATTCTTTCTTTAAAAAACTAAACAAAAACAAACCGCCCAAATTAATTTCCAAGTATTGTTATTTCATATAGCGGATTCTCACCTGGAAAGTAATATTGTTATAGATGTTGTTATTGTTACTATTTGTGTTTCTGTGTTTTGTATAAGATGTATCCATAAACCTCATATAGTCTGAGGATTGTCGGTAACATAAACCATAACATCTTAACACTTAATTATAATAAATAAAGACACGGAGACTTGAATTTGGCAGAAATTGTTAGCTATTTATTTAAGTGAACCATTAACTGTGAATAATTAAACTAAAGTATGGTGGCCAGAAAGAACGGCTAAACAACCCTATCCCATAAACAAACTATCTCATAAAAAACTGACGTAAACCTTCCAACACACAAATAGGTATCCGCTCAACCTCCATCCTGACTACCCACCCGTGAAGGTGATGAGGCTGCCACCCGTGAAGGCGGTCCAGAGATGTAAAACCAGTCAGCAAAGGAGAGCGCACCTAAAAATCAAACACCAAGCGACCTCCAATCCACTCTTTAATCCAACAAATGTTAACTTGCCGTTCTTTCCCGCCAACAGCGAAGTTCTGTTCCACAGAAACTACGCACCGCCACCATACCCCTAACCTACCGAACCAACCACTGAAAACAGATCCTCCAGAAATATAGATAGTCCCTGTCCTGTCAAGTGCACCCCATCAGGTCTAAACAAGTAGAAGTACCGGAACTTAATCCGCTGGTGCCAAACTACCGCACCGCCATGGGCCACCACAAACTTAGCAACCGCGGCATTCACCTTCCGGCAAGCCACATCGATCGCCCGACAATCCACCACTCCATGCCAACACAACCGCGGCATTATACAAGACCAGATAAGCCTACAGCCTGGCCAAGCGCCCGAAATCACTTGCAAATCCTGAATAATGGGCAATCGAAGATTCACTGCCTTCCTCCTACCCAGGTCGTTCCCTCCTAAGTGAATCACCAACAGTTTGGGGATGCCAAACCGCCGTACCTGCTCCATAAGCCTCGCTTTCAGGTCATGCCAAAGCATACCCCGAACACCTATCCACTGTACGTCATCTGATTCAACAAAGCAAGGAGCCCCTTCCGCAGCCAGAAATTCGGCTGCCCAATAAACATAGGAATGAACAATCACCCACACATCACACACATCCTCCCGCCAACCTATAAGGGGAAAAACAGATAAACAAATGTGAATATGTGAGGTAAAACCAAACCCAGCCCAGAACAGGAACCAACTACCAGAACGAGGATCTGCCAAAAAGAAAAATTTAATAGAGGACTATAACTTTCCTCTTTGACGAGCTTCAGGCCAATCGAAGCAACAGAAAGAAACAAAAGGAAAAGCAAAATAATAAAAAGGGGGAGGGAAGGGGGGGGTTAGAGTTGGGAGGGGGGGTTTGGGGTCACACAGGATAACTCAGCTGGAGGTGAAACGTAAAAACCTGCTGAGGAACTTGTAATTAGATGCCAATTAGCCGAATTGAATGAATTAAGCCAAATCAGTTCGTCAGGTCAGGTAAAAAATCGCGAAGCACTCCAGACCCCCACTGCCAGCAGTGGCGAGTAGCTAGCCATCCGAGTAGGGAGGACAGGGGAGACAAACAATACAGCATGAACACACTGAACTGAACACACAACGCAGTAAACGAACAACATGTTAGTAGAAACAAACTCAACTGTAAATTGGTACTTCGTCAATGGCGACCCATCGTAATGCAGCAGCCAAGACCCCTCAGACGAGAGCCTGACCTCCGCATACCGGCCAGCCAATGCCACCGCACAACAGTCCCTACCACCCGATGGTGCCAAAGTGATCCAATGACCTTACCCATCTGATCAGTCTTGGAGCGGCGCAGCCTGCACAGCACTGACCCCCCACCCACGACAACATCCGCGCGCCGCATCATGGCCTCGGACTTCTTAGAAGCCGCAACCAGCTCAGAAACCCTGAACGCGCCATGGAAAGCCATGGAAAAAGACAGCCGAACAGGAGCGCTTCAAAACGGGAGTCCGCCACCCCCGCCACTGCCCCTAAGAGGGAAGAAAGCAGGGACGCATCAACAGGGCGCCGGCCATCAGGAGGCATCGGTGCCGAGCGCGCCCAACCTCTAAAGGCCCTCACAGCAGGAAACCCTTCGTAAAATCCGGCATACCCTTCAATTTAGAATAAAAGGATATCCCGGCGAGGTATCAAGACACCACGGCCCTCGATCTCCCCGTTACGAAGAGTTGCCAAACGAAGTCTAGAAACAAGCTCTGACCCCTCTTACCTCTAGGCCCTTGGTCACGGGAAAAGTCTTCCCACTCCTTCCAGGCCCGACGGTATCCAGCGAGAGTGGACGGAGCCAAAGACAGTTCTGCTAGCCCTTCCAATCCGCCATGATGACCTGCCAAACATAAGAATGGCAGGGCAAACCTACCGAATCAGCCTCCGGGGCCAACAAACGGAACCTATCCCACTGCCCCCTGGACAATTCATCGGCGATCCCATTATCTACCCCGGGAACGTGTTGCGCCCGAAACAGAATATTGCAGCGCATACAGGTTAGCACGAGCCGCAACAACACCCGAAGGACCCGGAGGGCCTTAGCTCTTTGGTTGTTAACCGCGTGCACGACCCCTAAGTTATCGCAGCGGAAGAGAATACTGTGATCGCAAAGTCGCTCTCCCCAAACCTCCAAGGCTACCATGATGGGAAAAAGCTCCAGCAACAACAGGTCGCCGGTCAGCCCCTCCCTCGACCAAGACTCTGGCCAAGAGGCCGCGCACCAAGCCCCGTCCAGATAACAACCGAAAGCCCGAAGAGCCCGCCGCATCCGTAAACAACTGCAGGTCGAAACTGTCAACGAGCGGGGCCATCCAGATCAGCACACCATTGAAATCCACCAGAAGCGAAACCCACATAGCGAGGTCCCGCCTAATCTCCGCCGAGAAACGGACAAAATGGTGCGGCCTGGACACCCCAGCCGTGGACCGTTCCAACTTCCGACAAAAAACCCTGCCCATGGGAATCACCCGACAGGCAAAGTTCAACAGACCTAGGAGGGATTGAGCATCCCGCAACGTCACCTTACGCCGTTCCGAGCACTGCGCAATGGACTCCCGAAGCTTAGCAACCTTGTCCTGAGGCAGCCGGCAAGCCCCCGCAACCGTATCGATCTCGATACCTAAAAAGGACAAACAGGAGAGGGGCCCCTCCGTCTTATCCTCGGCCACAGGGACGCCAAAATGCCCCAACAAGGCACGCAGCGAGAACAATAGGAAACCACAGCGAGGAGAACCCGCGGGCCCCACGCACAAAAAATCATCCAGGTAATGTGCAATCCCGCTACCTCCGCAAGAAAACTCCACGCACCAATGTAAAAAGGTGCTGAACTTTTCGAAAAAGGCACACGAAACGGAACACCCCATAGGCAGACACTTGTCTACAAAGTATTCCTCCCCGACGCGGATACCCATGAATAGAAACGGCTCCGGGTGCAAAGGGAGCAAGCGAAAAGCCGATTCAACATCCAGTTTAGCCATGAGGGCCCCGGGGCCAGAGCCCCGGACCATGCCCAGAGCATCCTCAAAGGACTGATACACCACCGAACAATATTCCGGCGAAATTGCATCGTTCACCGAGGACCCAGATGGATAAGACAGATGCTAAATGAGCCGGAACTTACCCGGAGCCATTTTGGGCACGACCCCCACCGGGGAAATAATCAAATCCTCGACAGGCGGCAGCGCAAAGGGGCCCGCCATTCTCCCCAGGCGAACCTCCTGCTCAACCTTTTCCTGGCGGCCCGAACTAAAACCTCCCCCACCACTGGTAAACGAAAACCCGACGCAAAACCCTCCCGCAGAAATCTTGCATCGTCTGTGTTTGGGTACCACCCCAACCATTTTAGCATGGCCCCCAAATGAACTGGGGTCGGCGCCCTAACTAGCGGCAAGCCCCCCAGTATTTTTTCCGGCTGGGCCCGCAGCCGCCCTGGCACCCGGTCGCCCCGCGCGGAAGCAATTGGAAGCCGGGTGGGATCCGTTACATCGTAAGCAAAGGTGGCGAAAATGACACCGTTGCCCAAGGGGGCACGTGGCATTGTTGAACGCGAAACACTTCCCCTTCGCCGGTGCCTGCTGCGGAGAACGGGCCGCGGTCCAAGGGCGGCGCGGCGGAGCCTCAACCGCGGGCCGAAACTGACTCACCGCCGCGGCCTACACCGCCAACGACGCCCCCTTAGTCAGCAGCTTCATATCCTGCGCTCGCGTGACCCGAAGCCATACCTCCACATCTTTGCATCTGAAGTCAATGTGCAATCGTGCTTCTGACGGAACTGCTTGTCATAATGCAGCCACGAATCGTCCTTAGACTGACGCTGCATGTCATGCACGAGGTGAATATACCTGATGACGTTCACGTGTTCACCAGGGCGATCCTCCAAGTAGCACGCCGGGAAGACACAGAAACCCGCCAACCAGTTGTCATACGAGCGGAAGGCCTCTGCCCCAATACCGCCATTCGCAAGAGCTTCCTTACCTTCCCTCTTGGTGTCCTCCGTCAACGTAAAAAGGTCTACGTATTCCCCCCGTCTAATCTTCCTCCTGCAACTCTCACGCAACCCTCGCAAGACTGCCATGTACTCGCAGCGAACCACGCCCGGCAAATTACGCCTCCTCCTTTCCTGACCGGAACTACTACTACTCTTCCGAGACCGCTTATCCCGGTGCCGCGCCTCACGCCGTGGGTACTTGATAGCCCGCTTCCTAGCCTTCGCGGTGCTACTAACTGCAGACTGGCACGACGAAGAAGAAGAAGAAGATCTACTTGATGGACTACCGTACGAGGAAGAAGAGGACCCCAGCGACATAGCAACTGTATCGTCGTCCCACTCACCGGCAGGCCCGCTTCCGGAAGGCGAAATGTCGACCACGACCGGCTCCTCGTCCAGATCGCCATCTGGATCCGCACCTGAAAAAGAAGGGACAACCGCCCCTGGAGCCGAAGCCTCCCCGGCGGGAATGAAAGCAGACGCCCCTGCGGGCGATGGGGTAGCGCTACCCAGCAACTCAGCGGCGGAGCCCAGACTGCGACACGCCTGTAGAAACTGCACCATGGCGGGGCCAGAAGCACCCGGAAGAACGGCTGCGTCGACCGAAGGGGGAACCATGGAAACGCCTCCCGGGGACAAAGTCGACAAAAACGGCGCAAACGCCACCGTCATGGCCGACATTGCCGCCGCAACGGCGGAGGGATCCGGAGCCGCAGCCGTAGCTCCAGTGGTCAATAGACCCCCTAATAAGGTGATTATCAGTTACTACGTGTGCTGGGTTCTCACTGCTGAGAAGAGGCGATATAGGGAAATTTCAGGCAAATCGAGATTTGGGAGAGAGCAGAGCATTGTATGGAGGCGTAATGTTCCGCTGATGCTACGACTGAGTTCCTCTTTTCCATCGCCATTGTGTAGCTGTACCGTTGCACAGTATAGTTAAACATTTTCATTCTGCAGAATTTTAGGTCATGGATAAATGTGAGGCAATGGCGGTCAGTTCTTTATGCGATGGTTTGTTGAGTAAAACTGGGAAACACGCGAGGGGCGTATTGCGCTGAGGAAAGCAGCCTGAAGTCATTATCCGGGAGAACAGTTTTCTCATATCTTCTGCTGAGTGCTAAACATCCAGTATGTACAAACTCTGCTGTTCAGTGGCACCCTGTATAGCGGTGACCAGACACAGTAATGTAATGCCACCATACTGGCCCTGCAGATTTACAGAGAAATACAGTTATATTTGTATACATAATTGCCAGTTTTGCCAAACGTCAAGGTTATGTAAGCTGGGAAAAGTCACTGCTGGATTTCCTGTATTCCTGTCATGCCTGTGCAGGCTGATTTCTGTTCTAGAACCTCTGCTTGTGAATTTGACGTCAGATTGTCCTGATATTTCAGTCTTTCAAATTTGTACCTTATAGTATGTCCCTGACCATTGCCAAACCGGATTCACTGACCGTTCCCATTGCTTTCTGTCTTATCAGCCTGTCACGCTGGAACCGGGGTCCTGATCCAGATATAGACGCCGCTGCTGGCTGTTAATATAAGGAAAAGTCGTAGGAGGCATCTTGCTCTCAAAGACGCCCCCTGCTGGCTTCTGTGATCCAATGCTGCGTCTGCGGAGGTAGCATTGGATCCTCTGCAGGAACATTGAACGTCTCAGTAACCTTCAGTTATTCAGGATGTCTGCCAAAACTGTGGGGCCAAATGCCCGGCTTCAACACAAACGCCCGGCAAACGCCTGAGGACGCCCGGCTCCGACACACCCTGAAAACGGGGACAACATGTCCCCAACTGGCTGCAGACTGTCACTTGCGTGAATACTGATTCTCTATAGATCTTTGAATCAGGCCCAAAGGACACAACCTGCATGTTATTTATACGGTATTCACATCGGAATGCCGGGTCACACCTGGGAATTGGATACGGATCCTTCCCAGGTGCGACACGGCATTGGACCCTTTTAGACTGGCTTCCCAACCCAGCAATATGGAGCCGGCATCAGGGGCAGATGCTGAGGTGGCCATGGTACATGAGATCATCTCCACTCCGCCTCTACCTACGCCGTGAATGGGTCCCGGGTCACATCGACTCGGCAACCCGTTCACACTTCACCTGACCCGGTAATAACCCGGAAATAACTCTTCTTTATTCCCGGGTTGAATTCATCAGTGACCACTTGCACACCGCACAGCAACCTGCGTCACGCTGGCAATATACCGGGTTATTTTTGCGGTGTACTAGGGGTATGACAGAGAAACCCCACTTCCTTTGCATGGGTTCCTGGAGAAGACCAGTTTCATG
This sequence comes from Pseudophryne corroboree, assembly GCF_028390025.1. NCBI lineage: Eukaryota > Metazoa > Chordata > Amphibia > Anura > Myobatrachidae > Pseudophryne > Pseudophryne corroboree. The sequence goes on along the minus strand of NC_086454.1, from coordinate 7,195,050 downwards.
TTACAGTAGACTTTGCAGAACGGACCTTCTTTTTGCGGCGGTATAATTATGCTGCTCGTCATTGGCTCATCATGGACGGCTTTACCTGAAGAATTTTAAACACCAATAGCAATTATTGCTAACCAGGCTTGTGTACCATTAGCTCCGATTGCCCTTTTAAAACTATCGGTCACATTCGCCAATGATCAGCAGCAAAAACTGTGTAATAAATTTACCCCCGCGCCTCTGTTCCAGGCAGCACCAATGGAAGCTGGCAGTAGCGGAGAGTCATCATTGGGAAACATGGCTGCCAGACATAAATAATAGGATGAGGGGGCAACTATAGTAAATATACTAAACACATGAATGTGGATGACTTGTCCTCATTTCTACTCTTTGCTGATGTGTTTCCAGATATGGTCTAGTAGGCGCATCTGTCAACAGGAATTGACTCCTAGAGGAGCCGGAGGAAGATACATTCAGCGATCGCATGGAGCAGTGTGTTGTGGGAGCCAGTAATTAATTGAATCTTCTTTCACATTTGTGTAATTTGACCCCGAAGCTAAAAATATAAGATCAGTTTTATGAGCCTGAGCCAAGTACGAAAGGCAGGGGATGGGTGTGGGTGTAGGGCGGGGAAGGGGGGGGGGGACTTGTTATTCCAGTTCCTCATACATTTCTAATTGAAGTCACTAGCAATAATAACAGCTTCACACCTCGTGGCAGCCTCAAAATTGCCCTGGAGCATTGTCTCAAAAAGTTTCAGGTGGCAGGGTAGCTGTTACCCTTATAGGCTCCGGCGTGAGCGTCCTGGATGGGATAATGTCATCTGACAGGTCTTTTTGAAGTGTCCATTTTCAGAATGTAAATGTCCAGCACAATCTGACGCGGACTGCAGCTGAGCGCCATGGGGATGGACTGGCAGGGGCTCATTATCACGCTGAATGTTTCCATGTATGTCACAACAAATCTGTTATCATATCTCGGGGAGAGACATCGGCCGTCACCTCTGTCTCAGACATTACCAAGAGGGGAAATTTGGCTAAAGCAAGAAACTCTGCAAAAAAAAACCCTTTGTCTTCTGGCCTCTTAGCCGTTCATTCCTTCCTGTGTCTCATTCCTGTGTCTCATTCCTGTGTCTCAATCCTATATCTCTTTTTTTTTTTTAAATGGGGCTAAAGATAAAAAAATAAACTAATTACAATATAACACCATGACAGTTATGCAGTGATATTTAATTATGCTAGATAGAGTAATAAATTATAAAAACATTCATGCCAAGTGTAAGCAGGTTTGATAACAAACCAAAAAAAGTCAGTGGGCAAAACCATGTGCACTGCAGGAGGGGGGGGGGGGGGGGGGCATATGTAACATGTGCAGAGAGTTAGATTTGGGTTGGTTATATTGGCCCTCATTCCGAGTTGTTCGCTCGGTGTTTTTCATCGCATCGCAGTGAAAATCCGCTTAGTACGCATGCGCAATGTTCGCACTGCGACTGCGCCAAGTAACTTTACTATGAAGAAAGTATTTTTACTCACGGCTTTTTCTTCGCTCCGGCGATCGTAATGTGATTGACAGGAAATGGGTGTTACTGGGCGGAAAAACGGCGTTTCAGGGGCGTGTGGCTGAAAACGCTACCGTTTCCGGAAAAAACGCAGGAGTGGCCGGAGAAACGGTGGGAGTGCCTGGGCGAACGCTGGGTGTGTTTGTGACGTCAACCAGGAACGACAAGCACTGAAATGATCGCACAGGCAGAGTAAGTCTGGAGCTACTCTGAAACTGCTAAGTAGTTAGTAATCGCAATATTGCGAATACATCGGTCGCAATTTTAAGAAGCTAAGATTCACTCCCAGTAGGCGGCGGCTTAGCGTGTGTAACTCTGCTAAATTCGCCTTGCGACCGATCAACTCGGAATGAGGGCCATTGTTTCTGTGCAGGGTAAATACTGGCTGCTTTATTCTTACACTGCAATTTAGATTTCAGTTTGAACACACCCCACCCAAATCTAAGTCTCTCTGCACATGTTACATCTACCCCACCTGCACTGCCTATGGTTTTGCCCATTATAGAACAATTTTGCTGCAGCATTCAGGTCTGAATTAGGCCCAATACTCATTCCCCTGAGAAAATGTGTGCAGAGACCAGGGGCCTGCTTGGAATGATAAAGGTATCAGATATTTAGCTGCAGCTACTGAATGTGCTTTTCTTTGGTCCACTAACAACTCTGAATAACCCTCTATGCCCTTTTAAATACCCACTGATCCCCATGATGTATTGTTCACATGGCAGCTATTTTAATTTTAAGGCAAGTGCAGCTGCAGTCACACTGTACGCACGGAACTAAAGGCCTGGTACAGAGGTGGATATAAATGTTGCCACTACTGCGTGAAAAGATGCAAAAACCACAGGAGGCATTTTTTTGAAAAACAACCAACTAGGGGTTTCTCAGATCTGCTGCCTGTGGGGGTCATTCCAAGTTGATCGCTCGCTAGCTATTTTTTGCAGTGCTGCGATCAGATAGTCGCCGCCCATAGGGGAGTGTATTTTTGCTTTGCAAGTGTGCGAACACTTTTGCAGATGATGGCACAAAAAAGTTTTTTGCAGTTTCTGAGTAGCTCTGAACTTACTCAGCTGCTGCGATCACTTCAGTCTTTTGGTCCCGGAATTGACGTCAGACCCCCACCCTGCAAATGCTTGGACACGCCTGCGTTTTTCCAACCACTCCCAGAAAACGGTCAGTTGACGCCCACAAAAGCCCTCTTCCTGCCAATCTCCTTGCGATCGGCTGTGCGAATAGATTCTTCGTTAAATCGATCGCTCTGCACCAATCCTCTTTGTACCCGTACGATGCGCCTGTTCATTGTGGTGCATACACATGCACAGTTTTTCCGAGATTAAACCTTATCGCCGTGCTGCAAAAAGTTGCTAGTGAGCAATCAACTCGGAATGACCACCAGTGTCTGAAGACGCAGCACATGGATCCACAGGGCTAACATCAGCCGGCTCATCAGATATCTGAGTAACCACCAACTTACTGAGACCTCCCCTTCACATAACTATCAGGTTACTCAGGTTGTCCCGCAAAACTATGCTGCTAAAGCCTGGGAAACTGCATCTGAGCATAGAGCCTCAGGGTTCAGCACACCCAGAAAATGGGGCTGACACTGCCCTGTTTTCTGGAATACTCCACCTCCCCACCACCAAAAGGCTGCTGACTGTCACTCACCTGACATCTGCAGCCACAGAAAAAGATCTGCACATCCGTGACTGCACACATCCATGTTGCCCCTTTCCTCTCCATCCTTATGCTTTTGCAAATAGCTGTCATGATTATCCTAGTGCAAGAAATACATCTGAAATTAATTCAGCATAGCCTGAAAGTCCATGTGCACATCCTCAACATGCCCTCACTAGGCTTTCACCTATGTGCAAATGTTCTGTTGCCACCTAGTTACACCCATTTAGCCACAAGTGGAGTCACCACTGGAGTTACTGTATTATTCTAAATCATCTGTAATTCACTCAACTGCCAGAGCATGTTCAATCGCAAGATCCATCAACAGAACTACCAAGTGAAGCAACACCATGTTTACCTGGCACTCATCTTCCAGATATTAGACATAAGACAACATCGTACACCACCTGTTTTATGAAAATAATATCACAATATATAGAATAAAATTGACTGCTGATAAAAATGATGTCATCACATTGAGATGTAATGGTAGTAGAACTGGCCTCTCCCTCCTGTTTCAGAGATGTATAGGGGTGAGTGAAAGTGGGGAAGGGAGGAGAGGTTGGGAGGAAGTGTTAAGGTGGGGAAAGTCAGGAATGGAGAGAAAATGTTTGGGTGGAGAGAGAGTGGAAAGAGAAGGAAAAGATGTAGAGAAAGAGTGGGAAATGGAGACAGAGGAAAGCAAAAGTTATATATAAAAAAACAATATATATATATATATATATACTGTATTGTAAAACCAATATTTATACACTGATAGCAAAATTTACCAGGAGGTCACTCTAATCACCCTAAATAGTCACTTGTTTCTTGGGAAGATCAAAGAAAGTTCTGGATGTGCCATGATGATGAAAAGTAAGACATGCTGGGTGTATGAAGTAGGTTTGTGCTCTAGGGTGGCAGGAGTCTCTCATTATTACTCCATATTGGATATTCTGCTGCTGCATTAATCTCAGTTTGTGGCTTCCACACATTGTGACCATCCTGACGTGCTGATAATAAACAAGGTGCTCCGGTGAGCAGGAGAGGAGATGTCGAAACCATAAGGTCCTCAAACTGAGTGAAATGCACCTTAACCCTTTATGACCCCTTGTCCATTTAAATGGATTTTATTAAACAATGTATTGTGTAGACTGTATTGTGATGACCGCTGCCATTCAAATCCCAGTGTCCATTTAAATTTACAAAAATGGCGTGAAAATTTCCCTGCAGATGGCGGCAGTGGCTTGTAACGGTCGCTGCGAGTCTGATAGATGGCTTCACCCAGAAAGAGCGCCACAAGGTGAGTATCCCACTTTACAAGAACAACAACGTACTTTGGGCCCAATTCAGCGTGGATCACTATTCAGAGAAATCGAAAATTGAGTGATTATGAAATGACTGCACATGCATAGCGTTCACATTGCGCACGCATGAGGGGTAATAGTGACAGAAAATGCGTACAGACCGTAAACACAATGACTACGTACAGACCGTAAACACAATGACTGCGTACAGATCATAAACACAATGACTACTAACAGATCATAAACACAATGACTACGTACAGATCATAAACACAATGACTACGTACAGAACATAAACACAATGACTACGTACAGATCATAAACACAATGACTACGTACAGATCATAAACACAATGACTACGTACAGATCATAAACACAATGACTACGTACAGATCATAAACACAATGACTACGTACAGATCGTAAACACAATGACTACGTACAGAACATAAACACAATGACTACGTACAGATCATAAACACAATGACTACGTACAGAACATAAACACAATGACTACGTACAGAACATAAACACAATGACTACGTACAGATCATAAACACAATGACTACGTACAGAACATAAACACAATGACTACGTACAGATCATAAACACAATGACTACGTACAGATCATAAACACAATGACTACGTACAGATCATAAACACAATGACTACGTACAGATCATAAACACAATGACTACGTCGTACAGATCATAAACACAATGACTACGTACAGATCATAAACACAATGACTACGTACAGAACATAAACACAATGACTGCGTACAGAACATAAACACAATGACTACGTACAGATCATAAACACAATGACTACGTACAGACCGTAAACACAATGACTACGTACAGAACATAAACACAATGACTGCGTACAGATCATAAACACAATGACTACGAACAGATCATAAACACAATGACTACGTACAGATCATAAACACAATGACTGCGTACAGACCGTAAACACAATGACTGCGTACAGATCATAAACACAATGACTACGTACAGATCATAAACACAATGACTACGTACAGATCATAAACACAATGACTGCGTACAGACCGTAAACACAATGACTACGTACAGATCATAAACACAATGACTGCGTACAGACCGTAAACACAATGACTACGTACAGAACATAAACACAATGACTGCGTACAGATCATAAACACAATGACTACGTACAGAACATAAACACAATGACTACGTACAGATCATAAACACAATTACTACGTACAGATCATAAACACAATGACTACGTACAGAACATAAACACAATGACTACGTACAGACCGTAAACACAATGACTGCGTACAGATCATAAACACAATGACTACGTACAGACCGTAAACACAATGACTACGTACAGAACATAAACACAATGACTACGTACAGATCATAAACACAATTACTACGTACAGATCATAAACACAATGACTACGTACAGATCATAAACACAATGACTACGTACAGATCATAAACACAATGACTACGTACAGATCATAAACACAATGACTACGTACAGATCATAAACACAATGACTGCGTACAGATCATAAACACAATGACTACGTACAGAACATAAACACAATGACTACGTACAGATCATAAACACAATGACTGCGTACAGATCATAAACACAATGACTACGTACAGAACATAAACACAATGACTGCATACAGAACATAAACACAATGACTACGTACAGATCATAAACACAATGACTGCATACAGAACATAAACACAATGACTACGTACAGATCATAAACACAATGACTGCATACAGAACATAAACACAATGACTACGTACAGATCATAAACACAATGACTGCATACAGAACATAAACACAATGACTACGTACAGATCATAAACACAATGAGTACGTACAGACCGTAAACACAATGACTACGTACAGATCATAAACACAATGACTACGTACAGAACATAAACACAATGACTGCGTACAGACCGTAAACACAATGACTACGTACAGATCATAAACACAATGACTACGTACAGAACATAAACACAATGACTGCGTACAGACCGTAAACACAATGACTACGTACAGATCATAAACACAATGACTGCGTACAGATCATAAACACAATGACTACATACAGATCATAAACACAATGACTACGTACAGATCATAAACACAATGACTGCGTACAGATCATAAACACAATGACTGCGTACAGATCATAAACACAATGACTACATACAGATCATAAACACAATGACTACGTACAGATCATAAACACAATGACTGCGTACAGACCGTAAACACAATGACTACGTACAGATCATAAACACAATGACTGCGTACAGACCGTAAACACAATGACTACGTACAGATCATAAACACAATGACTGCGTACAGATCATAAACACAATGACTACATACAGATCATAAACACAATGACTACGTACAGATCATAAACACAATGACTGCGTACAGACCGTAAACACAATGACTACGTACAGATCATAAACACAATGACTGCGTACAGATCATAAACACAATGACTACGTACAGACCGTAAACACAATGACTGCGTACAGATCATAAACACAATGACTACGTACAGACCATAAACACAATGACTACGTACAGACCATAAACACAATGACTACGTACAGATCATAAACACAATGACTACGTACAGATCATAAACACAATGACTCCGTACAGATCATAAACACAATGACTGCGTACAGATCATAAACACAATGACTACGTACAGATCATAAACACAATGACTACGTACAGAACATAAACACAATGACTACGAACAGATCATAAACACAATGACTACGTACAGATCATAAACACAATGACTGCGTACAGATCATAAACACAATGACTGCGTACAGATCATAAACACAATGACTGCGTACAGATCATAAACACAATGACTACGTACAGATCATAAACACAATGACTACGTACAGATCATAAACACAATGACTACGTACAGATCATAAACACAATGACTACGTACAGATCATAAACACAATGACTACGTACAGATCATAAACACAATGACTACGTACAGACCGTAAACACAATGACTGCGTACAGATCATAAACACAATGACTACGTACAGACCGTAAACACAATGACTGCGTACAGATCATAAACACAATGACTACGTACAGATCATAAACACAATGACTACGTACAGACCGTAAACACAATGACTGCGTACAGATCATAAACACAATGACTGCGTACAGATCATACACACAATGACTACGTACAGACCGTAAACACAATGACTACGTACAGACCGTAAACACAATGACTACGTACAGACCGTAAACACAATGACTGCGTACAGATCATAAACACAATGACTACGTACAGATCATAAACACAATGACTGCGTACAGATCATACACACAATGACTACGTACAGATCATACACACAATGACTACATACAGATCATAAACACAATGACTGCGTACAGATCATAAACACAATGACTACGTACAGATCATAAACACAATGACTGCGTACAGATCATACACACAATGACTACGTACAGACCGTAAACACAATGACTACGTACAGACCGTAAACACAATGACTACGTACAGACCGTAAACACAATGACTGCGTACAGATCATAAACACAATGACTACGTACAGATCATAAACACAATGACTGCGTACAGATCATAAACACAATGACTACATACAGATCATAAACACAATGACTGCGTACAGATCATAAACACAATGACTACGTACAGATTATAAACACAATGACTACGTACAGATCATAAACACAATGACAGCGTACAGATCATAAACACAATGACTACGTACAGACCGTAAACACAATGACTACGTACAGACCGTAAACACAATGACTACGTACAGACCGTAAACACAATGACTACGTACAGACCGTAAACACAATGACTACGTACAGACCGTAAACACAATGACTACGTACAGACCGTAAACACAATGACTACGTACAGACCGTAAACACAATGACTACGTACAGATCATAAACACAATGACTACGTACAGAACATAAACACAATGACTACGTACAGATCATACACACAATGACTACATACAGATCATAAACACAATGACTGCGTACAGATCATAAACACAATGACTGCGTACAGATCATAAACACAATGACTACGTACAGATCATAAACACAATGACTACGTACAGATCATAAACACAATGACTGCGTACAGATCATAAACACAATGACTACGTACAGATCATACACACAATGACTGCGTACAGATCATACACACAATGACTACGTACAGATCATAAACACAATGACTACGTACAGATCATACACACAATGACTACGTACAGATCATAAACACAATGACTGCGTACAGATCATAAACACAATGACTACGTACAGACCGTAAACACAATGACTGCGTACAGATCATAAACACAATGACTACGTACAGACCGTAAACACAATGACTGCGTACAGATCATAAACACAATGACTACGTACAGATCATAAACACAATGACTACGTACAGATCATAAACACAATGACTACATACAGATCATAAACACAATGACTACGTACAGATCATAAACACAATGACTACGTACAGAACATAAACACAATGACTACGTACAGATTATAAACACAATGACTGCGTACAGATCATAAACACAATGACTGCGTACAGATCATAAACACAATGACTACGTACAGAACATAAACACAATGACTACGTACAGACCGTAAACACAATGACTACGTACAGATCATAAACACAATGACTACGTACAGATCATAAACACAATGACTGCATACAGAACATAAACACAATGACTACGTACAGATCATAAACACAATGACTGCATACAGAACATAAACACAATGACTACGTACAGAACATAAACACAATGACTACGTACAGATCATAAACACAATGACTACGTACAGAACATAAACACAATGACTACGTACAGACCGTAAACACAATGACTACGTACAGATCATAAACACAATGACTACGTACAGATCATAAACACAATGACTGCATACAGAACATAAACACAATGACTACGTACAGATCATAAACACAATGACTGCATACAGAACATAAACACAATGACTACGTACAGAACATAAACACAATGACTACGTACAGACCGTAAACACAATGACTACGTACAGATCATAAACACAATGACTACGTACAGAACATAAACACAATGACTACGTACAGACCGTAAACACAATGACTACGTACAGATCATAAACACAATGACTACGTACAGAACATAAACACAATGACTACGTAAAGACCGTAAACACAATGACTACGTACAGATCATAAACACAATGACTACGTACAGATCATAAACACAATGACTGCATACAGAACATAAACACAATGACTACGTACAGATCATAAACACAATGACTGCATACAGAACATAAACACAATGACTACGTACAGAACATAAACACAATGACTACGTACAGACCGTAAACACAATGACTACGTACAGATCATAAACACAATGACTACGTACAGATCATAAACACAATGACTACGTACAGATCATAAACACAATGACTACGTACAGAACATAAACACAATGACTACGTACAGAACATAAACACAATGACTGCGTACAGAACATAAACACAATGACTACGTACAGATCATAAACACAATGACTACGTACAGACCGTAAACACAATGACTACGTACAGAACATAAACACAATGACTGCGTACAGAACATAAACACAATGACTGCGTACAGATCATAAACACAATGACTACGTACAGATCATAAACACAATGACTACGTACAGATCATAAACACAATGACTACGTACAGATCATAAACACAATGACTACGTACAGAACATAAACACAATGACTGCGTACAGAACATAAACACAATGACTGCGTACAGATCATAAACACAATGACTACGTACAGATCATAAACACAATGACTACGTACAGATCGTAAACACAATGACTACGTACAGATCATAAACACAATGACTACGTCGTACAGATCATAAACACAATGACTACGTACAGATCGTAAACACAATGACTACGTCGTACAGATCATAAACACAATGACTACGTACAGATCATAAACAAAATGACTACGTCGTACAGATCATAAACACAATGACTACGTACAGATCGTAAACACAATGACTACGTACAGATCATAAACACAATGACTGCGTACAGACCGTAAACACAATGACTACGTACAGATCATAAACACAATGACTGCGTACAGACCGTAAACACAATGACTACGTACAGATCATAAACACAATGACTACGTACAGATCATAAACACAATGACTACGTACAGATCATAAACACAATGACTGCGTACAGATCATAAACACAATGACTACGTACAGATCATAAACACAATGACTACGTACAGAACATAAACACAATGACTACGTACAGATCATAAACACAATGACTTCGTACAGATCATAAACACAATGACTACGTACAGATCATAAACACAATGACTACGTACAGATCATAAACACAATGACTACGTACAGATCGTAAACACAATGACTACGTACAGATCATAAACACAATGACTACGTACAGATCGTAAACACAATGACTACGTACAGAACATAAACACAATGACTACGTACAGATCATAAACACAATGACTACGTACAGATCATAAACACAATGACTGCGTACAGACCGTAAACACAATGACTACGTACAGATCATAAACACAATGACTACGTACAGATCATAAACACAATGACTATGTACAGACCGTAAACACAATGACTACGTACAGATCATAAACACAATGACTACGTACAGATCATAAACACAATGACTACTTACAGATCATAAACACAATGACTACGTACAGATTTTAAACACAATGACTACGTACAGAACATAAACACAATGACTACGTACAGATCATAAACACAATGACTACGTACAGATCATAAACACAATGACTGCGTACAGACCGTAAACACAATGACTACGTACAGATCATAAACACAATGACTACGTACAGATCATAAACACAATGACTACGTACAGACCGTAAACACAATGACTACGTACAGATCATAAACACAATGACTACGTACAGATCATAAACACAATGACTACGTACAGATCATAAACACAATGACTACGTACAGATCATAAACACAATGACTACGTACAGATCGTAAACACAATGACTACGTACAGATCATAAACACAATGACTGCGTACAGACCGTAAACACAATGACTACGTACAGATCATAAACACAATGACTGCGTACAGATCATACACACAATGACTACGTACAGACCGTAAACACAATGACTACGTACAGATCATAAACACAATGACTACGTACAGATCATAAACACAATGACTGCGTACAGACCGTAAACACAATGACTGCGTACAGACCGTAAACACAATGACTACGTACAGATCATAAACACAATGACTGCGTACAGATCATAAACACAATGACTACGTACAGAACATAAACACAATGACTACATACAGATCATAAACACAATGACTACGTACAGATCATAAACACAATGACTGCGTACAGATCATAAACACAATGACTACGTACAGAACATAAACACAATGACTGCGTACAGATCATAAACACAATGACTACGTACAGAACATAAACACAATGACTGCGTACAGATCATAAACACAATGACTGCGTACAGATCATAAACACAATGACTACGTACAGACCGTAAATACAATGACTGCGTACAGATCATAAACACAATGACTACGTACAGAACATAAACACAATGACTGCGTACAGACCGTAAATACAATGACTGCGTACAGATCATAAACACAATGACTACGTACAGATCATAAACACAATGACTACGTACAGAACATAAACACAATGACTGCGTACAGACCGTAAATACAATGACTGCGTACAGATCATACACACAATGACTGCGTACAGAACATAAACACAATGACTACGTACAGACCGTAAACACAATGACTGCGTACAGACCGTAAACACAATGACTGCGTACAGACCGTAAACACAATGACTGCGTACAGACCGTAAACACAATGACTGCGTACAGAACATAAACACAATGACTACGTACAGACCGTAAACACAATGACTGCGTACAGACCGTAAACACAATGACTGCGTACAGACCGTAAACACAATGACTGCGTACAGATCATAAACACAATGACTACGTACAGATCATAAACACAATGACTGCGTACAGATCATAAACACAATGACTACGTACAGATCATAAACACAATGACTACGTACAGATCATAAACACAATGACTGCGTACAGATCGTAAACACAATGACTACGTACAGATCTTAAACACAATGACTGCGTACAGATCGTAAACACAATGACTGCGTACAGACCATAAACACAATGACTGCGTACAGACCATAAACACAATGACTGCGTACAGATCATAAACACAGTGACTACGTACAGATCATAAACACAATGACTACGTACAGATCTTAAACACAATGACTGCGTACAGATCGTAAACACAATGACTACGTACAGATCATAAACACAATGACTGCGTACAGATCATAAACACAATGACTGCGTACAGATCATAAACACAATGACTGCGTACAGATCATAAACACAATGACTGCGTACAGATCATAAACACAATGACTGCGTACAGATCATACACACAATGACTACGTACAGAACATAAACACAATGACTGCGTACAGATCATAAACACAATGACTACGTACAGATCATAAACACAATGACTGCGTACAGATCATACACACAATGACTACGTACAGAACATAAACACAATGACTGCGTACAGATCATAAACACAATGACTACGTACAGATCATAAACACAATGACTACGTACAGATCATAAACACAATGACTACGTACAGATCATAAACACAATGACTGCGTACAGATCATAAACACAATGACTGCGTACAGATCATAAACACAATGACTGCGTACAGATCGTAAACACAATGACTACGTACAGATCGTAAACACAATGACTGCGTACAGACCATAAACACAATGACTGCGTACAGAACATAAACACAATGACTGCGTACAGATCTTAAACACAATGACTGCGTACAGATCGTAAACACAATGACTACGTACAGATCATAAACACAATGACTGCGTACAGATCATAAACACAATGACTGCGTACAGACCGTAAACACAATGACTACGTACAGATCATAAACACAATGACTACGTACAGATCATAAACACAATGACTACGTACAGATCATAAACACAATAACTACGTACAGATCTTAAACACAATGACTGCGTACAGACCGTAAACACAATGACTACGTACAGAACATAAACACAATGACTGCGTACAGATCATAAACACAATGACTGCGTACAGAACATAAACACAATGACTACGTACAGATCATAAACACAATGACTACGTACAGAACATAAACACAATGACTGCGTACAGATCTTAAACACAATGACTGCGTACAGACCGTAAACACAATGACTACGTACAGATCATAAACACAATGACTACATACAGAACATAAACACAATGACTGCGTACAGATCATAAACACAATGACTGCGTACAGACCGTAAACACAATGACTACGTACAGATCATAAACACAATGACTACGTACAGAACATAAACACAATGACTACGTACAGACCGTAAACACAATGACTACGTACAGATCATAAACACAATGACTACGTACAGATCATAAACACAATGACTGCGTACAGACCGTAAACACAATGACTACGTACAGATCATAAACACAATGACTACATACAGAACATAAACACAATGACTACGTACAGATCATAAACACAATGACTACGTACAGATCATAAACACAATGACTACGTACAGAACATAAACACAATGACTGCGTACAGACCATAAACACAATGACTCCGTACAGATCATAAACACAATGACTACATACAGAACATAAACACAATGACTACGTACAGATCATAAACACAATGACTGCGTACAGATCATAAACACAATGACTACGTACAGACCGTAAACACAATGACTACGTACAGACCATAAACACAATGACTGCGTACAGAACATAAACACAATGACTGCGTACAGACCGTAAACACAATGACTGCGTACAGATCATAAACACAATGACTACGTACAGATCATAAACACAATGACTACGTACAGATCATAAACACAATAACTACGTACAGATCTTAAACACAATGACTGCGTACAGACCGTAAACACAATGACTACGTACAGAACATAAACACAATGACTGCGTACAGATCATAAACACAATGACTGCGTACAGAACATAAACACAATGACTACGTACAGATCATAAACACAATGACTACGTACAGAACATAAACACAATGACTGCGTACAGATCTTAAACACAATGACTGCGTACAGACCGTAAACACAATGACTACGTACAGATCATAAACACAATGACTACATACAGAACATAAACACAATGACTGCGTACAGATCATAAACACAATGACTGCGTACAGACCGTAAACACAATGACTACGTACAGATCATAAACACAATGACTACGTACAGAACATAAACACAATGACTACGTACAGACCGTAAACACAATGACTACGTACAGATCATAAACACAATGACTACGTACAGATCATAAACACAATGACTGCGTACAGACCGTAAACACAATGACTACGTACAGATCATAAACACAATGACTACATACAGAACATAAACACAATGACTACGTACAGATCATAAACACAATGACTACGTACAGATCATAAACACAATGACTACGTACAGAACATAAACACAATGACTACGTACAGATCATAAACACAATGACTACGTACAGAACATAAACACAATGACTGCGTACAGACCATAAACACAATGACTACGTACAGATCGTAAACACAATGACTGCGTACAGACCATAAACACAATGACTGCGTACAGAACATAAACACAATGACTGCGTACAGATCTTAAACACAATGACTGCGTACAGATCGTAAACACAATGACTACGTACAGATCATAAACACAATGACTGCGTACAGATCATAAACACAATGACTGCGTACAGACCGTAAACACAATGACTACGTACAGATCATAAACACAATGACTACGTACAGATCATAAACACAATGACTACGTACAGATCATAAACACAATAACTACGTACAGATCTTAAACACAATGACTGCGTACAGACCGTAAACACAATGACTACGTACAGAACATAAACACAATGACTGCGTACAGATCATAAACACAATGACTGCGTACAGAACATAAACACAATGACTACGTACAGATCATAAACACAATGACTACGTACAGAACATAAACACAATGACTGCGTACAGATCTTAAACACAATGACTGCGTACAGACCGTAAACACAATGACTACGTACAGATCATAAACACAATGACTACATACAGAACATAAACACAATGACTGCGTACAGATCATAAACACAATGACTGCGTACAGACCGTAAACACAATGACTACGTACAGATCATAAACACAATGACTACGTACAGAACATAAACACAATGACTACGTACAGATCATAAACACAATGACTACGTACAGATCATAAACACAATGACTGCGTACAGACCGTAAACACAATGACTACGTACAGATCATAAACACAATGACTACGTACAGAACATAAACACAATGACTACGTACAGATCATAAACACAATGACTACGTACAGATCATAAACACAATGACTACGTACAGAACATAAACACAATGACTGCGTACAGACCATAAACACAATGACTACGTACAGATCATAAACACAATGACTACATACAGAACATAAACACAATGACTACGTACAGATCATAAACACAATGACTGCGTACAGATCATAAACACAATGACTACGTACAGACCGTAAACACAATGACTACGTACAGACCATAAACACAATGACTGCGTACAGAACATAAACACAATGACTGCGTACAGACCGTAAACACAATGACTGCGTACAGATCATAAACACAATGACTACGTACAGATCATAAACACAATGACTACGTACAGATTATAAACACAATGACTACGTACAGAACATAAACACAATGACTGCGTACAGATCATAAACACAATGACTACGTACAGATCATAAACACATTGACTACATACAGATCGTTAACACAATGACTACGTACAGATCATAAACACAATGACTGCGTACAGATCATAAACACAATGACTACGTACAGATCATAAACACAATGACTACGTACAGAACATAAACACAATGACTGCGTACAGATCATAAACACAATGACTACGTACAGATCATAAACACAATGACTACATACAGATCATAAACACAATGACTACGTACAGATCATAAACACATTGACTACATACAGATCGTTAACACAATGACTACATACAGATCATAAACACAATGACTACGTACAGATCATAAACACATTGACTACATACAGATCGTTAACACAATGACTACATACAGATCATAAACACAATGACTGCGTACAGATCATAAACACAATGACTGCGTACAGATCGTAAACACAATGACTACGTACAGATCATACACACAATGACTACGTACAGATCATAAACACAATGACTGCGTACAGATCGTAAACACAATGACTACGTACAGATCATAAACACAATGACTGCGTACAGACCGTAAACACAATGACTACGTACAGATCATAAACACAATGACTGCGTACAGATCATACACACAATGACTACGTACAGACCGTAAACACAATGACTACGTACAGATCATAAACACAATGACTACGTACAGATCATAAACACAATGACTGCGTACAGACCGTAAACACAATGACTGCGTACAGACCGTAAACACAATGACTACGTACAGATCATAAACACAATGACTGCGTACAGATCATAAACACAATGACTACGTACAGAACATAAACACAATGACTACATACAGATCATAAACACAATGACTACGTACAGATCATAAACACAATGACTACGTACAGATCATAAACACAATGACTACGTACAGAACATAAACACAATGACTGCGTACAGACCGTAAATACAATGACTGCGTACAGATCATAAACACAATGACTACGTACAGAACATAAACACAATGACTGCGTACAGACCGTAAATACAATGACTGCGTACAGATCATAAACACAATGACTACGTACAGATCATAAACACAATGACTACGTACAGAACATAAACACAATGACTGCGTACAGACCGTAAATACAATGACTACGTACAGATCATAAACACAATGACTACGTACAGAACATAAACACAATGACTACGTACAGATCATAAACACAATGACTACGTACAGATCATAAACACAATGACTACGTACAGATCATAAACACAATGACTACGTACAGAACATAAACACAATGACTGCGTACAGACCGTAAATACAATGACTGCGTACAGATCATAAACACAATGACTACGTACAGATCATAAACACAATGACTGCGTACAGAACATAAACACAATGACTACGTACAGACCGTAAACACAATGACTGCGTACAGACCGTAAACACAATGACTGCGTACAGACCGTAAACACAATGACTACGTACAGATCATAAACACAATGACTGCGTACAGACCGTAAACACAATGACTGCGTACAGATCATAAACACAATGACTGCGTACAGATCATAAACACAATGACTACGTACAGATCATAAACACAATGACTACGTACAGATCATAAACACAATGACTGCGTACAGACCGTAAACACAATGACTGCGTACAGATCATAAACACAATGACTGCGTACAGACCGTAAACACAATGACTGCGTACAGATCATAAACACAATGACTGCGTACAGATCATAAACACAATGACTACGTACAGAACATAAACACAATGACTACGTACAGAACATAAACACAATGACTACGTACAGATCATAAACACAATGACTGCGTACAGATCTTAAACACAATGACTGCGTACAGATCGTAAACACAATGACTGTGTACAGACCATAAACACAATGACTGCGTACAGATCATAAACACAATGACTGCGTACAGAACATAAACACAATGACTGCGTACAGATCATAAACACAATGACTGCGTACAGACCGTAAACACAATGACTACGTACAGATCATAAACACAATGACTGCGTACAGAACATAAACACAATGACTGCGTACAGATCTTAAACACAATGACTGCGTACAGAACATAAACACAATGACTGCGTACAGATCATAAACACAATGACTGCGTACAGAACATAAACACAATGACTGCGTACAGATCTTAAACACAATGACTGCGTACAGATCGTAAACACAATGACTGTGTACAGACCATAAACACAATGACTGCGTACAGATCATAAACACAATGACTGCGTACAGAACATAAACACAATGACTGCGTACAGATCATAAACACAATGACTGCGTACAGACCGTAAACACAATGACTACGTACAGATCATAAACACAATGACTACGTACAGATCATAAACACAATGACTACGTACAGATCATAAACACAATAACTACGTACAGATCTTAAACACAATGACTGCGTACAGACCGTAAACACAATGACTACGTACAGAACATAAACACAATGACTGCGTACAGATCATAAACACAATGACTGCGTACAGATCATAAACACAATGACTACATACAGATCATAAACACAATGACTGCGTACAGATCATAAACACAATGACTACATACAGATCATAAACACAATGACTGCGTACAGAACATAAACACAATGACTACGTACAGATCATAAACACAATGACTACGTACAGAACATAAACACAATGACTGCGTACAGATCTTAAACACAATGACTGCGTACAGACCGTAAACACAATGACTACGTACAGATCATAAACACAATGACTACATACAGAACATAAACACAATGACTACGTACAGATCATAAACACAATGACTACGTACAGATCATAAACACAATGACTACGTACAGAACATAAACACAATGACTGCGTACAGACCATAAACACAATGACTACGTACAGATCATAAACACAATGACTACATACAGAACATAAACACAATGACTACGTACAGATCATAAACACAATGACTGCGTACAGATCATAAACACAATGACTACGTACAGACCGTAAACACAATGACTACGTACAGACCATAAACACAATGACTGCGTACAGAACATAAACACAATGACTGCGTACAGACCGTAAACACAATGACTGCGTACAGATCATAAACACAATGACTACGTACAGATCATAAACACAATGACTACGTACAGATCATAAACACAATGACTACGTACAGAACATAAACACAATGACTACGTACAGATCATAAACACAATGACTACGTACAGATCATAAACACAATGACTACGTACAGAACATAAACACAATGACTACGTACAGATCATAAACACATTGACTACATACAGATCGTTAACACAATGACTACGTACAGACCGTAAACACAATGACTGCATACAGATCATAAACACAATGACTGCGTACAGATCATAAACACAATGACTGCGTACAGATCGTAAACACAATGACTACGTACAGATCATACACACAATGACTACGTACAGATCATAAACACAATGACTGCGTACAGATCGTAAACACAATGACTGCGTACAGATCCTAAACACAATGACTACGTACAGACCGTAAACACAATGACTGCGTACAGATCATAAACACAATGACTGCGTACAGATCATAAACACAATGACTACGTACAGATCATAAACACAATGACTACGTACAGATCATAAACACAATGACTGCATACAGATCATAAACACAATGACTACGTACAGATCGTAAACACAATGACTACGTACAGATCATAAACACAATGACTGCGTACAGATCATAAACACAATGGGGTAAATTTACTAAGAATCGTATTTTCCCGTTTGAGGTCAAAGTTCAATCACGAATGACATCGAAAGTGTAAATATGCTACTTTTTGAATTGATTACGACTAATTTACTAAGCTGCCGTATTCTGCATTTTCGGTTTTTCCGATGTCGATGTCATTCGATTTTTTAGGCAGTGTTTTACGTGAGTGACTTGTAAAACACTGCCGACTTTAATACAATGAATCTCGGCCGGATCTGAGAGGTCCGTGCAGGGCTTCATTGTGCACCTTGTTAAAAAAAAAAAAAATGTTTAAACTTAAAAAAAAAATTGCGTGGGGTCCCCCCTCCTTAACCAAACCAGCCTCAGGCTCTTTGAGCCGGCCCTGGTTGCAAAAATATGGGGAAAAAATTGACAGGGGTTCCCCCATATTTAAGCAACCAGCACCGGGCTCTGCGCCTGGTCCTGGTTCCAAAAATACGGGGGACAAAAAGCGTAGGGGTCCCCGTATTTTTGAAACCAGCACCGGGCTTCACTAGCTGGCCAGATAATGCCACAGCCGGGGGTCACTTTTATACAGTGCCTTGCGGCCGTGGCATCAAATATCCAACTAGTCACCCCTGGCTGGGGTACCCTGGGGGAGTGGGGACCCCTTCAATCAAGGGGTCCCCCCCCCAGCCACCCAAGGGCCAGGGGTGAAGCCCGAGGCTGTCCCCCCATCCAATGGGCTGCGGATGGGGGGCTGATAGCCTTTGTTGAAAGTAATGAATATTGTTTTTAGTAGCAGTACTACAAGTCCCAGCAAGCCTCCCCCGCAAGCAAGCTGGTACTTGGAGAACCACAAGTACCAACATGCGGCGGAAAACCGGGCCCGCTGGTACCTGTAGTACTACTACTAAAAAAATACCCCAATAAAGACAATACACACACACCTTGAAAGTATAACTTTAATACATACATACACACCACCATATACACATACTTACCTTATGTTCACACGAGGGTCGGTCCTCTTCTCCAGTAGAATCCATGCTGTACCTGTTGAAAAAATCCTACTCACCAAATCCAGTGTAGAGGGCTCCTCGGATAATCCATTTGTAATCCACGTACTTGTAAAAATAAAAAAACGGGACACCCGACCACGAACAGAAAGGGGACCCTTGTTTTCACATGGGACCCCTTTCCCCGAATGGCAGAAACCACCTCTGACTGATGTCTAAGTGGGTTTCTTCAGCCAATCAGGGAGCGCCACGTTGTGGCACCCTCCTGATCGGCTGTGTGCTCCTGTACTGTCTGACAGGCGGCACACGGCAGTGTTACAATGTAGCGCCTATGCGCTCCATTGTAACCAATGGTGGGAACTTTCAGGTCAGCGGTGAGGTCACTTTTGGTCAACCGCTGACCTGAAAGTTTCCACCATTGGTTACAATGGAGCGCATAGGCGCTACATTGTAACACTGCCGTGTGCCGCCTGTCAGACAGTACAGGAGCACACAGCCGATCAGGAGGGTGCCACAACGTGGAGCTCCCTGATTGGCTGAAGAAACCCACTTAGACATCAGTCAGAGGGGGTTTCTGGCATTCGGGGAAAGGGGTCCCATGTGAAAACATGGGTCCCCTTTCAGTTCGTGGTCGGGTGTCCCGTTTTTTTATTTTTACAAGTACGTGGATTACAAATGCATTATCCGAGGAGCCCTCTACACTGGATTTGGTGAGTAGGATTTTTTCAACAGGTACACCATGGATTCTACTGGAGAAGAGGACCGACCCTCGTGTGAATATAAGGTAAGTATGTGTATATGGTGGTGTGTATGTATGTATTAAAGTTATACTTTCAAGGTGTGTGTGTATTGTCTTTATTGGGGTATTTTTTTAGTAGTAGTACTACAGGTACCAGCGGGCCAGGTTTTCCGCCGCATGCTGGTACTTGTGGTTCTCCAAGTACCAGCTTGCGGGGAGGCTTGCTGGGACTTGTAGTACTGCTACTAAAAACAATATTCATTACTTTCAACAAAGGCTATCAGCCCCCCATCCGCAGCCCATTGGATGGGGGGACAGCCTCTGGCTTCTCCCCTGGCCCTTGGGTGGCTGGGGGGGGACAACCCCTTGATTGAAGGGGTCCCCACTACCCCAGGGTACCCCGGCCAGGGGTGACTAGTTGGATATTTGATGCCACGGCCGCAAGGCACTGTATAAAAGTGACCCCCGGCTGTGGCATTATCTGTCCAGCTAGTGGAGCCCGGTGCTGGTTTCAAAAATACGGGGGACCCCTACGCTTTTTGTCCCCCGTATTTTTGGAACCAGGACCAGGCGCAGAGCCCGGTGCTGGTTGTTTAAATATGGGGGAACCCCTGTCAATTTTTTTCCCATATTTTTGCAACCAGGGCCGGCTCAAAGAGCCCGAGGCTGGTTTGGTTTAGGAGGGGGGACCCCACGCATTTTTTTTTTTAAAAATATAACATTTCCCACCCCTTCCCACTGATAAACATGCACGGATCTCATGGATCCGTGCATGCCTATACAAACACGGGATAAAAAAGCAAGTCTGTTTTTTTTTGCACTTTTTCACGATTTGTATTTCAGCACGGCAGTGTTTGGCTATTGTCGGCAGTGTTTGTGTTTTGCACTTTTTAGTAAATGACCGATTTCTACCAAATTGCAGGCGTATTTGACCGATGGTGTATTGATTCGTGATTTTTTCCTAGGACTTCCAAAATATTACGAATGCCCTCATCACTGCCGTGATTTTGCTTAGTAAATTACCGAGATGACACTTTGTAGAAAAAACGGCATCTCGGTCAAAATCGGGACCTTAGTAAATATACCCCAATGACTGCGTACAGATCATAAACACAATGACTACGTACAGATCATAAACACAATGGCTTTTGACTGACCGGAAACCGGCGTTTCCGGGTGGAAACCTTCCTTTTTCTGGGTTTGTCAGAAAAAGCGCAGGCGTGCCCGGGCGTTTTTGGGGAGGGTCTCTGATGTCGGCGCAGACCACTTCCAGGTCGTCTCAGTTGCAGATTAGTGGCCACCTCAGACCTACTCACATTTTCTCAGACGCCAAAGATTCTTTGAAGTTCCGGGAATTGCGTATGCATCTGCGATGCGTTCGTAAATTTGCACGGGGCGTTTTTTCTTCCTGTCTGGGCGACGCCTTTCTACTCGCAGGCAACTGCAATTTCTCTGAATAATGATCCATGCTGAATTAGGCCCTTTATTAATCGAATTTTGGCAAAATCATTATGCGCACAGTAATTGGAGTTGCTGGAGTATCAAATTAGAACGTATCGCAATGTTTTGGAGTAATAGCTACAATGGCAGCAAATAATTGTCCATTAGGACGCGCATTGGGCCTAAATAACCAAACCAGATTTTTGGGGAGTTACTTAGGGCCTCATTCGTCTTCTTTACCCGTGTCATCACTGGCATACACCGAGAGCACGCAATGGGTCATAAAGGGTTAAAGAGTAAAGTTGCTGAATAATTAGTATATGGCGGTGACGAGGTGTTTTTGTTACCTTGCTGTCGTTGCTACAGCTGGGTATTCACAACTTATTCACACTGTAGTGTGGATGGAATAAAATGTAATGACGGATAATGCACGCTGGAAACAAGACTTTATTTCTACATACAGTATCATCCAGAAGTAATCAACACAGCTACAGAGGGGCAGCCCTGATTGGATGTGAGCATCACATGATCATCTGCCGCCTAATGCACCATTTCTCTCGGCCAATAGCATATGCTGGTGCAGACAGACAAGAGGTGCAGTAGTCTAACCTCATTAAGTTCTTGTCAAGATCATTCCAGTTACTCAGTTCACGACCTCGGCTGAAAACCTTCTGCCATCAGTCTTGATTGCGCTTATACAGAAAAGCACAGCAACTTACCCACAGCCAAGAAAAGATAACACAGAGCTTCCTGTGCATAAATAAATATAATACTGCATTCGCTTCCATTCAATTTTTTAGAACTTTTTTTCATTTTGTCTAAGCAATAAGAACATTGATTCCTGAGTAGCGATTGGTTTGGATCATATTGTGTCACTTTCACCCGTAGGATATGTGTCCGGATGCGACACATGTAGTATGCTGCTCTCCTTATACAACTGGGAATAGGAAATAATGTCACTCGTGCAAATGTTCCTCTGACTTGGATGTGCAGCCTAAGAGCCTGGAGATATCCACATCTCCCCTTTCTCCCTGACAAATGTATGGCTCAGATAGGCAGACGGGTCAGGAGCTGTTGATCTCCCTGTGCAGGTACACCATCTGTCTCCATTATAATCTGCCACCGCTGGGTCCCTGTGCAAGGCATACAGCGGTGAATGCTCCAAGGCTGGAATTAGTTTATCAGAGAAATAGGTGCATTTGTACCAAATAGTTGAGAGGGAGACCTGCTCACCATAGAGTGGACATGAATGCTAGTACTTGTAGTTCCACAGCATCCGATGAGCCACAGACTCCCAACTTCTTTTAAGCTAAAATATTCTCATTTTTTTAAAGACCTTGTACAGTATTGATTTCATTCTATGAGACATTCCCAAGCTATTATCTTCTTACAATGTCTAAATCAGATTTAAAATGGCAGTAGAAGGCAATCCATGTATAGATGGCTCCAAAAACGTTCCCTAAAACACATTGCTTCCACTTCCACTCTTGCCTTTTTAATAACTTGAAGTCATACGGCTGAAACCCAGGAAAGCTTTTCCCAAAGACTCAACAATCTCATTTGGTGGCGAAGGGAATGAAACAATTTAACACAGTGTAGCAAGAAACTAGTATTGAAATTCAAATTGAATTCTCCTCATCTAAAGCCTCAGCCATTTACACTCAGACACATTTTCTATCTCAGGAATCAGTTGGGTTCCCTTGTGGCCGCAGCAATCATCCTTGAACTTTTTTTCCCTTCGATGTCATGCAGAGGACGGGCTGTATGGCTCCTCTGTGTATCCTTTATAGGTTTCTTACACTTCAGAACCTCGGACAGCTCTCACTGTTACAGGCCACTGCTGTAGAGATTGCCTTGTGCACATGACAGCTCCTTTCAGTATGACTGCAGCTGCAAGAATGGCTCCAGCTCTATGTATGATGCATTTCACTTCATCTAGTGCATGAACAGCACATTGGATACACACATTAGTTGTGTACATAAATGATTCTTATAGCTTGCTTAATATTGTCCCCAGAGCTTCCCGTCTCTCTCTCTTTCTCTCTCTCTCTCTCTCTCTCTCTCTCTCTATTTCTCTTCCCGTCTTTCTATCTTCAGCACTCCCCCCACCTCTTTTTCTTCTCCCTTCTTTTGACCCCCCCCCCAGCCCTCATCCCACCCCCCACCCCCTATCTATCCATGGGGCAGATGTATAAAAGTGCGCTGTGGTTCCTACTGACCACAGCGCACCTTAAGCCATCATTTTGCTCAGCACCCTAGTGTATGTATGGCGTATTAACGCCATGTGCAGTGTCCGCCTGCGCGACCCCGCCGCTTACCATTACCCTGCAGTCCTGAATGGGAGACAAAGTGCAGAGGCAATGTATGATTGCCTTTGCTGTCACTTTTCGTCTCTTGTAGCCGCCGGGCCGTAACGCCTCCCCCAGGCAGGCGATGAGTGCAAAATGTGCACTTGCTGAGTTAATTTTTTTTTTTTTTTTTTTGTTTTTTATCAACAAACTTTATTGTTTGTGGCCAGTAATCTGCTGGTCCACAAAGCATCATCGCGCATGCGCCGGGGGCCTCCGGCGGTGCACGCAGGAAGCAGGGTAGAAGGGCGCATGCGCACACACTGCGGCGCCGAGCCAATGTGGAAGGTGCGCTATCGCGGGACAGGTAGGATAACGCCCTCCCACATCGACAGGGGCCTCAATAATACATTGTGGTGGCGGTTCCGGGCATATCACCCCGATAATGTAGTAATACGCCCCTGGGCACATAACGTCCGTTAGGACGTTTTTTCATACATCACCCCCTATTTCTCTTATCAGCACATGATTGTATTATATAGGCCTGTGTATCCCAGGGTGCCTTTTTCATTTCTTCTGTACAGTTAGAAATTTTTGGTTGTGGACCAGGTTTGGATGTGTTATGCACACCAGTGCCTGCAGGAATGTACTGGTGTCTGAACTGTTATGCACACCAGTGCCTGCAGGAATGTACTGGTGTCTGAACTGTTATGCACACCAGTGCCTGCAGGAATGTACTGGTGTCTGAACGGATAGGGATGCAAAACAAATGAACTCACAGACAGACTGGGGAATATGACATTACGTACACAGAAGGTGATAGGGTAACAAAATAAACACAAAGTGAACAGATAAGCCCAGAGGCTAAGAAACTGGGTGTCTCCCTGGTATTAGGAATGCTCAGATGGAAAAAGCAAGATGTTGTGTTTTAATACGTAGAGAACCCGAAATGCTGTTGCTAAGGGCAACAGCAAAACCCTAAAGGGTTACCAAACGGTGTGGCAGTAAACTCCTTGGTCAGAGATGGAATGATAGACACATGGAGAGTCTCCACAATCCTAATCCTCACTTGCAGTGCACAGGTTCAGCTTACTGCCACTAAACTGACACCTGAACACCTTTGAACAGTGAGAAAGGATTTAGGCAGGCAAGTCTGAGAATACAGCCGCAAACTTGCTAAGTTCACAGAGTAGCAAAAGAACCCCAGCAAGTTAAACGACTGACTCCAGTTTTACTGCTAGGTCTGGATTGGCAGAGTGTAGTACCAAACCCCAAGGCCTATTTGCAGTAAGCAACAACAAATACAAAGCTACACAGTACTGGCTAACTTTCAGGAACTGACTAACCAACAAAGATTCAGCAGCATCTGCTTAACCTGAGAAGAGGCCTTATATAGCAGGTGCTGTCCACGCCCCACTCAGACCTCACAGACTGTGAGCACAAAAACCAGCACCGGATCCCCTGCCGTGCACAAAGCCTGTAACCACTGCACAGCAAAAGACCCGAACCGGAGTATCAGCTGCGCTCATGCCACTCCACTAGAACTTGTCTCCCGGTTGCCATGACGACGTGGCAGCACAGGGCAGGAGACCCTAACAGTACCCCCCCTCTGACGAGGGGTCAAAGAACCCCTACCACCGGGTTTATCGGGGAACTGCGAGAAGAAAGAGCGTATCAGTCTGGGGGCATGAAGATCACAACTGCGCACCCACGACCGCTCCTCCGGGCCATACCCCTTCCAGTGCACCAAAAATGACAGCCGACCCCGAACCATCTTGGAGTCAAGAATCCTTTCAACAACAAACTCCCTCTGGCCACGTATCAGAAGAGGAGAAGGTCTTCCACTGGAAGAAGGATTACTAATCGCCCGTTTTAAAAGGGAACAATGAAATGTTTTATTGATACCCAAAGAACGGGGCAGATCTAACTGAAATGCCACCGGATTGATAACCCTGGTGATCTAATAAGGGCCGATGAACCGGGGGCCTAACTTATGAGATGGCTGTCTCAACTTCAAATTCTTGGTAGACAACCAGACGAAGTCTCCTAATTTGAAGCTGCAGGGTCTTTTCCGCTTATCAAAAACCCTTTTGGTCACTAATGACACAGACACAAGGGCTTTCTTCACTTTCCTCCAAATACCTCTAAGGACCGAAACCACAGAGGAACCACCAGGCGTGGAGTCCAGGGGGTCAAAAGAATTGGCCTTAGGATGATGCCCATACACACAAAGGAAGGGAGAGCTCCCTGTAGCAGAGTGAGCCGCGTTGTTATAGGCAAACTCCGCCATGGACAGATGAGCAACCCAGTCAGTCTGACACTTGGAGACATAACACCTGAGGAACTGCTCCAAGGACTGGTTCACCCTTTCAGTCTGCCCATTAGACTGCGGATGGTAGCCTGACGACAAGCTGACAGAAATCTGGAGATCGGAACAAAATGCCCTCCAGAATTTGGCCACAAACTGGGATCTGCGGTCAGAGACCACATCAAGTGGCAACCCGTGGAGACGCACAACATGCAGCATAAATAATTCAGACAGGCGTCTGGCCGATGGCAGCCCAACCAGTGGAACGAAGTGCGCCATCTTTGAAAACCTGTCAACGACAACCCAGATGGCTGTCATCCCCGAGGATTTGGGCAAGTCCACCACAAAATCCATTGAAATGTGGGTCCATGGCTTAGATGGAATAGAGAGTGGATGTAATGGGCCAACAGGAACCCCTCTAGGAGTCTTATTTCGGGCAAAGATGTCACATGCCCGAACCCACTGATCCACATCCTTAGCCACCGAGGGCCACCACACCGCCCTAGATAGCAACTCCCGAGTTCTGGCAATACCCGGGTGACCTGCCGACTTCTTGGCATGGAATTCCAGGAACACTCGCTGTCTTAACCTAGGAGGCACAAACAAAAGACCTACCGGTAGGTCTGGAGGAGCCTGCTCCTGTGCTCTAAGGACTAATGACAAGAGGTCCTGGGTAATGCCCACTTTAATACATGATGGGGACACAATGGGCAACGGCTCCTCGGTGGTCTCCTGGATTGGAGCAAAACTCCGCGAGAGCGCATCAGCCTTGATGTTTTTTGACCCAGGGCGATATGTTATCAAAAAATTAAAGCGAGCAAAAAACAAAGCCCATCGTGCCTGCCTGGCATTGAGACGCTTCGCTGACTCTAAATATGCCAGATTCTTATGGTCGGTGAGAATTGAGACCACAAACTTAGCCCCATCAAGCCAGTGTCTCCACTCCTCGAGTGCATCCTTAATAGCCAACAATTCCCGGTTACCCACGTCATAATTCATCTCGGCAGGCGAAAATTTACGGGAAAAGTAAGCACAAGGATGAAGGCGATTATCAGACACTCCCATCTGAGAGAGCACTGCCCCAATACCCATCTCAGAGGCATCCACCTCCACCACAAAAGGACGCTCTGGAACCGGGGGTCGCAGCACCTTGGCCGAGACAAATGCCCTTTTGAGACGGGCAAAAGCCGCTTTAGCCTCACAAGACCAGTGAGCAACATCCGCCCCTTTCTTAGTGAGTGCCACCAAGGGCGCCACTATAGACGAAAATCCAGCGATAAATCGTCTATAAAAATTTGCAAAGCCCAGGAAACGCTGAAGCGCCTTCAAACTAGTGGGCTGCACCCAATCCAGGACTGCCTGTACCCTGGAACCCTCCATTTGGAAACCTTCTGGGGAGATAATATATCCTAGAAATGCGATTTGCAGAACTTCAAATTCGCACTTCTCCAGCTTCGCCCCAAGCCGGTGGTCTCTGAGTTTCTGGAGGACTAAGCGTACATGCTTCCGATGTTCCTCCAGGGAATGGGAGAAGATTAGGATGTCATCTAAGTAAACAACTAAGAATCTATCCAAATATTCCCTGAGTACATCGTTCATGAAATCCTGGAAGACTGCCGGGGCATTACAGAGCCCAAAAGGCATCACCAAATATTCATAATGCCCTGAGTGGGTATTAAAGGCAGTCTTCCATTCATCCCCCTCTCTTATTCGGATTAGATTGTACGCCCCGCGTAGGTCAATCTTAGAAAAAATGGTGGCAGTACGAAGCTGGTCAAACAAGACCAAAATGAGAGGCAGTGGGTATGAGTTTTTAATCGTGATACGGTTCAATTCCCTGAAGTCGATGCAGGGTCGCAACGAACCGTCCTTTTTACCCACGAAGAAGAACCCCGACCCAACTGGAGACTGTGAAGGTCTGATAAATCCCTTAGCCAAGTTCTCCTGAATGTACTCTGCCATAGCCTGAGTCTCAGGACGTGACAGGGAGTACAACCTGCTCTTGGGAAGCTTAGCATTCGGCAACAAATCAATGGCACAGTCATAGGGGCGATGGGGAGGTAGTACCTCTGCAACTTTTTTGGAGAACACGTCCGCAAAATCGGCATAACACCCTGGCAATCCTGGCAAACTTAGCTGCGAGAGCCTGACTGGAAGGCTCAAGCAACTCCTGAAACAATCAGTACCCCAACTAAGAATCTCCCCAGAGACCCAGTCAAATTGAGGATTGTGGGCCCTTAACCAGGGTAACCCCAACACCAATGGGGCAAAAGTACAGACAGTCACATAAAAGGACAATTTTTCAGAGTGTGTGGCTCCAATAAACAAAGAAATCTGCCTTGTGCAAGAGGTAATTTTACCTTGGGATAATGGTTCCCCGTTTAACCCACAAATCTCAATTTCCAATGCCAAGGGTACTAAGGGAACAGAGTGTTTCAGGGCAAATTGGCGGTCCATAAAAACCCCGTCGGCCCCACTGTCCACAAAGGCCTCAGTCTTGACAGTTTGACCGAGGATCTTCAAGGTCACCGGAATGATAAAAGTCTTCTTGGGAAATTCTGACTTCTGGCCTGACAGGATATTTCCCATCACCCTCAGGCCCTGAAGTTTTCCGGCTTTTCTGGGCATGATACTACCACATGACCTTTATTCCCACAGTACAAACACAACCCCTGCTGTCTCCTCCGCGTCTTCTCACGCGAGGAGAGGCGGGTAGCCCCAATCTGCATTGGCTCCTCGGAAAATTCCTCAGAGTCTGAGGTTCCCTTGGGAAAGAAGGAAACATCGGTCTCCCTTTCAAGCCTACGCTCTCTCAGCCGTCTATCCACCCGGATGGATAACTGCATGAGCTGATCCAAGCTATCAGGCAAGGGATATTGTACCAGTTGGTCTTTTATCTGGTTAGAAAGACCTCTTCGGTACTGGTGTCTCAGGGCTGGGTCATTCCACTGGGTATCATGGGCCAACCTCCGAAACTCCGTACAGTAAACCTCAACTGGCCTTCGCCCTTGCTTAAGGATCGAAATCTGAGCCTCGGCTGAGGCCGTCTTGTCAGGGTCATCATACAACATGCCCAGTGCCGTAAAAAAAGCATCAACACTTTTAAGCGACGGACAGTCAGGCTGCAACTAGAGATGAGCGGGTTCGGTTTCTCTGAATCCGAACCCGCCCGAACTTCATGTTTTTTTTCACGGGTCCGAGCGACTCGGATCTTCCCGCCTTGCTCGGTTAACCCGAGCGCGCCCGAACGTCATCATGACGCTGTCGGATTCTCGCGAGGCTCGGATTCTATCGCGAGACTCGGATTCTATATAAGGAGCCGCGCGTCGCCGCCATTTTCACACGTGCATTGAGATTGATAGGGAGAGGACGTGGCTGGCGTCCTCTCCATTTAGATTATAAGAGAGAGAGATTTACTGGAGCTTAGGACTAGGAGGAGTACTGTAGAAGTGTAGAGAGTGCAGAGAGTTTACTAGTGAGTGACCACCAGACAGTGCAGTTTATTTAATATATCCATTCTCTGCCTGAAAAAAGCGATACACACAGTGACTCAGTCACATACCATATCTGTGTGCACTGCTCAGGCTCAGCCCAGTGTGCTGCATCATCTATATATATTATATATCTGTCTGACTGCTCAGCTCACACAGCTTATAATTGTGGGGGAGACAGGGGAGCACTGCAGTGCCAGTTATAGGTTATAGCAGGAGCCAGGAGTACATAATATTATATAGTGAGTGACCACCAGACAGTGCAGTTTATTTAATATATCCGTTCTCTGCCTGAAAAAAGCGATACACACAGTGACTCAGTCACATACCATATCTGTGTGCACTGCTCAGGCTCAGCCCAGTGTGCTGCATCATCTATATATATATTATATATCTGTCTGACTGCTCAGCTCACACAGCTTATAATTGTGGGGGAGACTGGGGAGCACTGCAGTGCCAGTTATAGGTTATAGCAGGAGCCAGGAGTACATAATATTATATTAAAATTAAACAGTGCACACTTTTGCTGCAGGAGTGCCACTGCCAGTGTGACTGACCAGTGACCTGACCACACTGACCACCAGTATAGTTAGTAGTATACTTATATTGTGATTGCCTGAAAAAGTTAAACACTCGTCGTGTGACTTCACTTGTGTGTTGTTTTTTTTTTTTATTCTATAAAAATAAAACTCATTCTGCTGACAGACAGTGTCCAGCAGGTCTGTCATTATATAATATATAATATATACCTGTCCGGCTGCAGTAGTGATATATATATATTTTTTATATCATTTATCATCCAGTCGCAGCAGACACAGTACGGTAGTTCACGGCTGTGGCTACCTCTGTGTCTGCACTCGGCAGGCAGTCCGTCCATAATTGTATACCACCTAACCGTGGTTTTTTTTTCTTCTTTATACATACATACTACTACGACATCTCTTTATCAACCAGTCTATATTAGCAGCAGACACAGTACAGTACGGTAGTTCACGGCTGTGGCTACCTCTGTGTCTGCACTCGGCAGGCAGTCCGTCCATAATTGTATACCACCTAACCGTGGTTTTTTTTTCTTTCTTCTTTATACATACATAGTTACATAGACATCTCTTTATCAACCAGTCTATATTAGCAGCAGACACAGTACAGTACGGTAGTTCACGGCTGTGGCTACCTCTGTGTCTGCACTCGGCAGGCAGTCCGTCCATAATTGTATACCACCTAACCGTGGTTTTTTTTTCTTTCTTCTTTATACATACATAGTTACATAGACATCTCTTTATCAACCAGTCTATATTAGCAGCAGACACAGTACAGTACGGTAGTTCACGGCTGTGGCTACCTCTGTGTCTGCACTCGGCAGGCAGTCCATAATTGTATACTAGTATCCATCTCCATTGTTTACCTGAGGTGCCTTTTAGTTGTGCCTATTAAAATATGGAGAACAAAAATGTTGAGGTTCCAAAATTAGGGAAAGATCAAGATCCACTTCCACCTCGTGCTGAAGCTGCTGCCACTAGTCATGGCCGAGACGATGAAATGCCAGCAACGTCGTCTGCCAAGGCCGATGCCCAATGTCATAGTACAGAGCATGTCAAATCCAAAACACCAAATATCAGAAAAAAAGGACTCCAAAACCTAAAATAAAATTGTCGGAGGAGAAGCGTAAACTTGCCAATATGCCATTTACGACACGGAGTGGCAAGGAACGGCTGAGGCCCTGGCCTATGTTCATGGCTAGTGGTTCAGCTTCACATGAGGATGGAAGCACTCAGCCTCTCGCTAGAAAAATGAAAAGACTCAAGCTGGCAAAAGCAGCACAGCAAAGAACTGTGCATTCTTCGAAATCCCAAATCCACAAGGAGAGTCCAATTGTGTCGGTTGCGATGCCTGACCTTCCCAACACTGGACGTGAAGAGCATCCGCCTTCCACCATTTGCACGCCCCCTGCAAGTGCTGGAAGGAGCACCCGCAGTCCAGTTCCTGATAGTCAGATTGAAGATGTCAGTGTTGAAGTACACCAGGATGAGGAGGATATGGGTGTTGCTGGCGCTGGGGAGGAAATTGACCAGGAGGATTCTGATGGTGAGGTGGTTTGTTTAAGTCAGGCACCCGGGGAGACACCTGTTGTCCGTGGGAGGAATATGGCCGTTGACATGCCAGGTGAAAATACCAAAAAAATCAGCTCTTCGGTGTGGAGGTATTTCACCAGAAATGCGGACAACAGGTGTCAAGCCGTGTGTTCCCTTTGTCAAGCTGTAATAAGTAGGGGTAAGGACGTTAACCACCTCGGAACATCCTCCCTTATACGTCACCTGCAGCGCATTCATAATAAGTCAGTGACAAGTTCAAAAACTTTGGGTGACAGCGGAAGCAGTCCACTGACCAGTAAATCCCTTCCTCTTGTAACCAAGCTCACGCAAACCACCCCACCAACTCCCTCAGTGTCAATTTCCTCCTTCCCCAGGAATGCCAATAGTCCTGCAGGCCATGTCACTGGCAATTCTGACGATTCCTCTCCTGCCTGGGATTCCTCCGATGCATCCTTGCGTGTAACGCCTACTGCTGCTGGCGCTGCTGTTGTTGCTGCTGGGAGTCGATGGTCATCCCAGAGGGGAAGTCGTAAGACCACTTTTACTACTTCCACCAAGCAATTGACTGTCCAACAGTCCTTTGCGAGGAAGATGAAATATCACAGCAGTCATCCTACAGCAAAGCGGATAACTGAGGCCTTGGCATCCTGGTGGTGAGAAACGTGGTTCCGGTATCCATCATTACTGCAGAGCCAACTAGAGACTTGTTGGAGGTACTGTGTCCCCGGTACCAAATACCATCTAGGTTCCATTTCTCTAGGCAGGCGATACCGAAAATGTACACAGACCTCAGAAAAAGACTCACCAGTGTCCTAAAAAATGCAGTTGTACCCAATGTCCACTTAACCACGGACATGTGGACAAGTGGAGCAGGGCAGGGTCAGGACTATATGACTGTGACAGCCCACTGGGTAGATGTATGGACTCCCGCCGCAAGAACAGCAGCGGCGGCACCAGTAGCAGCATCTCGCAAACGCCAACTCTTTCCTAGGCAGGCTACGCTTTGTATCACCGCTTTCCAGAATACGCACACAGCTGAAAACCTCTTACGGCAACTGAGGAAGATCATCGCGGAATGGCTTACCCCAATTGGACTCTCCTGTGGATTTGTGGCATCGGACAACGCCAGCAATATTGTGTGTGCATTAAATATGGGCAAATTCCAGCACGTCCCATGTTTTGCACATACCTTGAATTTGGTGGTGCAGAATTTTTGAAAAAACGACAGGGGCGTGCAAGAGATGCTGTCGGTGGCCAGAAGAATTGCGGGACACTTTCGGCGTACAGGCACCACGTACAGAAGACTGGAGCACCACCAAAAACTACTGAACCTGCCCTGCCATCATCTGAAGCAAGAAGTGGTAACGAGGTGGAATTCAACCCTCTATATGCTTCAGAGGTTGGAGGAGCAGCAAAAGGCCATTCAAGCCTATACAATTGAGCACGATATAGTAGGTGGAATGCACCTGTCTCAAGCGCAGTGGAGAATGATTTCAACGTTGTGCAAGGTTCTGATGCCCTTTGAACTTGCCACACGTGAAGTCAGTTCAGACACTGCCAGCCTGAGTCAGGTCATTCCCCTCATCAGGCTTTTGCAGAAGAAGCTGGAGACATTGAAGGAGGAGCTAACACGGAGCGATTCCGCTAGGCATGTGGGACTTGTGGATGGAGCCCTTAATTCGCTTAACAAGGATTCACGGGTGGTCAATCTGTTGAAATCAGAGCACTACATTTTGGCCACCGTGCTCGATCCTAGATTTAAAGCCTACCTTGGATCTCTCTTTCCGGCAGACACAAGTCTGCTGGGGTTGAAAGACCTGCTGGTGACAAAATTGTCAAGTCAAGCGGAACGCGACCTGTCAACATCTCCTCCTTCACATTCTCCCGCAACTGGGGGTGCGAGGAAAAGGCTCTGAATTCCGAGCCCACCCGCTGGCGGTGATGCAGGGCAGTCTGGAGCGACTGCTGATGCTGACATCTGGTCCGGACTGAAGGACCTGACAACGATTACGGACATGTCGTCTACTGTCACTGCATATGATTCTCTCAACATTGATAGAATGGTGGAGGATTATATGAGTGACCGCATCCAAGTAGGCACGTCACACAGTCCGTACTTATACTGGCAGGAAAAAGAGGCAATTTGGAGGCCCTTGCACAAACTGGCTTTATTCTACCTAAGTTGCCCTCCCACAAGTGTGTACTCCGAAAGAGTGTTTAGTGCCGCCGCTCACCTTGTCAGCAATCGGCGTACGAGGTTACATCCAGAAAATGTGGAGAAGATGATGTTCATTAAAATGAATTATAATCAATTCCTCTGCGGAGACATTGACCAGCAGCAATTGCCTCCACAAAGTACACAGGGAGCTGAGATGGTGGATTCCAGTGGGGACGAATTGATAATCTGTGAGGAGGGGGATGTACACGGTGATATATCGGAGGGTGATGATGAGGTGGACATCTTGCCTCTGTAGAGCCAGTTTGTGCAAGGAGAGATTAATTGCTTCTTTTTTGGGGGGGGTCCAAACCAACCCGTCATATCAGTCACAGTCGTGTGGCAGACCCTGTCACTGAAATGATGGGTTGGTTAAAGTGTGCATGTCCTGTTTTGTTTATACAACATAAGGGTGGGTGGGAGGGCCCAAGGACAATTCCATCTTGCACCTCTTTTTTCTTTTCTTTTTCTTTGCATCATGTGCTGATTGGGGAGGGTTTTTTGGAAGGGACATCCTGCGTGACACTAGAGATGAGCGGGTTCGGTTCCTCGGAATCCGAACCCGCCCGAACTTCATGTTTTTTTTCACGGGTCCGAGCGACTCGGATCTTCCCGCCTTGCTCGGTTAACCCGAGCGCGCCCGAACGTCATCATGACGCTGTCGGATTCTCGCGAGGCTCGGATTCTATCGCGAGACTCGGATTCTATATAAGGAGCCGCGCGTCGCCGCCATTTTCACTCGTGCATTGAGATTGATAGGGAGAGGACGTGTCTGGCGTCCTCTCCATTAGAATAGAGATAGATTAGATAGAGAGAGAGAGATTGTGCAGAGTCGCAGACAGAGTTAGTTTACCACAGTCAGTGACCAGTGCAGTTGCTAGTTAACTTTTATTTAATATAATATATCCGTTCACTTCTCTCTGCTATATCCGTTCTCTGCCTGAAAAAAAAAACGATACACAGCACAGTCAGTCACACAGTGTGACTCAGTCTGTGTGCACTCAGCTCAGCCCAGTGTGCTGCACAGTCATCAATGTATAAATTAAAAGCTTATAATTAATTGTGGGGGAGACTGGGGAGCACTGCAGGTTGTTAGCAGGAGCCAGGAGTACAATTATATTAATTAACAGTGCACACTTTTGCTGCAGGAGTGGTGACCAGTGCCTGACCACCAGTATAGTATTGTTGTATACTACTAATATCTCTTTAAATATCAACCAGTCTATATTAGCAGCAGACACAGTACAGTGCGGTAGTTCACGGCTGTGGCTACCTCTGTGTCGGCACACGGCAGGCAGTCCGTCCGACCAGAATTGTATTATTTATTATTATATACCTACCACCTAACCGTGGTTTTTTTTTCATTCTTTATACCGTCATAGTGTCATCCTAATTGTTACGAGTATACTACTATCTCTTTATCAACCAGTGTACAGTGCGGTAGTTCACGGCTGTGGCTACCTCTGTGTCGGCACACGGCAGGCAGTCCGTCCGACCAGAATTGTATTATTTATTATTATATACCTACCACCTAACCGTGGTTTTTTTTTTCATTCTTTATACCGTCATAGTGTCATCCTAATTGTTACGAGTATACTACTATCTCTTTATCAACCAGTGTACAGTGCGGTAGTTCACGGCTGTGGCTACCTCTGTGTCGGCACACGGCAGGCAGTCCGTCCGACCAGAATTGTATTATTTATTATTATATACCTACCACCTAACCGTGGTTTTTTTTTTCATTCTTTATACCGTCATAGTGTCATCCTAATTGTTACGAGTATACTACTATCTCTTTATCAACCAGTGTACAGTGCGGTAGTTCACGGCTGTGGCTACCTCTGTGTCGGCACACGGCAGGCAGTCCGTCCGACCAGAATTGTATTATTTATTATTATATACCTACCACCTAACCGTGGTTTTTTTTTCATTCTTTATACCGTCATAGTGTCATCCTAATTGTTACGAGTATACTACTATCTCTTTATCAACCAGTGTACAGTGCGGTAGTTCACGGCTGTGGCTACCTCTGTGTCGGCACACGGCAGGCAGTCCGTCCGACCAGAATTGTATTATTTATTATTATATACCTACCACCTAACCGTGGTTTTTTTTTCATTCTTTATACCGTCATAGTGTCATCCTAATTGTTACGAGTATACTACTATCTCTTTATCAACCAGTGTACAGTGCGGTAGTTCACGGCTGTGGCTACCTCTGTGTCGGCACACGGCAGGCAGTCCGTCCGACCAGAATTGTATTATTTATTATTATATACCTACCACCTAACCGTGGTTTTTTTTTTCATTCTTTATACCGTCATAGTGTCATCCTAATTGTTACGAGTATACTACTATCTCTTTATCAACCAGTGTACAGTGCGGTAGTTCACGGCTGTGGCTACCTCTGTGTCGGCACACGGCAGGCAGTCCGTCCGACCAGAATTGTATTATTTATTATTATATACCTACCACCTAACCGTGGTTTTTTTTTTCATTCTTTATACCGTCATAGTGTCATCCTAATTGTTACGAGTATACTACTATCTCTTTATCAACCAGTGTACAGTGCGGTAGTTCACGGCTGTGGCTACCTCTGTGTCGGCACACGGCAGGCAGTCCGTCCGACCAGAATTGTATTATTTATTATTATATACCTACCACCTAACCGTGGTTTTTTTTTTCATTCTTTATACCGTCATAGTGTCATCCTAATTGTTACGAGTATACTACTATCTCTTTATCAACCAGTGTACAGTGCGGTAGTTCACGGCTGTGGCTACCTCTGTGTCGGCACACGGCAGGCAGTCCGTCCGACCAGAATTGTATTATTTATTATTATATACCTACCACCTAACCGTGGTTTTTTTTTTCATTCTTTATACCGTCATAGTGTCATCCTAATTGTTACGAGTATACTACTATCTCTTTATCAACCAGTGTACAGTGCGGTAGTTCACGGCTGTGGCTACCTCTGTGTCGGCAGTCGGCAGGCAGTCCGTCCATCCATAATTGTATTATTATTATAATATATACCACCTAACCGTGGTTTTTTTTTCATTCTTTATACCGTCGTCATAGTGTCATACTAGTTGTTACGAGTATACTACTATCTCTTTATCAACCAGTGTACAGTGCGGTAGTTCACGGCTGTGGCTACCTCTGTGTCGGCAGTCGGCAGGCAGTCCGTCCATCCATAATTGTATTATTATTATAATATATACCACCTAACCGTGGTTTTTTTTTCATTCTTTATACCGTCGTCATAGTGTCATACTAGTTGTTACGAGTATACTACTATCTCTTTATCAACCAGTGTACAGTGCGGTAGTTCACGGCTGTGGCTACCTCTGTGTCGGCAGTCGGCAGGCAGTCCGTCCATCCATAATTGTATTATTATTATAATATATACCACCTAACCGTGGTTTTTTTTCCATTCTTTATACCGTCGTCATAGTGTCATACTAGTTGTTACGAGTATACTACTATCTCTTTATCAACCAGTGTACAGTGCGGTAGTTCACGGCTGTGGCTACCTCTGTGTCGGCAGTCGGCAGGCAGTCCGTCCATCCATAATTGTATTATTATTATAATATATACCACCTAACCGTGGTTTTTTTATACCACCTAACCGTGGCAGTCCGTCCATAATTGTATACTAGTATCCAATCCATCCATCTCCATTGTTTACCTGAGGTGCCTTTTAGTTCTGCCTATAAAATATGGAGAACAAAAAAGTTGAGGTTCCAAAATTAGGGAAAGATCAAGATCCACTTCCACCTCGTGCTGAAGCTGCTGCCACTAGTCATGGCCGAGACGATGAAATGCCAGCAACGTCGTCTGCCAAGGCCGATGCCCAATGTCATAGTACAGAGCATGTCAAATCCAAAACACCAAATATCAGAAAAAAAAGGACTCCAAAACCTAAAATAAAATTGTCGGAGGAGAAGCGTAAACTTGCCAATATGCCATTTACCACACGGAGTGGCAAGGAACGGCTGAGGCCCTGGCCTATGTTCATGGCTAGTGGTTCAGCTTCACATGAGGATGGAAGCACTCAGCCTCTCGCTAGAAAACTGAAAAGACTCAAGCTGGCAAAAGCACCGCAAAGAACTGTGCGTTCTTTGAAATCCCAAATCCACAAGGAGAGTCCAATTGTGTCGTTTGCGATGCCTGACCTTCCCAACACTGGACGTGAAGAGCATGCGCCTTCCACTATTTGCATGCCCCCTGCAAGTGCTGGAAGGAGCACCCGCAGTCCAGTTCCTGATAGTCAGATTGAAGATGTCAGTGTTGAAGTACACCAGGATGAGGAGGATATGGGTGTTGCTGGCGCTGGGGAGGAAATTGACCAGGAGGATTCTGATGGTGAGGTGGTTTGTTTAAGTCAGGCACCCGGGGAGACACCTGTTGTCCGTGGGAGGAATATGGCCGTTGACATGCCAGGTGAAAATACCAAAAAAATCAGCTCTTCGGTGTGGAGGTATTTCACCAGAAATGCGGACAACAGGTGTCAAGCCGTGTGTTCCCTTTGTCAAGCTGTAATAAGTAGGGGTAAGGACGTTAACCACCTCGGAACATCCTCCCTTATACGTCACCTGCAGCGCATTCATAATAAGTCAGTGACAAGTTCAAAAACTTTGGGTGACAGCGGAAGCAGTCCACTGACCAGTAAATCCCTTCCTCTTGTAACCAAGCTCACGCAAACCACCCCACCAACTCCCTCAGTGTCAATTTCCTCCTTCCCCAGGAATGCCAATAGTCCTGCAGGCCATGTCACTGGCAAGTCTGACGAGTCCTTTCCTGCCTGGGATTCCTCCGATGCATCCTTGCGTGTAACGCCTACTGCTGCTGGCGCTGCTGTTGTTGCCGCTGGGAGTCGATGGTCATCCCAGAGGGGAAGTCGTAAGCCCACTTGTACTACTTCCAGTAAGCAATTGACTGTTCAACAGTCCTTTGCGAGGAAGATGAAATATCACAGCAGTCATCCTACTGCAAAGCGGATAACTGAGTCCTTGACAACTATGTTGGTGTTAGACGTGCGTCCGGTATCCGCCGTTAGTTCACAGGGAACTAGACAATTTATTGAGGCAGTGTGCCCCCGTTACCAAATACCATCTAGGTTCCACTTCTCTAGGCAGGCGATACCGAGAATGTACACGGACGTCAGAAAAAGACTCACCAGTGTCCTAAAAAATGCAGTTGTACCCAATGTCCACTTAACCACGGACATGTGGACAAGTGGAGCAGGGCAGGGTCAGGACTATATGACTGTGACAGCCCACTGGGTAGATGTATGGACTCCCGCCGCAAGAACAGCAGCGGCGGCACCAGTAGCAGCATCTCGCAAACGCCAACTCTTTCCTAGGCAGGCTACGCTTTGTATCACCGCTTTCCAGAATACGCACACAGCTGAAAACCTCTTACGGCAACTGAGGAAGATCATCGCGGAATGGCTTACCCCAATTGGACTCTCCTGTGGATTTGTGGCATCGGACAACGCCAGCAATATTGTGTGTGCATTAAATATGGGCAAATTCCAGCACGTCCCATGTTTTGCACATACCTTGAATTTGGTGGTGCAGAATTTTTTAAAAAACGACAGGGGCGTGCAAGAGATGCTGTCGGTGGCCAGAAAAATTGCGGGACACTTTCGGCGTACAGGCACCACGTACAGAAGACTGGAGCACCACCAAAAACTACTGAACCTGCCCTGCCATCATCTGAAGCAAGAAGTGGTAACGAGGTGGAATTCAACCCTCTATATGCTTCAGAGGTTGGAGGAGCAGCAAAAGGCCATTCAAGCCTATACAATTGAGCACGATATAGGAGATGGAATGCACCTGTCTCAAGTGCAGTGGAGAATGATTTCAACGTTGTGCAAGGTTCTGATGCCCTTTGAACTTGCCACACGTGAAGTCAGTTCAGACACTGCCAGCCTGAGTCAGGTCATTCCCCTCATCAGGCTTTTGCAGAAGAAGCTGGAGGCATTGAAGAAGGAGCTAACACGGAGCGATTCCGCTAGGCATGTGGGACTTGTGGATGCAGCCCTTAATTCGCTTAACAAGGATTCACGGGTGGTCAATCTGTTGAAATCAGAGCACTACATTTTGGCCACCGTGCTCGATCCTAGATTTAAAGCCTACCTTGGATCTCTCTTTCCGGCAGACACAGGTCTGCTGGGGTTGAAAGACCTGCTGGTGACAAAATTGTCAAGTCAAGCGGAACGCGACCTGTCAACATCTCCTCCTTCACATTCTCCCGCAACTGGGGGTGCGAGGAAAAGGCTCAGAATTCCGAGCCCACCCGCTGGCGGTGATGCAGGGCAGTCTGGAGCGACTGCTGATGCTGACATCTGGTCCGGACTGAAGGACCTGACAACGATTACGGACATGTCGTCTACTGTCACTGCATATGATTCTCTCAACATTGATAGAATGGTGGAGGATTATATGAGTGACCGCATCCAAGTAGGCACGTCACACAGTCCGTACTTATACTGGCAGGAAAAAGAGGCAATTTGGAGGCCCTTGCACAAACTGGCTTTATTCTACCTAAGTTGCCCTCCCACAAGTGTGTACTCCGAAAGAGTGTTTAGTGCCGCCGCTCACCTTGTCAGCAATCGGCGTACGAGGTTACATCCAGAAAATGTGGAGAAGATGATGTTCATTAAAATGAATTATAATCAATTCCTCCACGGAGACATTGACCAGCAGCAATTGCCTCCACAAAGTACACAGGGAGCTGAGATGGTGGATTCCAGTGGGGACGAATTGATAATCTGTGAGGAGGGGGATGTACACGGTGATATATCGGAGGGTGAAGATGAGGTGGACATCTTGCCTCTGTAGAGCCAGTTTGTGCAAGGAGAGATTAATT
The DNA here is from genome assembly GCF_028390025.1 of Pseudophryne corroboree. Classification (NCBI taxonomy): domain Eukaryota; kingdom Metazoa; phylum Chordata; class Amphibia; order Anura; family Myobatrachidae; genus Pseudophryne; species Pseudophryne corroboree. The sequence continues at coordinate 7,152,049 of NC_086454.1, read as the reverse complement.
GCTTCTTTTTTGGGGGGGGTCCAAACCAACCCGTCATATCAGTCACAGTCGTGTGGCAGACCCTGTCACTGAAATGATGGGTTGGTTAAAGTGTGCATGTCCTGTTTTGTTTATACAACATAAGGTTGGGTGGGAGGGCCCAAGGATAATTCCATCTTGCACCTCTTTTTTCTTTTCTTTTTCTTTGCATCATGTGCTGATTGGGGAGGGTTTTTTGGAAGGGACATCCTGCGTGACACTGCAGTGCCACTCCTAGATGGGCCCGGTGTTTGTGTCGGCCACTAGGGTCGCTAATCTTACTCACACAGTCAGCTACCTCATTGCGCCTCTTTTTTTCTTTGCGTCATGTGCTGTTTGGGGAGGGTTTTTTGGAAGGGACATCCTGCGTGACACTGCAGTGCCACTCCTAGATGGGCCCGGTGTTTGTGTCGGCCACTAGGGTCGCTAATCTTACTCACACAGTCAGCTACCTCATTGCGCCTCTTTTTTTCTTTGCGTCATGTGCTGTTTGGGGAGGGTTTTTTGGAAGGGACATCCTGCGTGACACTGCAGTGCCACTCCTAGATGTGCCCGGTGTTTGTGTCGGCCACTAGGGTCGCTAATCTTACTCACACAGTCAGCTACCTCATTGCGCCTCTTTTTTTCTTTGCGTCATGTGCTGTTTGGGGAGGGTTTTTTGGAAGGGCCATCCTGCGTGACACTGCAGTGCCACTCCTAGATGGGCCCGGTGTTTGTGTCGGCCACTAGGGTCGCTTATCTTACTCACACAGCGACCTCGGTGCAAATTTTAGGACTAAAAATAATATTGTGAGGTGTGATGTGTTCAGAATAGGCTGAAAATGAGTGTAAATTATGTTTTTTGAGGTTAATAATACTTTGGGATCAAAATTACCCCCAAATTCTATGATTTAAGCTGTTTTTTAGGGTTTTTTGAAAAAAACACCCGAATCCAAAACACACCCGAATCCGACAAAAAAAATTCGGTGAGGTTTTGCCAAAACGCGGTCGAACCCAAAACACGGCCGCGGAACCGAACCCAAAACCAAAACACAAAACCCGAAAAATTTCCGGCGCTCATCTCTACGTGACACTGCAGTGCCACTCCTAAATGGGCCCGGTGTTTGTGTCGGCCACTAGGGTCGCTAATCTTACTCACACAGTCAGCTACCTCATTGCGCCTCTTTTTTTCTTTGCGTCATGTGCTGTTTGGGGAGGGTTTTTTGGAAGGGACATCCTGCGTGACACTGCAGTGCCACTCCTAGATGGGCCCGGTGTTTGTGTCGGCCACTAGGGTCGCTAATCTTACTCACACAGCTACCTCATTGCGCCTCTTTTTTTCTTTGCGTCATGTGCTGTTTGGGGAGGGTTTTTTGGAAGGGACATCCTGCGTGACACTGCAGTGCCACTCCTAGATGGGCCCGGTGTTTGTGTCGGCCACTAGGGTCGCTAATCTTACTCACACAGCTACCTCATTGCGCCTCTTTTTTTCTTTGCGTCATGTGCTGTTTGGGGAGGGTTTTTTGGAAGGGCCATCCTGCGTGACACTGCAGTGCCACTCCTAGATGGGCCCGGTGTTTGTGTCGGCCACTAGGGTCGCTAATCTTACTCACACAGCTACCTCATTGCGCCTCTTTTTTTCTTTGCGTCATGTGCTGTTTGGGGAGGGTTTTTTGGAAGGGACATCCTGCGTGACACTGCAGTGCCACTCCTAGATGGGCCCGGTGTTTGTGTCGGCCACTAGGGTCGCTTATCTTACTCACACAGCGACCTCGGTGCAAATTTTAGGACTAAAAATAATATTGTGAGGTGTGAGGTATTCAGAATAGACTGAAAATGAGTGTAAATTATGGTTTTTGAGGTTAATAATACTTTGGGATCAAAATGACCCCCAAATTCTATGATTTAAGCTGTTTTTTAGTGTTTTTTTAAAAAAACACCCGAATCCAAAACACACCCGAATCCGACAAAAAAAATTCGGTGAGGTTTTGCCAAAACGCGTTCGAACCCAAAACACGGCCGCGGAACCGAACCCAAAACCAAAACACAAAACCCGAAAAATTTCAGGCGCTCATCTCTAGCTGCAACCCATATGCCCAGACCTGTGGGTCTCCTTGTAGCAAGGAAATCACTATGCCCACCCGCTGAATCTCCGACCCAGAAGACTGAGGCCTAAGCCGGAAGTATAGCTTGCAGCTCTCCTTGAAACAAAAGAACTGCGAGCGATCTCCAGAAAAACGATCCGGGAGATTTACTTTTGACTCCTTAACCCCTGAAGGTGCTGCTGCTGCGGGAGCTCCGCCAGCGGCCTGGGAGGTGCGCATTTTAATGGATAAATCATTAAATTGTCGAGTCAGGACCTGCACCTGATCGACCACCTGTTGCAACGTATTTTGAGGGGTATGCTCCATATTCCCACAAAATTTCAACAGGAGTATTGGGCTGCTGAATATGTTATGCACACCAGTGCCTGCAGGAATGTACTGGTGTCTGAACTGTTATGCACACCAGTGCCTGCAGGAATGTACTGGTGTCTGAACTGTTATGCACACCAGTGCCTGCAGGAATGTACTGGTGTCTGAACGGATAGGGATGCAAAACAAATGAACTCACAGACAGACTGAGGAATATGACATTACATACACAGAAGGTGATAGGGTAACAAAATAAACACAAAGTGAACAGATAAGCCCATAGGCTAAGAAACTGGGTGTCTCCCTGGTATTAGGAATGCTCAGATGGAAAAAGCAAGATGTTGTGTTTTAATATGTAGAGAACCCGAAATGCTGTTGCTAAGGGCAACAGCAAAACCCTAAAGGGTTACCAACGGGTGTGGCAGTAAACTCCTTGGTCAGAGATGGAATGATAGACACAAGGAGAGTCTCCACAATCCTAATCCTCACTTGCAGTGCACTGGTTCAGCTTACTGCCACTAAACTGACACCTGAACACCTTTGCACAGTGAGAAAGGATTTAGGCAGGCAAGTCTGAGAATACAGCTGCAAACTTGCTAAGTTCACAGAGTAGCAAAAGAACCCCAGCAAGTTAAACGACTGACTCCAGTCTTACTGCTAGGTCTGGATTGGCAGAGTGTAGTACCAAACCCCAAGGCCTATTTGCAGTAAGCAACAACAAATACAAAGCTACACAGTACTGGCTAACTTTCAGGAACTAACTAACCAACAAAGATTCAGCAGCATCTGCTTAACCTGAGAAGAGGGTTTATATAGCAGGTGCTGTCCACGCCCCACTCAGACCTCACAGACTGTGAGCACAAAAACAGCACCGGATCCCCTGCCGTGCACAGAGCCTGTAACCACTGCACAGCAAAAGACCCGAACCGGAGTATCAGCTGCGCTCAGGCAACTCCGCTAGCACTTGTCTCCCGGTTGCCATGACGACGTGGCAGCACAGGGCAGGAGACCCTAACAGGATGTTGTTATTGGGTGAGTATCAGGAGTGTTCTCAGCGTAAGGTGGGGTGTGATGAGTATGTATGGGAAATAAGAGAGGTGTTTGGAGAAGTGCGTTATGCCGGAACGCTGTGGAAGTGACATCACTGACATTGGTGGGAGACGTTCAGACTTCAAACCAACTGTCAATAAATATAAAACACTGATTTTGCTTTTCTATTTCTCTATGTTGTCCTAAAATGAGCACTACTGTATACCACGAATAACCTGACTGTTACATAGTTACATAGTTTATGACGTTGAAATAAGACAATTTGTCCATCGACTTCAACCTATTTGTGTTCTCCTACTCTGTATTATTTTTAGGACTATTTTTTTCTGATGTGAAAGGCGGGTGTTTTGTTTATTCCCCTTTTTTTAAACTATAGTGTGTGATCTACCCACCATGACCTTGTATATCCTTATTCATTAGGAATTTATCTAGCCCATTCTTAAAAATATTGACTGAGTCCGCCATTACCACTCTATTTGGCAGGGAATTCCAAACACGTATTGTCCTTACTGTGAAGAAACCTTTACGTCTCAGTGTGCAAAATCTCCTCTCTTCTAACCTAAGCTGGTGTCCACGGGTCCTCTGATTTGCTTTTACCAAAAAAGATCCCCTACAAGCTCTGTGTATTGTCCTCTTATGTAAATGTTAATCATGTCCCCTCTTAGTCTCCTCTTTTCCAGTGTAAACATGCCTAGCTTAGCAAGCCATTCCTCGTATTCCAGCGTCTACATCCCCCTAATCAGTTTGGTCGCCTTCCTCTGAACCTTTTCTAGTTCCAGGATATACTTTTTTTAGTACGGTGCCCAGAATTGTACACAGTATTCAAGATGTGGCCTCACCAGTGATTTATATAATGGGAGTATAACACTCTCATCCCTTGCATCAATTCCTCGCTTTATGCTGAAACTGGATAGTATAAATTGTGATAGAATATAGGAGGTCAAAAGTAAAAGCGATGTCAGTAGAGACTGGTCTCTATGTGAGTGTTTCTTATGCACAGTCTGTGTTTATGAGTAATGTCAGAAAATATGAAGTCTATGTACTAAGGGATGATTCACATTTGAAGGAAACAAGTCGCATGACAGGTCATAGGGGGTCATTCCGAGTTGTTCGCTCGTTGCCGATTTTCGCTATGCTGCGATTTGTTGCAAAATACGCATGTGCAAGGCACGCAGGGCACATGTGCTTAGTTATTTAACTAAAAACTTAGGAGTTTTGCTGTGGATTCTGCGGCGCTTTTCAGTCGCACTGCTGATCGGTGAATGATTGACAGGAAAGGGGTGTTTCTGGGTGGTAACTGAGCGTTTTCCAGGAGTGTGCTAAAAAACGCAGGCGTGTCAGGGAAAAACGCGGGAGTGTCTGGAGAAACGGGGGAGTGGCTGGCTGAATGCAGGGCGTGTTTGTGACGTCAAACCAGGAACTAAACGGACTGAGGTGATCGCAATCTAGGAGTAGGTCCGGAGCTACTCAGATACTGCAGGGAATTATTTAGTAGCAGTTCTGCTAATCTTTCATTCGCAATTCTGCTAAACCACGATACACTCCCAGAGGGCGGCGGCCTAGCGTGTGCAATGCTGCTAAAATCTGCTAGCGAGCGAACAACTTGGAATGAGGGCCATAGAGTAGTGGGATTCTGCTACATTCTACCTCAATGGCAGCAGAGAAGTTTGAGAATAAACAGAGAGAGAAGGGCTCACACCAAATAGAGTCATTTTCCTCATTAAAATGTGCTTAGTCTGTATTATACCTGGAGAAGTATCAGTCACTGTCAGAGGAGTATTTCTCAAATAGCAGAGAATGAGATCCCAGTTATTAAATGCTCTCACTTTTGATAATTAAGGGAAGGGGTTCCACTTTATCCTTCAGTACTCATTTAGCAAATAAAGGAGAATATGTACCAAAGCTTAGAGAGAGATGAAATACCAACCAGTCAGCTCCTGTCAGTTTGCAGGCTGTGTTTGAAAAATGACAGGAGCTGATTTATTCATAGTTTAACTCTCTCCAAGCTTTGATAAATACCCCTGTTAGTACGTTACACGTTTTTCTTTTTGGAATGTTTGGAATGTTAAATAAACGCTCATCCTCTGAACAACTAAGATCAAATGACAGTAATTATATGCAGAAACATAGATCGCGCCCTTTGTCAGACAGCACAAAAAGATCCAGCACAGGAAATGTTTTTATACAAGCTTCCGGAACTTCAATGTACAGCCGTAACTAGGGGTCTATGGGGGTCATTCCGAGTTGATCGTAGCTGTGCTAAATTTAGCACAGCTACGATCATTCACACTGACATGCGGGGGGGACGCCCAGCACAGGGCTAGCCCGCCCCGCATGTCAGTGCTGCCCCCCCGCAGAGGTGAAAAGGCATCGCACAGCGGCGATACCTTTGCATTTCAAGAGTAGCTCCCGACCAGCGCAGCTTTAGCGTGCTGGCCGGGTGCTACTCAGCGCTCCCCGGCCCGCAGCAGCTGCGTGTGACGTCACACAGCCACCGCGGACCACCCCCCAAATGGTCCGGCCACGCCTGCATTGGCCGGACCGCGCCCCTTCCCACCCAGCGACCACCTCTGGCGCATGCGCAGTTCCGACCCGATCGCTGCGCTGCGAGAAACTGCAGCGAGCAATGGCCCCCTATGAGTGGTGCTGCAGTCCGGGGCATAGGGCCTAGGGGCCAGCACCCTCACTATCACTGCCTAGAATAGCACCATTGCCTGCAGCTCGGACAGCCATTATAGCGATGCTGAGCGCCTCTCTCAGATACTCCGGGCAATCTGCATCTTCTACACCATGCCATTTCCTAGCAACGCCATCCCCCCGACGGGGTGACACATTATTAGAGATGTGCAATGACCACCATATTTGGTTTTGGTTCTAAATGTAATATTTATTTATTATTTAGTAACAGGTTCTTACATAGCACAGTAAATATTTTACAATTGGAAACAACAATGATAAAACAAATCTGGGAAATAACAGACATAGGGCGGGATGTACTAAGCTCTACCGCTGCGCTAATTGCCATCTCACCGCTCTGTTGACATCTCCATAGTAACATTTCTCCTCCCCTCCCAGCGCTGCCATTCTGTCCCGTTGTTTTCTCTACCGGCAATCGCCGGTATGAACTAACAGAAGTATCGCTGCTCCTCCGTTGCGGCCACTCAGCTTTGTGTATGCTGCGCTCGGCTCTCCATAGATAGTACTACTGCCTGGCCACTAGGTTCTCTGTGCGGAGGGTAACTCCAGCTTTGGCTGGCATTACCCTATAGAAGCCTATGGGCTTCTTTCCGCAGCCATCCTGAGGGATCCAAGTGGACCCCCCCCCCGCTCCCCCCACCCCCCGTATATTCTATGCGCCGGGTGTAGGAGGTCCCTGTCTGTAGCTCCATCCAGCCCTCAGCTCCGGGCACCGCCAGCGGGATGTCCTTCTCCAGCGGCCCTCCTCCGGCCCTGCCTGGCAACCAATCTTCATGTCGTATAGGCACCTCCTTTCTCGGCCCCAGGCTGCGCTGATTGGTGCAGCCTGTGGTGACAGCAGCAGGGGAGGAGCCAGCATCTCTGTCCCTCCTTCCCCCGGAGTCACACCTGCCTCCTTTTCTCCAGCAGCAGCCGGCATCGCAGAGGACAGCTCTTATCGGTGAGACCTGTCCTTTGCTATACTAATCGCATATGTCAGTACATATGTGATTAGTATGTAGGTGAAGTGTGGCGGAATACTCCCCAAAACCATAGTACATCCCGCCCTTAGAGACATGGAAAGAAGTGTTAGTGAGTTCAGAAACGGAGCATTGTCTGGTGAGTACTATATCAAGACTGTGGGCTCCTGATGGGTAGAGGAGTCAGACCATTGGGAGAGGCTGAGAGAGGAGGTTAGAGAGAGGGGTTTGGAGGCCTGAGCAGCAGGTTTTGGACTATCAATAGCAATATTGAAAACACCCATGATGGTGGTGGGGACGGCAGAGGATGGGAAGTGAGGGTGCCAGGCAGAAAAATGATGTGATGTAACATTTACAAAACCAACCTCAAGGGTTTTATGATCAGTTTTGGGTTTGGTTTCAGATCCGGTTTTCTTTAAAAATCGATAATACCTATCACCAGATTTAATCATTGTGATCAATCCACGCAATGGTTCCAAGCACACAAAGCCTACATCACGCAATGGTTCCAAGCACATACAGCCTCCATCAATTCTATACTCTATCTATACAGCATACTTAAATCAATGATGCTTTGTAATATATTCTAACTTGCTCCACCACCGGGTCCTGGGTTCATCACATTACCCACCCCCTACTTATACACTCCTCTCACTCTTACCCACCCCCCTACTTATACACTCCTCTCACTCTTACCCACCCCCCTACTTATATACTCCTCTCACTCTTACCCACCCCCCTACTTATATACTCCTCTCACTCTTACCCACCCCTCTACTTATACACTCCTCTCACTCTTACCCACCCCCCTACTTATACACTCCTCTCACTCTTACCCACCCCCCTACTTATACACTCCTCCCACTCTTACCCACCCCCCTACTTATACACTCCTCCACCTCTTACCCACCCCCCTACTTATACACGTCCTCTGACTCTTACCCACCCCTACTTATACACTCCTCTCACTCTTACCCACCCCCCTACTTATACACTCCTCTCACTCTTACCCACCCCCCTACTTATACACTCCTCTCACTCTTACCCACCCCCCTACTTATACCACTCCTCTCACTCTTACCCATCCCCCTACTTATACACTCCTCTCACTCTTACCCACCCCCTACTTATACACTCCTCTCACTCTTACCCCCCCCTACTTATACACTCCTCTCACTCTTACCACCCCCCTACTTATATACTCCTCTCACTCTTACCCACCCCCCTACTTATACACTCCTCTCACTCTTACCCACCCCCCTACTTATACACTCCTCTCACTCTTACCCACCCCCCTACTTATACACTCCTCTCACTCTTACCCACCCCCCTACTTATACACTCCTCCCACTCTTACCCACCCCCCTACTTATACACTCCTCCCACTCTTACCCACCCCCCTACTTATACACTCCTCTCACTCTTACCCCACCCCCCTACTTATACACTCCTCTCACTCTTACCCACCCCCCTACTTATACACTCCTCTCACTCTTACCCACCCCCTACTTATACACTCCTCTCACTCTTACCCACCCCCTACTTATACACTCCTCCTCACTCTTACCCACCCCCCTACTTATACACTCCTCCCACTCTTACCCACCCCCCTACTTATACACTCCTCTCACTCTTACCCCACCCCCCTACTTATACACTCCTCTCACTCTTACCCACCCCCCTACTTATACACTCCTCTCCACTCTTACCCATCCCCCTACTTATACACTCCTCTCACTCTTACCCACCCCCTACTTATACACTCCTCTCACTCTTACCCACCCCCTACTTATACACTCCTCTCACTCTTACCCACCCCCCTACTTATACACTCCTCTCACTCTTACCCACCCCCCTACTTATACACTCCTCTCCCTCTTACCCACCCCCCTACTTATACACTCCTCTCACTCTTACCCATCCCCCTACTTATACACTCCTCTCACTCTTACCCACCCCCCTACTTATACACTCCTCCCACTCTTACCCACCCCCCTACTTATACACTCCTCCCACTCTTACCCACCCCCCTACTTATACACTCCTCTCACTCTTACCCACCCCCCTACTTATACACTCCTCTCACTCTTACCCACCCCCCTACTTATACACTCCTTTCACTCTTACCCACCCCCCTACTTATACACTCCTTCCACTCTTACCCACCCCCCTACTTATACACTCCTCCCACTCTTACCCACCCCCTACTTATACACTCCTCTCACTCTTACCCACCCCCCTACTTATACACTCCTCTCACTCTTACCCACCCCCCTACTTATACACTCCTCTCACTCTTACCCACCCCCCTACTTTTACACTCCTCTCACTCTTACCCACCCCCCTACTTATACACTCCTCTCACTCTTACCCACCCCCCTACTTATACACTCCTCTCCCTCTTACCTACCCCCCTACTTATACACTCCTCTCACTCTTACCCACCCCCCTACTTATACACTCCTCTCACTCTTACCCACCCCCCTACTTATACACTCCTCTCACTCTTACCCACCCCCCAACTTATACACTCCTCTCCTTCTTACCCACCCCCCTACTTATACACTCCTTTCACTCTTACCCACCCCCCTACTTATACACTCCTCTCACTCTTACCCACCCCCCTACTTATACACTCCTCTCACTCTTACCCACCCCCCTACTTATACACTCCTCTCACTCTTACCCACCCCCTACTTATACACTCCTCTCACTCTTACCCACCCCCCTACTTATACACTCCTCTCACTCTTACCCATCCCCCTACTTATACACTCCTCTCACTCTTACCCACCCCCTTACTTATACACTCCTCTCACTCTTACCCACCCCCCTACTTATATACTCCTCTCACTCTTACCCACCCCCTACTTATACACTCCTCTCACTCTTACCCACCCCCCTACTTATACACTCCTCTCACTCTTACCCACCCCCCTACTTATACACTCCTCTCACTCTTACCCACCCCCCTACTTATACACTCCTCTCACTCTTACCCACCCCCTACTTATACACTCCTCTCACTCTTACCCACCCCCCTACTTATACACTCCTCCCACTCTTACCCATCCCCCTACTTATACACTCCTCCCACTCTTACCCACCCCCTACTTATACACTCCTCTCACTCTTACCCACCCCCCTACTTATACACTCCTCTCACTCCTACCCACCCCCCTACTTATACACTCCTCTCACTCTTACCCACCCCCCTACTTATACACTCCTCTCACTCTTACCCACCCCCTACTTATACACTCCTCTCACTCTTACCCACCCCCCTACTTATACACTCCTCCCACTCTTACCCATCCCCCTACTTATACACTCCTCTCACTCTTACCCACCCCCCTACTTATACACTCCTCTCACTCTTACCCACCCCCCTACTTATACACTCCTCTCACTCTTACCCACCCCCCTACTTATACACTCCTCTCACTCTTACCCACCCCCCTACTTATACACTCCTCTCACTCTTACCCACCCCCCTACTTATACACTCCTCTCACTCTTACCCACCCCCCTACTTATACACTCCTCCCACTCTTACCCATCCCCCTACTTATACACTCCTCTCACTCTTACCCCTTTCCCTTACTTTCCCAAATGTCATCTTTCTTTTCCTCTCCTTCATTATTTCCTTTCATTCCTTTTTTCTTATGTATGAAAATATATGATGCTCAGAAACATTGGTTCACTTTATTCTTTATTAAGATCTAAACTTCATACATATTTTATTCTAAAATGTGAAAATACAGACATAGGATGATACTCGTTTATGCCATATTCACTGGCCCCCGGCATTCTCCAGATCCTCTTCTCTCTCGGCATCCTTGGAAAGGGAAGCACCTGCTAGGACATCAAAACCTGAACCCAATCTGGCTTACTATTTCCTTTCTTCCACCTAGGACAACCATGTCCTACAGATCTACAGTTGTTTCATATTTGTTATCATTCGGGGTATATGATATGATACAAATAAGCTTTGTACTTATTTGTTGTCCTTTGTATAAATAAAAACACTGTAAAAAATAATCAATAAAAATTAATAAAAACAGCTAATATCATGTACCATAACTCGGACCTGTTTTTGTTCCTATTGTATTATTAACATCAATAACATTATTTTACAGTCCTTTCTAGTCGGTTTTGCCCACTTCACCACAAACTCTCCGGAGTAAAATGGCAGCTGAAATCACAAAGGAGGGACTTACACGCAATCCAAAACCCGAAATACGTTTTTTTAAATCTGCGTTCTGTATTGAAGTGAAGACGCAACTCAGGACTGGGACCACTCGGATTCCCAGAATTTGGATGTGTTCCGTTTATAACAAAACCGAATTGTTCATCTCTACACATTATCACCCTGCTGTGGCCCTGCCTGAGATAACGTCTAATCAGGGCTGACAATTGCTCCCTGGAAGACCCACGCTGAGCACTAGATGCCCGAAATGAAGCTGCAGCAGCTAGCCACTTCTTTTCTTTGACTCTGCTGGTTGCTAAAGTGCAAAGTGTGCAGCGCCAGAGGCGCCACCGGGAGTGGTAACACCCGGTGCACTGTGCATTATTACACCCCCCCCTCCCCCGCAACGCTCACCCCACCAGCCCAAGGCTAGACTATGATGTCAGCAATACACTCCTGTCAAAGTCAGAAAAATATCTCTATGCACACTACCATATTTGCACCTCACACAGGTCCGTGCTGCGCATGCGTACGCTCTCCCGTACGTGCGCATACTTACATTCGCGGGCACCCGCAGGCGCACGGTATGCGTATTTACGGTAGAGTTTATGTGATCGTAGCGTGCGACTCAATCGTAACATATTTTCAGTAATAATGTATTTTGTAGATCATGGTCCCTTTGATAGATTCTGAAAGTTTGGTAATGTAGAATGTTCATGAACAGAGAAATCCCTCTTTGTTTGATACGAAGGGTCAGACAGGAGTAATACAGTGGTGTTTAGTATCCATCGGAAGAATATTTAATTAGAAATATTCCGGTGTTGGTTTAAAGCAGATCAATCGCTCGTGCGAATAGTTATGTACATAAGAAGTTTATGAACATTTACTTTATTTGCACTTTATTACCCATGCGGCGGGAAACCCAGTTTCCCTCCCACCTGAGCTGTTGGAAATAGTCACAGCCCACCTGTATGAATCAACCTATGACCTTTTGTTATAATGCGAAGCCGAATTCCTGTGTCCAATGAACAATGAGATTGTAGGGACCATTGAATTGCATTGTGTGTGGGGCATAAATAGAAAGGCCGATCACATCCAGCTCTTACTCTTCAACAGTTATCATTGCTGAAAATCGGGAGCTGGATGTCCAGAGGCGCATGCGATCGTTTCCTTTGTGCGTAAGTTTTTCTCCGTAATCATACTGTTTCTCTCTTGTTATTATGGGCCATATCTCTCTCTCTCTTCTCTTTCTCTCATTTTTCTCTTAAACTTAATTGTATTGTATTTACTGTGTAGTTACCTGGTTAGTTAGTCTATGTTATATTGTAGTGTATGATTTGTATGTGCATTAATTCTTTTGCAAGTATATCATTCAAAATATATATATGTTAGGCGTTGGACCCTAAGCCCAGGTATCTGTGTATTTCTTATAGAGTTAAGTATTCTCTGAGCGTCGGTGACGCTCAAACTGCTTTCAAGCTAGTAAGGTTATACTGTGTTGCATTTATACCATATCACTACACAAAGGGTTTACTGCATAATACACTGTTTATGGTTTAGATATAAAGGTTTTACATTGTGAGCGTATGCGCCGCTGGTGATCTCCTCGTGGTCTCGAACGGTCGCATCGCTATAGCGAATCATTACGGTAGTCGGCAGCCAATAGCGTGCCTGCCAGTGATCTCTTGGCCGTGAGCGAACGTAACGCTTGAGCGTCTCGACCACGGCTAAGCGATCGTTACGCAACGTGCGTACCCTTACGGTACTTCATACGTAGTTAGCGTTCAGTGTTCTTAGACCTCATAAAGGGTATTATATACGATAAATATTTAGCTTTATCAATTGCGGGCTCGTCCTGTCCTTCACATATCTACACTAGGTAATTTCAGCAGACATTATCCAGCAGCAAAGGGCGGGAGATCATATTCCTCGTAGTGCTGTTTGGATAAGCGTCTGCTTCTCTTAGTGAAGGGTGCTGAAGGAATCCGGGGACCGGAGGTAAGAACAAAACAATAGTGTCTTTTTAAAACTGTTTATTTTTCTGTCTTGCGTACACACGCACGCACATATATATCTACATTTCTTTTTCATTTGTGTATTTTCGTATATCACTCTTCTGTTTGCCAGTTTTGTAGTTGATAAAAGTGCTAAGAAAGATTTGTCACTATTTTATAGTTTAAGAGTAAAGGTAACATAGTTAAAGTATAGACAAACACACAGTTTTGCCTGGGAGATAAGGCGAAGTCAGTGTGGTGTGCGGTAGATGATCAAGGATCATCTACATTGATAAACGTATAAATTGTGTTACGGTGGATCTTTGCTTTGCGTACACGTGTCTCTAACAAAAGACTGAGACTTGCGTACGCAATCCAAGGGCCGACGCACGCAGCGTATATTACGCAACGGAGCGTACAGGTACGCCCACGTAACTCAAATCACAAGTTTTTTTTTCTCTCCTCTCAACGCGATAAGTAGCGCCACGCGGTAAATAACGCCAGGCGATAAATCGCGCAAATCTATTTTTTTAAAAATTCGAAATTTAAATTAATAGATCCTTCTCCTAATTTGTAACACATCTGGTCTAAAGAGAAATTTCTGCGCAGAAATAGAAATAGATACAAAAGTGTACATGTGGTGAGTGAGTGTGTTGTATACAATTTTACAGGTTGAACCACAAGAAAAGTCGAGTTCTCGTGAGGTACATGCGTGTAAGTGACGTACATGGTCCTGGTTAAATATACAATTTGAGCATTAGAGTGTAGCAGACAAGGAGGTCATACTGTAACAGACCAGGAGGTCATAGCAGACCAACAGGTTCAGGTACAGCAGACAAGGAAGTCCGCTATACAGTCCACAGGCACAACACCAAGAAAGGGTTGGTGCAACACCCATATAGGCCATACAAGCTCTTGCTGAAGGAATTCGCAGCCGCAATTTTCGATTCCGCTGGTCGCTCCGTACATAAGATTAGTTGCTTATGTGCTGAACGACTGTACCGCACGTAATTGTGTACATTAGTAAACCTGACCGGTACTATTTGTGTACGAAGGTCATAAACGCTATTTGTACATTCTAACGTGATTTGTGTAACTTTTTTTATTTTAAGGGAAGTTCGCTGCTCACTCAGGAACTATCCAGCAACCAATAGTTACTGGAAAGAGTAAGTGTTCTTCGGATCACCCTCACAGGTTCCAGTAAATAGAGGTTCAGGTCGCAGGGGCCCTAGGTCGAGTACGCCAGCACCATATCGGTGTGATCAGGTCGTATTGGTCGGCGTGGGCGAGTGAGTGGGGTACTCGGTAAACCGCCACCGTCAGCCTATTTTGGACATTTGGTTTGCGTAAGGGTTGGTTGAATAAAGCAACACCTTCGAACTATGGGGGCCACTTGTTCAGGTAGGGGGCGATCAACCTCGGTTCGGGTTGATTCAGTGAACCGACCAATTTGGTCGGCAAGGTATGTAATGTGTGAGAAATACGGAAGTCACACAGAAGCTTTATGTGATGAATGGGAGAGAATGACAGTACATGACGGGGAGAAATTCCCAAGAGTAGGTAGCTTCAGCTCAGAAGTGTTAACGAATTTAAGGAGAAGGATATGTCTCATTAAATCAGCAAAGAGACGAATCAAGCATTATGATTATTTGCAGTTGTGGCAACAGGAGGGTGACATACAGAGAGGATTGGCTCAGGCGGCGGGATCTGGCTCAATCAGAAAACTGATAGCCACGGCCCCACCGCCACCATATATATCGGGAGAGAAATTGGTTGCGGAGAATGACGCACTAAGGTGTAACACACAAACACTTAGCAACTGTGTAAATGTTAAAGATAATGTTAACCAATTAACCAATGCAAGTATTAACCCGTGCAAGTTGTACCCTGTTTTGAACTTTCCTCAGGAGTGTGATCAAGAAGACGAATCGGCAACAATTTCAGCGCTCTCTCTAGCAGCCACCATAGCAGAGACCACAGTAGGCACAGCTCCACCCACGAGATTAGTAACAAAGGCCCCTAGCGGAGGGATAGGTGAGGTCGTATCTACAGGTAAGTACGGCACCATACACTATGCTGAAGCCATTTCACCACAGGCTGTAGAACCCACACAGAGTGATGTTGTTAGAGTTACTCCTGTTAGGGTAATAGCTGTTCCAAATGGGAAAACTGACACATCAGGAGTCACCCCTGTGAGGAACATTGCCATGTATAGCCCATTTTCCAGAATGGAATTAAGGACCATAGTGTCTGAATTCCCTGACCCTAGAAAAGACTTAGTTGCCAGTCAAAAATACATCAGAGACTTAGGTAACACTGTAGAGCCCAACAATAAAGACTGGCAGATATTGCTGAGAGCATGTTTACCCTCCAATGTTGACGCAACTCAATTTTTAGCTGACTGCGGATTAGATCAGGATGTACCTCTTACAGATGTGTACAACAAAGATAATGTAAAAAGAATAAACTTACAGTTAAAAGAGTATTTCCCAGCGGTAGTCAGATGGAACAAAATATTCTCCATTAAACAGAAGGAGTCAGAAACAGCTGCAGAGTATTTTCACAGAGCATTATCAGAAATGGCAAAATACACAGGCATAGAGGACATTAAAACAAACATAAACCATCGAGAAGTAGCAGTATCGGTACTGATGGATGGTTTAAAAGAGTCATTGAAGACTAGGGTACAGACCACACAACCATGTTGGCGAGGTCTGTCTGTGGCTACTTTGAGAGAGGCTGCTATTGATCACGATAGGAATATCACCAGACACAGGGAACAACAAAGTGATAAGTTAATGGCAGTAAGTATACAGGCCCTGACCACAAAACAGCCTTTGTTTATATCACCAAACCCTGTGGGTAAGTCAAATGTGGTAACATGTTATTTTTGTCACAGACAGGGACACTTTGCACGAGACTGTAGATCGAGAAATGTACAAAAATCTTATCAACCCCCTAGACAACGACACGACACACGACATTGGGAGCAAGGTCCGCAGAAACGGAGTTATGAGCCACATGCAGGGGAAACAAAAAGATACCCCCCAAACAGAGATTGGCAAACCTCTGGTAGTTCCCAGCTAACTCCCTCACAAGTAGTTGCTGCCAGCGGGATTCAGGGAGGTCACCATACCCAATAGGGGTGTGGCCATACCTGTAATCTGCAGCCAGTAAAATTGATTGCAAGTCTTGGAAGTGAACCAGAAATTGCAATCAATGTAGCTGGTAAATCATTAAACTTTCTTGTAGACACAGGGGCGGCCAAATCAGTGATAAATTCGACAGTGGGCATGAGGACCACTGGTAGGACAATTCCAGCCGTGGGAGTAACAGGAGTAGTCCAGCATTACCCTGTTAGCAAACCAGCAGAGATTACAATAGGGCCTTTACATACCAAGCATTCCTTTTTGCTGGCTGCATCGGCACCGACCAATCTCCTGGGAAGAGACTTACTGTGTAAAATGGGGTGCGTCATTTATTGTACTCCTGAAGGTGTATTCTTGGACATACCTGAGAATCACGCTCAGGAAGTGCGAGACATGTTAGACTCCCCGTCAAAATTAATGTCACATACCATTATGACAAATAGGACTCCCTCCCAAGTAGAAGAAATGACATCTCAGATACCAGAGTCACTTTGGACTAAAGATGGACAGGACACTGGATTAATGGCAAACGTAGCTCCGGTAGTTGTACAAGTAAAAGATGGTAGGATAGCTCCAAAAATCCCACAGTACCCTCTGAAGCCAGAGGTGGAGTTAGGAGTTTACCCAGTAATAGAGCGCTTGCTACAACAGGGCATTCTGGTAAGAACGTCCAGCACTGCTAATAGTCCCATCTTCCCTGTGAAAAAGAGTGGGGGGAGGGGTTACAGGCTAGTGCAGGATCTAAGGGGGATTAACAAAATAGTTGAGAGTCAGTTCCCCGTAGTGCCAAATCCAGCTGTCATCCTAATGCAAATCCCTCCCACTGCGAAATTTTTCACTGTTATTGACCTCTGCTCCGCTTTCTTTTCGGTACCTCTGCACCCTGACAGTCAATATTTGTTTGCATTTACATACAGAGGAGTCCAATACACATGGACTCGATTACCACAAGGATTCATAGATAGCCCAAGTATATTTTCTCAGGCTTTGCATGATTGTTTACAGTCTTTCCAACCAGTGAGTGGATCAGTATTAATACAGTACGTGGATGATCTACTACTGTGTTCTGATTCATTGGAAGCATCCCTGAAGGATACGAAACAGCTCCTGTTTCATCTTTCAGACACAGGACACAAGGTTTCCAAAGACAAGTTGCAATTATGCCAAACTAAGGTAAAATATTTGGGACACTGTTTAACACAAGGACTGAGACACCTGACCGCTGATAGAATTCAAGCAATTAGAGACATGACTCTGCCACAAACCCAGCAACAGATCAGAACATTTTTAGGAATGTGTGGGTATTGCCGTAATTGGATCCCAGGGTTTTCCATCCTAGCGTTACCTTTGCAGGAGATGGTCTCCTCAAACAAACCTGATCGGATTTCGCATACAGACGAGTCTGAGGCAGCATTTGAGAGACTTAAACAGTGCCTAACGCAGGCACCAGCATTAGGTATGCCGGACTATGGGAAACCCTTTGAACTATACGGAACAGAAAGTGCTGGTTGCGCGGCAGGCGTACTAACCCAAAAGCACGGTGATGCCAGCAGGCCAGTAGCATATTACAGCGCTCAGCTAGACACGGTAGCGCGATCCCTCCCCACATGCTTGCGAAGCGTTGCTGCGATAGCATTGCTAGTAACGAAAAGCGAAGACGTCGTGCTAGGTCACAACCTCACAATTCATACACCACATGCAGTGTCAGCCTTGTTAAATTCTGCCCAAACCAGGCACGTCTCATCAGCGCGGTTTACAAGATGGGAATTGGCACTAATGGCCCCCGTAAACATCACCATAAGGAGATGCAGTGCATTAAATCCTGCAACATATCTCCCAGGTGTGCCTGGACAGGCACAAAGGGTGGAGGATGAGAGTGGTGGGGAAGGAGGATTTAATACAAAGGAAGACACTCATGATTGTATGGAATATTTGACCCAAAATTTTACCGCAAGGCCTGACATCAGTGACAACCCACTGGAAGATGCAGAACTTACGTTCTACACGGACGGTAGTTGTCATAGACAGTCAGACTCGGGAGACTTGTGTACTGGATACGCAGTCGTAGATGACCAAGGCACCATAGAAGCGGAACCGCTAGGCCCACCTCACTCAGCCCAGGTTGCTGAACTGGTCGCCCTAACCAGAGCATGTGAATTGGCTAAGGGCAAATCAGCCAATATCTACACCGATTCTAGATACGCATTCGGGGTAGTCCATGATTTCGGAGCCCTATGGCGCCTCAGAAATTTCATGACGGCAGCTGGTACACCGGTAGCGCATGCAGCTCACATAAAAAGGCTTCTAACAGCGATACAGGAACCCGACAGAGTGGCTGTTATCAAATGTAAAGCACATACATATAGCCAAGACCCAGTATCGCTTGGTAACAGCCGAGCAGACGAAGCGGCTAAATTAGCAGCTGGTACCCCCAGACAGACAGACACCACACAATTGATGGTATTTAATACCATCAACACACAGAAGTTGTGTGAAATGCAAAATTTGTGTTCCACACAGGAAAAGGCAGTCTGGAAGGCAAAGGGATATGGCCAGGAGTCCTCAGGACTCTGGACGGATGGACATGGTAAACCAGTGGCCCCCAGAGCATATCTTCCGTGTTTGGCTGAAGCAGCTCACGGGCTGACTCATCTAGGCAAGGAAGGGATGTGCAAGTTGGTAAGAGCATATTGGTGCGCCCCAGGATTCTCCTCTCATGCGAGTAAAAGAGCCATGTCATGCCTTACCTGTTTGAGAAAGAATATTGGAAAGGCAATACCTACAGAACCATCCCATATCCCACCTGCCAGCGGCCCTTTCCAGGTAATACAGATTGACTTCATTCAATTACCCCCCTGTCGAAATTTGAAATATGTACTTGTTTGTATAGATGTTTTTTCAAATTGGGTCGAAGCATTTCCGGCGGCCACAAATACCGCTATGTTTACTGCTAAGAAAATTGTGCAGGAATTTGTATGTAGATATGGTATCCTTAGAATTATCGAAAGTGATAGGGGCACCCATTTTACAGGTGATGTCTTTCAAGGAATGTGTAAATTGGTGGGAATTGATAGCAAGCTGCACACTCCATACCGTCCACAGGCGAGTGCGAAAGTGGAAAGAGTGAACAGCACTATTAAAAATAAACTGAGTAAAGTGATGGCAGAGACAGGATTGACATGGCCAGAAGCTTTACCCATTGTACTGTACAGCATCAGAACCACTCCCAGGTCCCCTCTAAATCTGTCTCCCTTTGAAATCTTGTTTGGTCGACAACCGCATGTCATGATTAACCCTCAGGATGATTTGAAGTGTAACAATGAAGTGACTGTAAAATACTTGATTAACATGAGTAAACAGTTAAGGAATCAAAATGATAATCTGAAGTTAGTGATTCCTGATTTACCAGATAGTAATTGTCATGACATTGAACCTGGGGATTATGTAATGATACGGAATTTTCTACGCTCAGGTTGCCTTATTGACAGATGGGAAGGACCATACCAGGTCTTATTGACTAGCACTACAGCATTGAAGGTTGCTGAGAGAGAGACTTGGGTTCATTCGTCCCACTGTAAGAAGGTCGTTGATCCAGAGAAGTCCTGTGATAAGGAACAGACGGTAGAGGTTGTATCACTAGAGTGTCTGTTCCAGGAGGACTAAGGCGGCACCTGAGCATCGAGAACCACAAGATCAAAAGCAGTTGTCGATCCCCTGTTCCCTTTTATTGTTTTTCTCCACTTCCCATCCCATCTCCCTCAATTATTTTTTTTCCCCTTCTCATTCTTCTTCGTCTCCTCCTATAAGATGGACTTGCCCCAAGAGACTGTGATCCGGATTTTCCTGTTGACCATGATGTTGACCAGAGCAGTCTGTTCCGGCGAGAGTACCATGGAGGTCGAGAGAGGTTCTGGAATGGGTTCTGATGATAAAGATGGAGGCGTAGTTTTCCAAGAACAACTTAACCAACAAGTAAAGGCGAGTATCAGAAAACGATCCGATAGCATTGACCATAGAAGGAATTGTGAAGGATTGTTAGCTGAAGAAAACTGTATCTGTAGGCTCTGTAACAATGTCATTGAGGATGGGTGCATTAAGAAATGCCAATCCAGTTTTAATATCCATATGGACCGTAATCCATTGAGTGACTATCACTCCTTAGTGGGTAATGTGTTAAACAAAACAGATTGTTGGGTATGCTCTCAAGTACCTCAGGGTCATAGCAAATCAGGGCTAGTACCATTTCCTTTAACGATAGAGGAGGTACTTGAGTTAAATGGTGGGAGACCGGTGGACCGGAGGTTTAATATCTCCAGCCCTCCTAGTTTGAAGCTCCACCAATACCATGTGGATAGGTCCCTATTATGTTTCAACATCTCCAATCCCCGAAAGCCGGGAAATTGGGAAGTGTCATGGAGTAACCACACCATGACCTTTTCGCATAGAGCAGATAGAATGCCTACAGATACAGAGCTTGTACGCCACATAGCCAGTAGAGGAAAATCTTTCCGGTATAGGTATACCTTAGGAAATAGGATTACTAGAGTTGGAGAGGTATCACCTGGATACTGTGCACATATCGTACAACCTGATACGTGTACTAAGCAGATGGAAGAATTAGGGTTAGGAGATTTCACATGGAAGGTGTGTAATATGGTTATGTCCTACTCCGTCCCATATGTTCTCCCCGATGATGCATATTTCATATGCGGGAGGAAGGCGTACAAGTGGCTTGCCCCAAACTCTGAAGGATTGTGTTATATTGGAAAAGTATTGCCTGAAGTAATGACTGTATCACATGACAAAATGAAAGACATACACCGTGGTGCCCAAGCTCCTTATACTCACACCCATTACGAGCACGTTGTTAAAAGGCACCTGATAGAGAAGACAGAGCATCCGGCCTCTGATCTGATAAGTGAATCCACCGGGATTCAATTCTTAATCGCGTTAGATTTCACCCGCACCGCTAGAGGAGTGCTGAATTATAAATACATATCGGCACTCGCAAATTTGTTAGACAATATCACTGAAATGTATGATGACACATTTAGGTATACTGGAAGGGAACTTCAAGCTTACAAAACAGAACTGGTACAGCATAGAATGGTTCTCAATTACCTCACAGCAGTGACAGGCGGATATTGTGTCACACTGGCAACACAATACGGCGTGAAATGTTGCACATATATTACAAATAGCACCGAGGATCCGGTCGAGGTCATAGACCAAAAGATGGACGATATTCTCCAATTGAAGTGGGAATTTCGCAGGAGACACAATCTCACTCTTGCTGCTGTAGGTAATGAGCTGACTGGTTGGGTGTCATGGTTGAACCCGCGAAATTGGTTTTCTGGTTTAGGAGACTGGGCTCAAGGAGTCATAATGGATGTTGGGAAGTTTCTCCTATGTATCTTAGGTGTTATCATAACGATTGGATTGATATTTAGATGCGGTCAGGCTTTAATGAAGTGCAAACACCGTACAAGGATAATGAGTTTAAGGAGTGAGGAAACTGTAATTCCAATGGACTTGATTTACGACCCAAATGTAGAAACAATGATGTGATGAAAATGCGATTTCTACGGTCCGTTTCTTTCACCTGTTTTTCCGTTTTCTCCAAGGTAACAAGACCCACTTGGACGAGGAATTTGATGAGCCGATATACAGACAACAGAGGGATTAAAGAAGAAGTTTTGACAACCTGATACACAGATTTTTGATGAACTATGCCATGGATCCCCAGTTTCCCTAGAAATTTTAAAATTACGCTAGCCCAACACTTTTGTAAATCTATGGACATTGACAGCTTTGCTCGCACCTTATGAGCAAAAGCACAAAGAAGACTGCATTCAACAGACACCAAACAAGACCTCAATCGACGAATGTACATTTACCTGACATAGAATACCACCGCATTTACCGTAATTATGTCTTTTCTTCATTTCTACAACCCTCAGGTAATGACACACATAGTCGATAGGGAATACAGGCACAGATATCAGCAATCACATATCTCCCCCATTCATGTATCATCAACTAAAATGTGCTCCCCCATTTTGTTACAACCAAAGCCGAAAAGAGCTCGGTAAAGTTTGACAGCCCATCCACAGACCCGTACCACGGGATAAGAAGGAATTCAAATGTATACTTCGCAATACCTCGAAGCTTGATTTAAAACACGTACGGCACGATGATACATGACCCCCAAGCACGGATTCATACACACATGCTTCTGCTATCTCACTAGGTCATACCCTTTTCCTACCATCTCCTCTCCTCCCTTACCCAACCATGTAAATGTATTAACCCCTAACATATATTTTTCTCTTTTTGAAATGTTTTCAGGAAGTGGCAGTTATTGTTGACTGCCAAAGGGTGGACTGTCAAAGTCAGAAAAATATCTCTATGCACACTACCATATTTGCACCTCACACAGGTCCGTGCTGCGCATGCGTACGCTCTCCCGTACGTGCGCATACTCACAGTCGCGGGCACCCGCAGGCGCACGGTATGCGTATTTACGGTAGAGTTTATGTGATCGTAGCGTGCGACTCAATCGTAACATATTTTCAGTAATAATGTATTTTGTAGATCATGGTCCCTTTGATAGATTCTGAAAGTTTGGTTAATGTAGAATGTTCATGAACAGAGAAATCCCTCTTTGTTTGATACGAAGGGTCAGACAGGAGTAATACAGTGGTGTTTAGTATCCATCGGAAGAATATTTAATTAGAAATATTCCGGTGTTGGTTTAAAGCAGATCAATCGCTCGTGCGAATAGTTATGTACATAAGAAGTTTATGAACATTTACTTTATTTGCACTTTATTACCCATGCGGCGGGAAACCCAGTTTCCCTCCCACCTGAGCTGTTGGAAATAGTCACAGCCCACCTGTATGAATCAACCTATGACCTTTTGTTATAATGCGAAGCCGAATTCCTGTGTCCAATGAACAATGAGATTGTAGGGACCATTGAATTGCATTGTGTGTGGGGCATAAATAGAAAGGCCGATCACATCCAGCTCTTACTCTTCAACGGTTATCATTGCTGAAAATCGGGAGCTGGATGTCCAGAGGCGCATGCGATCGTTTCCTTTGTGCGTAAGTTTTTCTCCGTAATCATACTGTTTCTCTCTTGTTATTATGGGCCATATCTCTCTCTCTCTTCTCTTTCTCTAATTTTTCTCTTAAACTTAATTGTATTGTATTTACTGTGTAGTTACCTGGTTAGTTAGTCTATGTTATATTGTAGTGTATGATTTGTATTTGTATTAATTCTTTTGCAAGTATATCATTCAAAATATATATATGTTAGGCGTTGGACCCTAAGCCCAGGTATCTGTGTATTTCTTATAGAGTTAAGTATTCTCAGAGCGTCGGTGACGCTCAAACTGCTTTTAAGCTAGTAAGGTTATACTGTGTTGCATTTACACCATATCACTACACAAAGGGTTTACTGCATAATACACTGTTTATGGTTTAGATATAAAGGTTTTACATTGTGAGCGTATGCGCCGCTGGTGATCTCCTCGTGGTCTCGAACGGTCGCATCGCTATAGCGAATCATTACGGCAGGGACGTGCAGTCAGGGGAGGCAGGGGAGGCAGTGCCTCCCCTGTCATAACGATTAAAATACTATAAAGAAGATGCTTATGACACATATTCTGTCTCATAAGTATCTGCATTACACTTTATATTATTTTAATCATCTCTACACGGTATAAAAACTGTTTTAAAAGCATTTCGGAGGCACCGCTCTGGGGTGCCTCCCGCTGTCTGTGTGAAAGGGCCGGAAGAGGGGGGCGGGGCCAAATGTCGGGCAGGAAAAAGCCATTGAAAAAGTCCCCATAAGCGGCACTGTTAGAAGTGCCTCTTTGGCAGGGGCGTGCTTTCAGCCCATATGAAAGCACGCCCCTGTCTCTGTGATTGTGCAGTAGCTGTTCGGTGTGGGGAGAGGAAGGGGTAAGCGGCCACCAAGGGTGTAAAACCCTATCTGTTATCTAGGATATTTTTTTATTAGAAATATTTAAATGTATTTACAGGGTCCCTGCCCGCCCGCCCGTCCTCTAGCCCATCTAGCAGCCCGCAACCCCCCCCCCCCCCCTCCTTTGTACCAGGTTGAAGTGGGAGCCGCTGGTCAGGAGAGTCTGCAGGACTTGGGGGTTACCGCTGCCTGGGAGACCTGTCGCCGCAGCCTCCGCCGTGTCTCCCCCGGGCCTGGCCGGTGACAGCAGCGAATCAGCGCCAGCTGCCCGGGCTTCGTGTGCAGCAATCAGTGAAGGAAGAGCCGGAGCCGGAGCCGGATGCGAGGTGAGCAGCAGCTGGCTCAGGGCTGTGGGTGAGGACTGCTCCCGGGCCATCAGTAGCGCACGCAGGGGTGGGGGGTTCGGGCCCTGATGGACCAAATTCTATTTTTTAATGATGGAGACAGACGGGTGTCCGTCTTAAACATAGCCGCGTTCGCATCTCCCGCTGCACAGAGCTCTTGCGGTCAAAGCTCTGTGCTGGCCTAAATAGTGTCCGGCTCCTGGAAATGTCTTCTCTGCAGCTCAGGTGCAGTGTGTATATATGTATATATATATATATATCTATCTATCAATATATATCTATATATATATATATATATATATATATATATCTATCTATCAATATATATATATATATATATATAGATAGATAGATAGATAGATATATAGATATATATATATAGATAGATATCTATAGATAGATGAAAGGGTTAAAGCTCGTCTCTGCTTCAATGTCATAGAATTGCTTGTGTTATAGAACTTAATGTTCCAGCACATTCCTTGCTACTGTCCTTGTCTCTTATCTTTTTCTTATACCGTGTGAACAACCTCCCTATTTGAAATACAAACTTGCCCATATATGCATATCCTTCCACTGCGGCAGTTCCTAGCCAATCATGTTATGTTAGCCCCTTTTGTGTTCTGTCCAATTAGTTATTGACTTGGGATATACACGCCCTAAATCCTTTCTTTTATATACTTTTGTTAAACGAACAATAAACAGTGTGAATCTTTACTGCTTGTGTTGTGCATGTAACTCATAGCATGAAGGTTTACACTCACAGACGTCTAAGAGGCCATCACATCGAGGGTTAAAGAATATAGGGACATATCCTTTCAAGTGGGGGCTACGTCCGCGATTCAGTGATCGTCCCTGGATGGTAAAGATAGAGAATTTATTGTCTGTCTTTGCCATACGGGATTGCGGTCATACACTGAAGCTGAATCCGTGTCAGTGTTCTGGGAACACGTGACCAAACATCTTTAATGTCTGGGACTTAAAGATACGTCTGAGAAGGGACCAGGGGTCCAAGCGCAATTCTCCAAAGACGTTAGTATCTGGGATACTTAAAATAGACCTGGGAGTCTATACATAACGTGACGTTAGTATCTGGGATACTTAAAAATAGACCTGGGGTCTATACGTAACGTAGAGAATACCTCGATTTGATCGTCTATATATTCTTGTATGTTTGTAGTGAGATAAGTTCTTATATTTGGTCCAGACGGCTGGTAAGTTTTCGTCTGCCAGATATCTTTACTCAAACACTTTTCCTGCTTCCTGTTTAAAACGCTGTATTTTTCTGACATCTTGTACGAATGGTAAGTATCGTACACGTCAAAAGATTTCATGTTCTCACTATACAGATAATATTGTGATATTGTCAATGACTAATTAACTGGTTAGCTGATGCATATAGTAAGTAGAGTGTTGTAAATTTTAGATATTTTCTTTTAAAGTTGTACTGTTGATTTATATTACTGTCTGACAATGGGCTCTAGTCAGAGAAAAAAAAAAAAAAAAAAAACTACATATCCCCCGCCCCTCCCTGGTGAGACATGCAAGATGTATGTCGCCCGCAACTCTACCTCAGAGTATTACTTAGTTAACCCATGGGTGGATAATTTAGCGGGATGGACAGAGAAAGCAGGACAGGACCCATTCCTACGGGAAGGCAGTAATTACCCTTTCTATATGGAGGATTACAAAAATGTCAGTTCCCAACAGCACAGAAGCGAAGAAGTGAGAAACTGTAAAATCTTTGAAAACCCTCTCCCTCCCCCTTACATTCCAAAGACCCCGCGCACTGACGGGGCCCGGAGGAGGGTATCCCAGCCTTTATTCAACTCACCCGTCATAGTAAAGATTCACCTCTGCTGCCACTTATTATAAATGGAAGTAAAATTCCCTTTTTAGTGGACAGCGGTGCAACAACCAGTGTTTTGTGTTCTGACCTATGCAGTATCCCCTCTCACCAGAAAAGATAGAAGGTCTCCGCCCCATGATACAGCAATTCTTACAACAGGGTATTCTCAGACATATTGTATCACCATACTGTACTCCTGTGAACCCTGTTGCCAAAGCTGATGGCAGTATAAGATTTGTACAGGATCTCAGAGCGATCAATCAGTTAATTGTCCCAATTGCACCAATTGTTCCAGATGTAAACTCACTCATTTCTGCAATCCCTGCAGATGCTGCGTTCTTCTCTGTAATTGATTTGAAGAATGCCTTTTTTCAGCATACCTGTAGATTCACAGACACAATTACTTTTTGCCTTTTCTTTTAAGGGTAAACAACTTACCTGGTGCAGATTATTGACGCACCTGTTGTCTCCAGGCCACATTGGGGCCCTGGCAACCTCACCATGGTTCAGTCCTGCTACAGTATGCAGATGATCTGCTGCTCTGTAGTCAAACTGAGGAGGCCTGCCGAGAGGATGGTGTTTCATTACTAAACTGGCTTTGTGAATGTGGACACAAGGTGTCCAAAACAAAAATGCAATGATGTAAAAAGCATGTTGATTACTTAGGTTTTGTGCTCACTCAGGGAGAGAGGAAAATCAGTCCACAACGCATACAGTCTGTATTGGGCCTGGTCACCCCAACTACCCAGAAGGAACTACTGTCCTTCCAGGGTATGGTAAATTACTGCAGACAGTGGATTTCTGATTGCTCTTATTATGATAACATTTTGAGACAAGCCACACTGAAGGACAAACCTAAAACTGTACAATGGTCACAAGAAATGTTAACTGCATATGAAAGTTTAAAATGTATGTTGATGAAAAGTCCGGCACTTGGCCTCCCCAATTATGTACTACCTTTCCATCTATATGCAAGGGACAATTGTAAAACCATGGCGGGGGTGCTCACACAGTTTCATGGAGGGAAGTTGCGCCCCGTGGCATTTTTTTTCCAAAGTCATGCCAGTGTCTGTGCAAGGTATGCCTGCCTGCCTCAGGGCTTTGGCAGCCTGTGCAATGGTTGCAGAAATGGCCACTACCCTCACTTTAGGCCACATCACAGTACTCCACACCACACATGATGTCCTGGCAATACTTAAAAGCTTGCACACACAGCACATGTCAGCACAACGCCTTAGTGGATATGAAGTACTCCTTTTGAGTAACCCTACCCTTACCATCAAGTACACTGCTAGTTCTTCTGGCCCTGCACCCATTCTCAATGCCCTTTTAGGCTTGAAAGGTCCCGAGGATGAATCACCCGACCTACATGGCTGTGCTGCTTCCATTGAAGCTGAAACTTCTCCCAGACTTGACATGTCTCCCGTTCCCATACCAGGCGCAGACATAGTTTTTGTTGACGGCTCCTGTAGTAGGCCCAATGACAATACATACCAGGCTGGCTATGCCATTGTCACCCTCCCTGACACTGTGTTGGAAACCCTGCCAATACCTTATCAGTCCGCGCAAGCTGCAGAACTCATTGCACTCACTAGAGCATGTCCCTCCCTTGACAGCGTCCATCTGCTCACTCAACTTCAAGCTGCTGCGACTAATACTGATCTCTCCGACTGGACTTACCCAATTCTGCAGAAAAAATCCTAAATCAGGATTAATCTGCAAAGAGGGGAAACCCTGTATACCCCAGTCCAGTGCCCCTTTGCTCGTTGCCCAGTGCCGTGGTGTTGGTCACCGTGGTGAAGCCACAACACTCCTCCTACTAACCAATGATTTTTATGTTACTAATGCCAAATCACTTGTGGACCAGTATGTTAGCAGATGCATCACTTGCCTCAGGAACAACCCTAACAACCCTAATAAAGCTAAACACCAGCATCTTGAATACCCCACCACCCCTTTTACACACTTACAAATTGATTTTACCCATATCCCTGGTACAGGTAAACAAGAATATGCCCTGGTCATTGTAGATATGTTCTCTCGCTGGCCAGAAGTATTCCTAACTAAGTCAGAGGATGCCAAGACAGTAGCAAGAATCCTAACACAGAAAATCATCCCTAGATGGGGGTGCCCCCTGCAAATAAATAGTGATAAAGGCTCAGCCTTTACAGCCAAAATCACACAGGCCTTAGTAAAAGCTCTGCAGGTGGAGTGGAAGTTTCACATCCCGTACCACCTGCAGAGTTCAGGGGTCGTAGGAAGAATGAATAGGACCCTCAAAGACAAACTAAGGAAGGCCACAGGAGGTACCTTCCACAAGTGGAAGCAGGTCCTTCCCATTATCCTAGCAGAAATCAGAATGACCCCACAGAAAACTCTAGGATACTCACCCTTTGAAATACTAATGGGCAGGCCTTTTCCTACACCCTGGGCTAAGAAACCACTAGTAATACAGGAAGGAGATCTAGAACTCATCAGAGAAGAGTATGTCAGGTCCCTGATAACAAAACTGAATGAAATTGAACATGAGGTTGTTTGTAAAAACCCTTTGAATCCACAGGAACCTACACACCCCTTTAAAGTCGGAGACAGAGTCGTGGTGAAGGTGCTCCCCAGGAACAAGAGCCCAGGAGACTTCACCTATGGTCCAGAGACAGAGGTCGTAGCAGTTACCCGAACAGCAGTCCTGACAGAGGAAAGTCCTACCTGGATCCATGCATCCCGAGTAAAAAAGGTTCCTAGACCAGACCTAGAGAGGGAAGCAAGTGATTCCAGTGAGGTACGAACCGGGGCAGACAGCCCTGACCTCCCACCTAGCGAAGACAGAAGAACAGAAAACGATGAAGAACCTGCCCCCTATCTTTACCCTGGGGACTATCTTGATAGCCCTACTGGCCCATTTTCCCCTCTCAATGACTGAGGTTGATATAACTCAGAATAAGGGAAACTGACACTATGGTATAACTCTTCCACCACATACACCGCAACCTACATACTAGATTATTTCCAATTCCCCCAACTAGCTGCTGTCCAAAAGTCTGTTGACTACCAGATCCGCGCTGACACCACAGACAACCTAAGCCCCGAGGTACCCTATATTTGCGTTACAGGCCATAACTGGGGAAATGATTGCAGCTCATGGTCCGCGGCTGCCTGGAACACAGGTACCCCATGGGGCTATAAGCCCGCTGAAGCCTTAGATGAAAAGGATAAACACGGAACATCATTAACCCAACGATTAACCCTTCTTAAAATGCCCAACAATTACTGCAACTCCCGCTCAGGCTAAAAATTGCGCCATTGGTGTGCAGAAAGACGTAAGCTTTGCAAGAATCATATAGTATAACAATAATGATTCTAAGAGGGGATTGAAAGGGTTAAAGCTCGTCTCTGCTTCAATGTCATAGAATTGCTTGTGTTATAGAACTTAATGTTCCAGCACATTCCTTGCTACTGTCCTTGTCTCTTATCTTTTTCTTATACCGTGTGAACAACCTCCCTATTTGAAATACAAACTTGCCCATATATGCATATCCTTCCACTGCGGCAGTTCCTAGCCAATCATGTTATGTTAGCCCCTTTTGTGTTCTGTCCAATTAGTTATTGACTTGGGATATACACGCCCTAAATCCTTTCTTTTATATATTTTTGTTAAACGAACAATAAACAGTGTGAATCTTTACTGCTTGTGTTGTGCATGTAACTCATAGCATGAAGGTTTACACTCACAGACGTCTAAGAGGCCATCACATCGAGGGTTAAAGAATATAGGGACATATCCTTTCAATAGATATATATATAGATATATATATATATATATATATATCTATGTGGTTATGTATGTGTGTATAGTCTGTGTCTGTATTCTTTTATACACACACACACAGACACAATATATATATTTTATTTTTATTATCTGTTACAAATACTGCTCCAGTGCAAAAATCAGTGTTTAAACAATGTTTACAGTGTATCCTGATGACGGGGAGACAGTACCTGAAACATTGATAATTAAACACTGATTTTTTTACAGTGCCGCCTAACATTTTATATATATATAAATTAGAGATGAGCGGGTTCGGTTTCTCTGAATCCGAACCCGCCAGAACTTCATGTTTTTTTTCACGGGTCCGAGCGACTCGGATCTTCCCGCCTTGCTCGGTTAACCCGAGCGCGCCCGAACGTCATCATGACGCTGTCGGATTCTCGCGAGGCTCGGATTCTATCGCGAGACTCGGATTCTATATAAGGAGCCGCGCGTCGCCGCCATTTTCACACGTGCATTGAGATTGATAGGGAGAGGACGTGGCTGGCGTCCTCTCCATTTAGAATTAGAATAGATTAGAGAGACACTTGATTTACTAATTTTGGGGAGCATTAGGAGTACTCAGTAGTGTACAGTGCAGAGTTTTGCTGATAGTGACCAGTGACCACCACTTTTATTTATAATCCGTTCTCTGCCTGAAAAAAGCGATACACAGCACACAGTGACTCAGTCACATACCATATCTGTGTGCACTGCTCAGGCTCAGGCCAGTGTGCTGCATCATCTATTATCTATCTATATATAATATTATATATATCTGTCTGACTGCTCAGCTCACACAGCTTATAATTGTGGGGGAGACTGGGGAGCACTACTGCAGTGCCAGTTATAGGTTATAGCAGGAGCCAGGAGTACATAATATATTATATAGTGAGTGACCACCAGACACACAGTGCAGTTTATTTAATATATCCGTTCTCTGCCTGAAAAAAGCGATACACACAGTGACTCAGTCAGTCACATACCATATCTGTGTGCACTGCTCAGGCTCAGGCCAGTGTGCTGCATCATCTATATATATTATATATCTGTCTGACTGCTCAGCTCACACAGCTTATAATTGTGGGGGAGACTGGGGAGCACTACTGCAGTGCCAGTTATAGGTTATAGCAGGAGCCAGGAGTACATAATATTATATTAAAATTAAACAGTGCACACTTTTGCTGCAGGAGTGCCACTGCCAGTGTGACTAGTGACCAGTGACCTGACCACCAGTATATAATATTAGTAGTATACTATCTCTTTATCAACCAGTCTATATTAGCAGCAGACACAGTACAGTGCGGTAGTTCACGGCTGTGGCTACCTCTGTGTCGGCACTCGGCAGCCCGTCCATAATTGTATATACCAGTGACCTAACCGTGGTTTTTTTTTCTTTCTTTATACATACATACTAGTTACGAGTATACTATCTCTTTATCAACCAGTCTATATATTAGCAGCAGACACAGTACAGTGCGGTAGTTCACGGCTGTGGCTACCTCTGTGTCGGCACTCGGCAGCCCGTCCATAATTGTATATACCACCTAACCGTGGTTTTTTTTTCTTTCTTTATACATACATACTAGTTACGAGTATACTATCTCTTTATCAACCAGTCTATATATTAGCAGCAGACACAGTACAGTGCGGTAGTTCACGGCTGTGGCTACCTCTGTGTCGGCACTCGGCAGCCCGTCCATAATTGTATATACCACCTAACCGTGGTTTTTTTTTCTTTCTTTATACATACATACTAGTTACGAGTATACTATCTCTTTATCAACCAGTCTATATATTAGCAGCAGACACAGTACAGTGCGGTAGTTCACGGCTGTGGCTACCTCTGTGTCGGCACTCGGCAGCCCGTCCATAATTGTATATACCACCTAACCGTGGTTTTTTTTTCTTTCTTTATACATACATACTAGTTACGAGTATACTATCTCTTTATCAACCAGTCTATATATTAGCAGCAGACACAGTACAGTGCGGTAGTTCACGGCTGTGGCTACCTCTGTGTCGGCACTCGGCAGCCCGTCCATAATTGTATATACCAGTGACCTA
The DNA here is from genome assembly GCF_028390025.1 of Pseudophryne corroboree. Lineage (NCBI taxonomy): Eukaryota > Metazoa > Chordata > Amphibia > Anura > Myobatrachidae > Pseudophryne > Pseudophryne corroboree. The sequence goes on along the minus strand of NC_086454.1, from coordinate 7,119,549 downwards.
ACCGTGGTTTTTTTTTCTTTCTTTATACATACATACTAGTTACGAGTATACTATCTCTTTATCAACCAGTCTATATATTAGCAGCAGACACAGTACAGTGCGGTAGTTCACGGCTGTGGCTACCTCTGTGTCGGCACTCGGCAGCCCGTCCATAATTGTATATACCACCTAACCGTGGTTTTTTTTTCTTTCTTTATACATACATACTAGTTACGAGTATACTATCTCTTTATCAACCAGTCTATATATTAGCAGCCGACACAGTACAGTGCGGTAGTTCACGGCTGTGGCTACCTCTGTGTCGGCACTCGGCAGCCCGTCCATAATTGTATATACCACCTAACCGTGGTTTTTTTTTCTTTCTTTATACATACATACTAGTTACGAGTATACTATCTCTTTATCAACCAGTCTATATATTAGCAGCAGACACAGTACAGTGCGGTAGTTCACGGCTGTGGCTACCTCTGTGTCGGCACTCGGCAGCCCGTCCATAATTGTATATACCACCTAACCGTGGTTTTTTTTTCTTTCTTTATACATACATACTAGTTACGAGTATACTATCTCTTTATCAACCAGTCTATATATTAGCAGCAGACACAGTACAGTGCGGTAGTTCACGGCTGTGGCTACCTCTGTGTCGGCACTCGGCAGCCCGTCCATAATTGTATACTAGTATCCAATCCATCCATCTCCATTGTTTACCTGAGGTGCCTTTTAGTTGTGCCTATTAAAATATGGAGAACAAAAATGTTGAGGTTCCAAAATTAGGGAAAGATCAAGATCCACTTCCACCTCGTGCTGAAGCTGCTGCCACTAGTCATGGCCGAGACGATGAAATGCCAGCAACGTCGTCTGCCAAGGCCGATGCCCAATGGCATAGTACAGAGCATGTCAAAACCAAAACACCAAATATCAGTAAAAAAAGGACTCCAAAACCTAAAATAAAATTGTCGGAGGAGAAGCGTAAACTTGCCAATATGCCATTTACCACACGGAGTGGCAAGGAACGGCTGAGGCCCTGGCCTATGTTCATGGCTAGTGGTTCAAGCTGGCAAAAGCACCGCAAAGAACTGTGCGTTCTTTGAAATCCCAAATCCACAAGGAGAGTCCAATTGTGTCGGTTGCGATGCCTGACCTTCCCAACACTGGACGTGAAGAGCATGCGCCTTCCACCATTTGCACGCCCCCTGCAAGTGCTGGAAGGAGCACCCGCAGTCCAGTTCCTGATAGTCAGATTGAAGATGTCAGTGTTGAAGTACACCAGGATGAGGAGGATATGGGTGTTGCTGGCGCTGGGGAGGAAATTGACCAGGAGGATTCTGATGGTGAGGTGGTTTGTTTAAGTCAGGCACCCGGGGAGACACCTGTTGTCCGTGGGAGGAATATGGCCGTTGACATGCCAGGTGAAAATACCAAAAAAATCAGCTCTTCGGTGTGGAGGTATTTCACCAGAAATGCGGACAACAGGTGTCAAGCCGTGTGTTCCCTTTGTCAAGCTGTAATAAGTAGGGGTAAGGACGTTAACCACCTCGGAACATCCTCCCTTATACGTCACCTGCAGCGCATTCATAATAAGTCAGTGACAAGTTCAAAAACTTTGGGTGACAGCGGAAGCAGTCCACTGACCAGTAAATCCCTTCCTCTTGTAACCAAGCTCACGCAAACCACCCCACCAACTCCCTCAGTGTCAATTTCCTCCTTCCCCAGGAATGCCAATAGTCCTGCAGGCCATGTCACTGGCAAGTCTGACGAGTCCTCTCCTGCCTGGGATTCCTCCGATGCATCCTTGCGTGTAACGCCTACTGCTGCTGGCGCTGCTGTTGTTGCCGCTGGGAGTCGATGGTCATCCCAGAGGGGAAGTCGTAAGCCCACTTGTACTACTTCCAGTAAGCAATTGACTGTTCAACAGTCCTTTGCGAGGAAGATGAAATATCACAGCAGTCATCCTACTGCAAAGCGGATAACTGAGTCCTTGACAACTATGTTGGTGTTAGACGTGCGTCCGGTATCCGCCGTTAGTTCACAGGGAACTAGACAATTTATTGAGGCAGTGTGCCCCCGTTACCAAATACCATCTAGGTTCCACTTCTCTAGGCAGGCGATACCGAAAATGTACACGGACGTCAGAAAAAGACTCACCAGTCTCCTAAAAAATGCAGTTGTACCCAATGTCCACTTAACCACGGACATGTGGACAAGTGGAGCAGGGCAGGGTCAGGACTATATGACTGTGACAGCCCACTGGGTAGATGTATGGACTCCCGCCGCAAGAACAGCAGCGGCGGCACCAGTAGCAGCATCTCGCAAACGCCAACTCTTTCCTAGGCAGGCTACGCTTTGTATCACCGCTTTCCAGAATACGCACACAGCTGAAAACCTCTTACGGCAACTGAGGAAGATCATCGCGGAATGGCTTACCCCAATTGGACTCTCCTGTGGATTTGTGGCATCGGACAACGCCAGCAATATTGTGTGTGCATTAAATATGGGCAAATTCCAGCACGTCCCATGTTTTGCACATACCTTGAATTTGGTGGTGCAGAATTTTTTAAAAAACGACAGGGGCGTGCAAGAGATGCTGTCGGTGGCCAGAAAAATTGCGGGACACTTTCGGCGTACAGGCACCACGTACAGAAGACTGGAGCACCACCAAAAACTACTGAACCTGCCCTGCCATCATCTGAAGCAAGAAGTGGTAACGAGGTGGAATTCAACCCTCTATATGCTTCAGAGGTTGGAGGAGCAGCAAAAGGCCATTCAAGCCTATACAATTGAGCACGATATAGGAGATGGAATGCACCTGTCTCAAGTGCAGTGGAGAATGATTTCAACGTTGTGCAAGGTTCTGATGCCCTTTGAACTTGCCACACGTGAAGTCAGTTCAGACACTGCCAGCCTGAGTCAGGTCATTCCCCTCATCAGGCTTTTGCAGAAGAAGCTGGAGGCATTGAAGAAGGAGCTAAAAGGGAGCGATTCCGCTAGGCATGTGGGACTTGTGGATGCAGCCCTTAATTCGCTTAACAAGGATTCACGGGTGGTCAATCTGTTGAAATCAGAGCACTACATTTTGGCCACCGTGCTCGATCCTAGATTTAAAGCCTACCTTGGATCTCTCTTTCCGGCAGACACAGGTCTGCTGGGGTTGAAAGACCTGCTGGTGACAAAATTGTCAAGTCAAGCGGAACGCGACCTGTCAACATCTCCTCCTTCACATTCTCCCGCAACTGGGGGTGCGAGGAAAAGGCTCAGAATTCCGAGCCCACCCGCTGGCGGTGATGCAGGGCAGTCTGGAGCGACTGCTGATGCTGACATCTGGTCCGGACTGAAGGACCTGACAACGATTACGGACATGTCGTCTACTGTCACTGCATATGATTCTCTCAACATTGATAGAATGGTGGAGGATTATATGAGTGACCGCATCCAAGTAGGCACGTCACACAGTCCGTACTTATACTGGCAGGAAAAAGAGGCAATTTGGAGGCCCTTGCACAAACTGGCTTTATTCTACCTAAGTTGCCCTCCCACAAGTGTGTACTCCGAAAGAGTGTTTAGTGCCGCCGCTCACCTTGTCAGCAATCGGCGTACGAGGTTACATCCAGAAAATGTGGAGAAGATGATGTTCATTAAAATGAATTATAATCAATTCCTCCGCGGAGACATTGACCAGCAGCAATTGCCTCCACAAAGTACACAGGGAGCTGAGATGGTGGATTCCAGTGGGGACGAATTGATAATCTGTGAGGAGGGGGATGTACACGGTGATATATCGGAGGGTGAAGATGAGGTGGACATCTTGCCTCTGTAGAGCCAGTTTGTGCAAGGAGAGATTAATTGCTTCTTTTTTGGGGGGGGTCCAAACCAACCCGTCATATCAGTCACAGTCGTGTGGCAGACCCTGTCACTGAAATGATGGGTTGGTTAAAGTGTGCATGTCCTGTTTTGTTTATACAACATAAGGGTGGGTGGGAGGGCCCAAGGACAATTCCATCTTGCACCTCTTTTTTCTTTTCTTTTTCTTTGCATCATGTGCTGATTGGGGAGGGTTTTTTTGGAAGGGACATCCTGCGTGACACTGCAGTGCCACTCCTAGATGGGCCCGGTGTTTGTGACGGCCACTAGGGTCGCTAATCTTACTCACACAGTCAGCTACCTCATTGCGCCTCTTTTTTTCTTTGCGTCATGTGCTGTTTGGGGAGGGTTTTTTGGAAGGGACATCCTGCGTGACACTGCAGTGCCACTCCTAGATGGGCCCGGTGTTTGTGTCGGCCACTAGGGTCGCTAATCTTACTCACACAGCTACCTCATTGCGCCTCTTTTTTTCTTTGCGTCATGTGCTGTTTGGGGAGGGTTTTTTGGAAGGGCCATCCTGCGTGACACTGCAGTGCCACTCCTAGATGGGCCCGGTGTTTGTGTCGGCCACTAGGGTCGCTAATCTTACTCACACAGCTACCTCATTGCGCCTCTTTTTTTCTTTGCGTCATGTGCTGTTTGGGGAGGGTTTTTTGGAAGGGACATCCTGCGTGACACTGCAGTGCCACTCCTAGATGGGCCCGGTGTTTGTGTCGGCCACTAGGGTCGCTTATCTTACTCACACAGCGACCTCGGTGCAAATTTTAGGACTAAAAATAATATTGTGAGGTGTGAGGTTATCAGAATAGACTGAAAATGAGTGTAAATTATGGTTTTTGAGGTTAATAATACTTTGGGATCAAAATGACCCCCAAATTCTATGATTTAAGCTGTTTTTTAGTGTTTTTGGAAAAAAACACCCGAATCCAAAACACACCCGAATCCGACAAAAAAAATTCGGTGAGGTTTTGCCAAAACGCGTTCGAACCCAAAACACGGCCGCGGAACCGAACCCAAAACCAAAACACAAAACCCGAAAAATTTCAGGCGCTCATCTCTAATATAAATATGCAGCTGCTCCGGCACTCCAAAGAAGAGCCCCTATGTAAATTTGCAGCAATGAGAGGCGGCCGTCGAAGACTTAGAAAATCAATAAACGTGTATTAAAGTGCTACACTTTAATACACGCTTGTTGATTTCCGAAGTCTCCGAGTGCCGCCTCTCATTCCTGCAGTCTGTGCAGAGGAGCCGCGCTGCAGTTCTAGGACCAAGACCTGGTAAATAAAAAGCAATATCATTGTCATTCACTGTCTGTTCCCATCACCCTTTCCTTCTCTCTGTCACACTCTCACCAACTGCTACTGCTGTCACCCTATCCCTGGCGTCACGGTCTTCCTGTCACCCTCAACCTTGTGTCACCCTCTCCCTGTCACCCTCTCTCTGGCGTCACTCTCTCCCTGGCATCACCCTCTTCCTGTCACCCTCTCCCTGACATCAGGTTCTTCCTGTCACCCTCTTCCTTGTGTCACCCTCTCTCTGGCGTCACATTCTTCCTGTCACCCTCTCCCTTGTATCACCCTCTTCCTGTCACCAGCTCCCTGACATCACGCTCTTCCTGTCACCCTCTTCCTTGTGTCACCCTCTTCCTGGCGTCACATTCTTCCTGTCACCCTCTCCCTTGTATCACCCTCTACCTGTCACCAGCTCCCTGGCATCACACTCTTCCTGCCACCCTCTGTTGGCTATTTTGTTGTCCAGGACTTTCATTAACTTAATATTTCATTAATATTTATTTTTTATTTGATAAAAATTGACAATGTATTAGTCGTCAGCTCATCACAAGTTTAATGAGCAGGAAGGCTGCGTGTATTGGCAGTATTGGACTGAGATGCAAATTAGTGGTGGGGGTCGGGGTAGTTGATGGCGATTTTGTAAGCCATTGGTGGATGCAGTGAACTTTAGTGGCAGGAGCAGCGGGCATAAGGGGCGGCGGTAGCTGGCATTGGCTCAGGTGCAGTAGTGGACGGTGGTAGGGGTCATCGACGGAACTCAGTGTACATTATGGCTGCAGTGCCTCACCAGCCACTGAGCTCACCGCACGCCACTGCATTACGGTAGTCGGCAGCCAATAGCGTGCCTGCCAGTGATCTCTTGGCCGTGAGCGAACGTAACGCTTGAGCGTCTCGACCACGGCTAAGCGATCGTTACGCAACGTGCGTACCCTTACGGTACTTCATACGTAGTTAGCGTTCAGTGTTCTTAGACCTCATAAAGGGTATTATATACGATAAATATTTAGCTTTATCACTCCTTATCTATGTGGATGACACAATGCTGCATTCCCCAAACCAGGCAGGATGTGTGGGGTGGACGCAGTGATAGAGAGGAGGAGCGGGGCTGCTTAGGGCACCAGCGCACCTTCATCAGGCTGATTATACTATCTGTAATAACTCACAGTATGAAGGGCTGTTGTGCTAAACAAGTTTTCCTAATTACATCAGTTATAAGATAACATCAGAACTCACCTTTTATCAGAATCAGAATCAATTTTATTGGTCAGGTATAGACGTATACTAGGAATTTGTTTTATGTTTCCAGAGCATCAGCCAGGTATTCACATAGAAAAGGGGAACACATATGACATACATGTGGTACACAGTGCAGTAAAATACAGCAATACTGTAAAATACAATTCCAATCCCGAAAAGATTACAATACCATAAAATGGGAATGTCTACCAGCCAGCAGCAACACAGCGCAATATTACATTAGAAGGAGATTTAGTTAGAGCCTCCTAGTTGTTGTTCTTCAGGTGGATTTCTTGCGGGAAGAAATTTTTAAACTTCTAGCAAACTTTGCAGGTAACGCCCTATGGGGGTCGTTCCGAGTTGTTCGCTCGGTAAATTTCTTCGCATCGCAGCGATTTTCCGCTTATTGCGCATGACAGGAAGAAGGCGTTTGTGGGTGGCAACAGACCGTTTTCAGGGAGTGGTTGGAAAAACGCAGGCGTGTCCAAGCGTTTGCAGGGCGGGTGTCTGACGTCAATTCCAGACACAAACAGGCTGAAGTGATCGCAGCGGCTGAGTAAGTTCTGGGCAACTCAGAAACTGCACAAAACGTTTTTGTACTACTCGCAGTAGCGGATCTTGCCACGGGCAAGCAGGACTTTTGCCCGGGGCGCCGCCTTCCGGAGGGCGCCGGCGCCATCCGGAGGGCGCCGCACCATGGCAAGATCCGCTACTGCAGTGCCCCCCGCTGTGTCCCGCTGCATCCCGCTGTGAAGGGCGTTAGGGAACTAGATGTGTAGTGTCTAGTTTCCCTTCGTGGAGAGGACCTGTACTGTGCGGTGCGCGATGACGTCATCGCGCACCGCCCAGCAAAGGTCCTCTCCACGAAAGGAACTAGACGCTACGTGTCTAGTTTCCCTTCGTGGAGAGGACCTTTACTGGGCGGTGCGCAATGACGTCATCGCGCACCGCTCAGCATTTAATCGGCGCTACTACTGTACAGGGGGCGTAACTGACCACGCCCCCTGTATGAAGCCACACCCCTATGTCCTGCACGGAGCGCAAAAAGGGCTCAAACCGGCCCTGACCACTCGGCTGCACAAGCGTTTGCACACTTGCAAAGAGAAAATACACTCCCCTATGGGCAGCGACTATCTGATCGCAGCGCTGAAAAAAATAGCTAGCGCGCGATCAGGTCTGAATTAGGCCTTTAGTTCAGACTCAACAATGCCTGAATAAAAAAGCAGCAGCAGCTGATATACCGATATTATTGACGAGAGACTGTACATATATTTGCATCACTTCTGCATTACAGAGATATTGGCTGCACTCGGGTAGTAAATGAAAGCTAAATAAAATGTGTTTGAGCTGTTTTTAAATGCATCACAAGCTGCTGCTCTTTAACCAATGAAAATTTAAAATCACTATGAATTAATGATGGAGGCCTGAAGTTTCAGCGGTTTGTTGGTTTTCGTTTTAAATGTGTTGGAAGCTACTTTTGCACTTGAGATTCTCTGCACGGCCTGACTTTAATCATGTCCCTGTTAGCTATGAAAATGTAAATAAATAATTACTGTGTGCATATAGGCATTTCTCTGTCCTGCAGAGGATTTAAGAAGGAGATGTTGCTCTATAATTACAGTTTGGTGATTACAATCACCCAACGCTCCATATCTTATATATAAAATTCATCGGTCTGTTCGTTTGTCTGTCCGGTTATACATTTGGACACTCCTGCACCGACGAGATGAAACCAATGCGAGGTGGGCCAGTTGGATCCTGGACGGGTTTTATTAGGGGGTTAGTAGTATCCAGTTAGTTTATGCTGAGCAGAACTTTGACCCGAGGAGCCTTCTCTGAGCCTTTCATTGGATGGATTTGGATGAAAACTTCACATTAGCACTGGATCGCAGAAGACATAGTAGGTGGTTGAGTTCCCGGTCGAACCTCTCGTTGGTGTACGATGGGCAGAACTTTGACCCAGGGAGCCTGTTCTGGCCTTTCCACTCTATGAATTTGGACGAAAACTTCACAATATTATTTTGGTAATATTGGGTCCCAGAAGATATACCAGGGGGTTGAAGATTGGATTGGACCTCTGTTAGCGTCCAACAGGCAGGGCTTTGACCGGGTTAGCCTATTCTTGGCCTTCCACTGGATGGCGTTTGAGGAAAATTTACAGAGTGGTAACATTGAATCCCAGTAGTCATACAAGAGGGTTGGGGTCCTGGTTGGACCTCTTATTGATGTACGGTGGGCAGAATTTTGACACAGGGAACTTGTTTTAGGTCTTTCACTGGATGGATTTGGTTGACAACTTCAATGAATTGTAATAACAACTAAATAATAACTGACAGAAATGGAGGTGGGAAGACAACGTTGTCTACCCTAAAGCCTTGGAATAGCAACATTAATAACAGAAGGAAAACGTTAAACCCATCTCACAATGTAAAAGTGATTAAAAATTAAACCGAAAGGAAAGCTGAGGTCAGGGCTACTGGCTACACCCCCCAAAAATATAGAACTGGGCAGACACCTCGTGGGTGTATTGGAAGAGCTGCTAATTATTTTTAATATGTTGATAGTTGCATCCAACTCATTGATAACCTAATAACTTTAAGATTTAAACCCGGGCAAGAGAGAGGACTCAGCATTCATGTCTAAGGGTTTATGTAATAGGTTCCGAGACTACAGAACCGGAGTGATTTTGGCGTGTATAGTGTCTGTACACCATTAATTTTTTTTCAGCAGCAATTAGTCAAAAGGCAAAACCAGCCTTATAACTGATCGCCACATTAAATTTAGCTCCAAACCCATCGAAATAACGTTAGATCCTTTCACCGAAAAGGGCCTGATTCTGAATTGCATGCAAAAGGGCAAGCAGTATCTATTGGCGGTTGCCCTTGTTCAAGCTCCTCCCCTTGTGTATATCCATGTGGCTGAATATGCAAGGACTGAGACCCCCACTTTTGGCGCCCGTGCACGCTGTAATACTGACTGGTGCATATGGCAGCTGCAGTCTCTATGTCTGACCATGGCCTCCTATACGTGTGGCTGGGAATGCAGCCACTTGCATTGACACGTCCACGACTCTCACATAACGTGCCATCTAAACTGACCATTTTTGCTTGCACTACTAGCCACTGTCCAACCATAGCCCAGCAGTGGCCATCACTTTTTCCATCACCTTTCTCATACCGTCTGAAACTAATGCATGCACCTGGGGCTTTGCAGTTGCAAATAATTGCTTAATACATGAACATCGACTCCGGCACTAAGTGTGCGGCAAAGCTGAATTTTTACAACTAATATACAACGTAAGCAGGGGCGGATTGGGATGGAAAAACAGGCCGGGAAATTTATGGAAGCAGCCCTAATGAGGGTGTGGTCTGATGAAGGGGTGGGGTCTGTTGAGTTAGCGGGGTCCCTCCTCATAGGGCCTGATTATACACAAATGTGGCCTTTCTTGCCTTGTTTGCTGCAGTTGTGTCTGAGACCAGGGATTGGGAACTAACAGTGGCCCTGTAACATTTTGTAGAAGTGGCCCAACATGGGCAGACACGTCGGCCTACCAGGAATCTTCCTGGTGAGCCCTGAGGGCAATCTGCCCCTGAACACAAGCCTTTCATCCTATAAGTTTATGCTAATAAAGCAGGATCTCCATAAGAAACGTGGGACATGAACCGGCCGTGTGGAGGGTATGGCCGTGCTACTTTTGGAATTTTGGGCACTAGAATTGGTGGCAATGCCATGCTGAAGGGGGCGTGGTCTCACCCTGTTGTGGGCATGGTTTGCACCTCTTTGGCAGAGATGGGCCTTGTTATTGTGTACCGGCCCTCTTGGTGCTGCTGCATCCGGACCACTTGCAGCCAAGGTACAAATACGTCCAAAAATAAGGAATAAAACAGACTATTAAAAGCCTCCTTATTAGCCATATCCCATTGCACAAAGGGGGTCATTCCGAGTTGATCGCAGCCAGCAACTTTTTGCTGCTGCTGCGATCAACTAATCCCCACCTATGGGGGAGTGTATTTTAACATAGCAGGGCTGCGATCGCTTGTGTAGCCCTGCTATGCTTAAAAAGTTTCCTGCAAAACAAGACCAGCCCTGCAGCTACTTACCCTGTGCAACGGATCCAGCGATGAAGGTCCCGGTCCTGACGTCAGACATCCGCCCTCCGTTCGCCTGGACACGCCTGCATTCTTCTTACCACTCCCCGAAAATGGCCTCCAACGGTGAGTACCCGCCCCAGTACGCCTCTCCGCTGTCAATCTTCTTCCGTCCATCGCTGCGTCTTTTTTTCCGCTGGGCGCTCCGTTGCCTGGCGACATCTATCACATAGACACTGCATGAAAAAACAGTGAAAATCAAATTTAGTAAGTGTTTTTGAAAACTTTTTCTTTTTAAAGTTCATTATAACATTATTCTATGTCAGCAAAACATCTGTAGGAAATTTGTGCTGCTCAAGTCAGCGAGTAGCTGAACCTAACGGGTTAAATGAAAAGTTCAGATTTAATTATAAGTTGTGTTTGGAATGATAATAATCAGAATTCAGCACACAGCTCATTAACCTTTCAGTTAATGTAATAAAATGAGCATTTCTTGCAAATTATGAGCCTTCCATACTGAGCCACCCTTTGGGTCTCAATGGAAACTTCCATTTTCACATTTTAAGTTCAGAGCCTTGGGTAGCGGAAAGGGCTCGGAGCGCAGTCATTCCCATAAATAAGCCGGCGTCTACCTACTTTCTCCAAACTCTCTGGGTGATATTTAGTCATCTTTTGGCTCAATCAAGCTGTAATTGTCTGCGCTCATAGGAATAAACAGCGCACTACAACACTTCCAATGCAGTCAAAGAAATTCATTATATTTATTCTAATTCAAGCACAGAGAACTAGGAGTTATTGTAAAATGATCCCCAGCATTCCATCAATATACCAGTGATAAGGTCAGAGATGCTGCGGACGGTGACGGCTTCTCTCTCAATTATGTAAACAGCTAATTACTGGATGTGATAATGTCATCAGCTGCTGATACATTACACATACGGAGTGACAGGGAGAGCATGGGACACAGTGACAGAGAGGAATAGTGAGACTGATGCTGCATTGAAAGTACAGGTAGCAGCACCGTGCTCACCTGGCACCTTGTCCTGGCAACACCGCCTGAGGGCCTGAGCTCCTGATGTCACGCCAATGGGGCGGGGCCACCATCATTGTAAATGACAGCAGTAGCCTTAGGATGCTCCGGGGGGCTGTAAGGGTTGCGGTGTGCATGTCTGAAGCCTCCTAAGGAGATCCTGCTAACCAGATGCTGGGACTGTCGGGCGGCAGAGGTGCCGTTCTGCCCTCTGTGTGGTGACACCGCTCTCGCACTCCTTGCTACAGCCCTGAAGCAGAGGCGTCATAACATGGGAGCAGGGGGCGTGCACTGCATCCTGGTGTCACCCTTCCAGGGAGTGATGCCCGCTCCTCCATAATGACTGGGAGCTGAGTGCTGCAATGTGACATTATCCTGCAGCGTAGGGCTCCTACAGGCAGAGTCTCCGGGAGTTATGTAACCTGGAGACTGCCACAAGGCCACACCTCCTTCCACAAAGCCATTCCCTCTTTTTGGCATGGGTGTGGGGGCTATTGGCCGCACAGGGTGTCACCAACCCTGGTGCCACCACAGCCCTGATGGGCAATGTCAGATCAGTAGCATCTTTACTTGTGACTGAGGAGGTATTGCCGGTGGTAATGGGGCATTTACATGTAGGCTACGATTAGTGTGGAGGGTGTGATGAGGTACTTATGGGCTATGAAGAACTGTGCAAAAACCCACCAGTTTTAGATGGAACTCATGCACTGGGGAAGGCTGGTGCAAGTGTCAATGGATAATGGTGACAACTACACTATGAATACCAGTGCATGGACATAAATATAGCACAGGGTGGTATGGTAGGGCATACTAAGACGCAAGAGGAACCACAGCATGCAATACACAGCTTAACCACTGGATGGCGATTGCTCCACCAATGAAAACTACAGCGCTGAAAATAATAGCGGCGGATGGATATGACACTACAGAATACTACTGTATACAACTTACTGTTGAGCTTTACAAGGTACTGTAAAAAAAAACTTCTTTACAGTATGTACAGTGATACAGGTCACACATACAGTAGTGATGTGCGACAGAGACGCAGTGATACTGTAGCATGTCTTACAAATAAGCCGTGTCCCCTAGGGGTGCTGCTTGAAATGACTGCTTTCTGACCAAGACCGAAAAAGGACTTTGATGTTTGCATTGAGCTGACTGCGTCTTTTCCCAGCTGTGGCCTAGTGGTAGCCTGACTGCTCAGCAGGTTCAATTCCTGTAAATGGCAGATGTCTATTTTTTATTATAAAACAATTTGAAATACTGCTTATGTTATCAATATTACACTGGAGATAGATAGATAGATAGATAGATAGATAGATAGATAGATAGATAGATATAAAAAATAGAAGTGTTAATAGTTTATTTTTATCAATAAACAAAATGTAAAGTGAATGAACAGAAGAGAAATCTAAATCACATCAATATTTGGTGTAACCACCCTTTGCCTTCAAAACAGCATCAATACTTCTAGTTCTAGGTACACTTGCACACAGTTTTTGAAGGAACACGGCAGGGAGGTATGTCCAAACATCTTGAAGAACTAAGCACAGATCTTCTGTGGATGTAGGCTTGCTCAAATCGTTTTGTCTCTTCATGTAATTCCAGACAGACTGGATGATGTTGAGATCAGAGCTCTGTGGGGCCATATCATCACTTCCAGGACTCCTTGTTCTTCTTTACGCTGAAGATAGTTCTTAATGACACTGACTGTATGTTTGGGGTCATTGTACTGCTGCAGAATAAATTTCGAGCCAATCAAACACCTCCCAGAAGGTATTGCATGATAGATAAGTACTGTATTTCTCAGCATTGAGGCACAAAGATATAGGCAACATTGAGGACCGTAGACGCAGTGGTCGGCGATGGAAACTTAGTGCATCCGATGAAAGACACATCATGCTTACTTCCCTTCAAAATCAGAAGATGTCCAGCTGTGCCATCAGCTCCGAACTGGCAGAAACCAGTGGAACTCAGGTACACCCAACTACTGTTAAGAGAAGTCTGGCCAGAAGTAGTCTTCATAGAAGAATTGCGTCCAAAAAGCCATAGCTTCAACAAGGAAACAAGACCAAGCGACTGAACTATGCTTAAAACCATAGGATCTGGGCTACAGGAAAATGGCAGCAGTGCTCTGGACCGATGAGTCAAAATGTAAAATATTTAGCGCAGGCATACATAATGCAACTGTTTTTTCCCACTACAAGCCATACGGAGGTGAGATGGGCGTGGCTACATCCGTAGCAGCTGATTGGGTGCTATGGGTAACTTTACCCGTCCTCTTTAGAAGGTTCGATACATCTCCCCCTAAGTAGGAGAAAGTTATATTGAATTAAGAATCTGATTGGACGAACACAGCTGTTGCTCGGGTAACAGTGTGTAAGTGACATGGCTGTGGAGACAGAAAGTATTCCCGAGTGTATCAGGGTGTGTGGCCAAATAGAGGAGGCATGGCCACGCCCTCTTGGAAAAATGTAAATAAAAAAAAATACTGCAAACCAGGGCATTGCTCCTCCCCCACAGCTGGTTCGGGCCCCTCCAAAAAATAATAGTAATAGGTACCTCATCCCCACCTCTCAGGACCCCTGTCTGGCTGTTATAAGGGTCAAGTGAGAGGTAAACAACAAACCCAGCGTAAAGAAAATAAAATGTGGAGTCTAGAACAGACCGACTGGAGAAATGCAAAACTCCTACATGTTACAGTGGCAGATGTACTTGTCTTGGAGAGTGATAAAGTGCAGAGAGATAAAGTATCAGCCAATCAGCTCATTGTCATCCATGTTACAGGCTGTGTTTGAAAAATGAGTTAGTAGATGGTTGGTTGGTACTAGATCTGCTTCTACTTTATCTCTCTACAAGTCTAAGGGGGTCATTCTGAGTTGATCGCTCGATGCTGATTTTCGAAGCGATCAGGTTAAAGAATGGCAAAACTGCGCATGCCTATGCACCGCAATACGCAGGCACGACGTACGGGTACAAAGAGGTTCGGTGTTGAGCGATGGATTTAGCGAGGAATCCATTCGCACAGCCGACCGCAAGGTGATTGACAGAAAGAGGGCGTTTATGGGTGTCAACTGACCGTTTTCTGGGAGTGTTTGGGAAAATGCAGGAGTGTCCAAGTGTTTGCAGGGCGGGTGTCTGACGTCAGTTCCGGGACCAGACAGGCTGAAGTGATCGCAAGGGCTGAGTAAGTTCTGAGCTACTCAGAAACTGCACAACATGTTTGTGCTGCGCTCGGCTGCACATGCGATCGCACACTTGCAAAGCGAGAATACACTCCCCCGTGGGCGGCGACTATGCGTTTGCACGGCTGCTAAAAGTAGCTAGCGAGCGATCAACTCGGAATGACCCCCTAAGTACATAGACCTAAATGTGAATAAAATCAGAGCCCCGTCCCCTGCACTGCAGGAGTGTGTATGGGGTGCAGGAGGGAGGGAGAGCCACTCTCCCGGGAGACCTCTCCTAAACTGCAAAGACACAAATAACGCAGTGATAATAATGACATCTTAGGGCACAATATTAGTGCGGAACCTGAGATTCCTAGTGATAAAGGACATTACTAAAACATATACATGTACTGTGCGCGCAAAGAAAAACAGGCGTAATAATGACAAATTGCCATGGTATATTAATGCAGCTCTTTATTAATGTATGTTTATTGGTGTTTATACTGTTTGTACAATAATGTCTATTAATTGAGTAATAATTTCTAATAATAATAATAATAATAACTGAATGTGTAACTTTATATTATAGAACATTATAGACCTGCACTGTAATGTATTCAAAGTCTCCATTAGTGTCAAAAAGCAATTAAAACTGCTAATTACCAAATAATGTATGCAAATGCTCTTAAATGGTTACAGAGCTCAGCTGATTATTCCTCTTGAAATGCAATCCTGCAGGAGCTCCCGGGCCGCACCGCAGATGTGACAGGCGGAATCAGCTGCTCTGCCGCTAATGCGCTCTCCTCGCTGCAGTGGCGGGGTTGGTGGTTTTTGTTTTTCTCAATGCCTGAAATCAGCAGTAGCAGGAAATATTGTCTACAACCAGTGACTTATGTGGATTCAATTTGTTTAATTAGACATGGAATAAGACTCCCTGGCAGTCTCCACTGAGCCCAGTGCGCGGAGGAATTTGCGAATCTCAATGGTAAAGTGCGAAGTGACTAAGGCTCAGAGGTGCACAAAACTTGGATTTTGGCTTCAGCGATTTTGCAAAAATATGCTAAAGACTCTGCCCCTGTCTTGGGTTCAGAGATGCCCCCGCTGGGGTCCCGGACCCACCGCTTACGTATGCAACATCAGGAACGTCAGTTGCACATTAGTCACATGATTGAATGTCTGACCAACCCTATGGTGTCTCAGAATGTCTATCTCAGCTAAGATGCCAGGACACACAAATTCGCAGTGGCTGACTAGGACACGCCCAGATAACGGTGGTGGCTCACCCCGTGTCTCTGTAGCCACGTGACGTTACCGTTTCTCAACGGTCACTCACTTTGCGAATAAATCCTTACTGCACACGCCATCGCTAATCAATCCACAGCACGCGCGCAGCAACCGGAAATCGCTCCATCACATCCGCCTCTGAATCAGGACATATGTGAATGAGCAGTATTACAGGCAGACCATTGCACATGCAGATCTGTACGTTATCTGTGAGGTCCGCACAGATTGTTCTGCAATTCCTCTTCTGTATAGCGCAGATGTTCTCCCGGATCAGGACGGGCTGCCCGCACAAATTTAAAATCTGCGCAAATCGCATCCTGACTTCCAGGGGACATGACTACATTGCAGCAGAGGTAGAAGAGAATGGGCAAACATTGCTGGAGAGAAGTGTGCATGTAAAATACTGCGTATTACTGCAAGCAGCTGCGGGAAAATATACAGTATATACCGGCGGGAATACCACTAACTCCATCATCACGGTTCTCTAACACATGCGCTATGCTAGATGCAAGAGTTACGCCTCCTAACAGACATATCTGCATATGTGCTCAGTATGGAACCATGCGCCAGAGTCTCCCCTATGGAAACACACATACCACATGGCATCTACCTATGATTAGCACGTTACTCGAACTTATTTCACCCTACTGCGCCATTGTTGTTGAATGCTATATTCAGCAACGCTGGTGTAGTAGGGTGGAATAGCTTTTTGACTAGCTTGCTAGACATACAGTAGTTAGATTTCATGGAACTGATGCAGAGTGACTGACTAGTGTGCATTTTGTGTAGGGTATCTTGTGTGATTTCACCCTGCGCTGAACGCATGCAGATCGCCCTATGCAGACTTCCTCCGTTCTGTCTCTTATACTCCGCTGCTGCCAGATAGGTGGGACAAGGAGGGAAGGGACTTTATCACACAGGGGGTAATTCAGACCTGATCGCTAGTCTGCGTTTTCATACAGCGATCAGGTCTAAACTGCGCATGTATATGCACCGCAATGCGCAGGCGCCTCGCACGGGTACAAAGCGGATCGCCCCTCAGGCGTTCGCTAGGAGATTGACAGGAAGAAGGCGTTTGTGGGTGTGGTAGGGGAGTGGTTGGTAAAATGCAGGCGTGTCCATGCGTTTGCAGGGCGGGTGTCTGACGTCAATTCCGGCCCCGGACAGGCTGAAGTGATCGCAGCGGCTGAGTAAGTCCTGGGCTGCGCAGAGACTGCACAAGATCTGTTTGTACAGCTCTGATACACATACGTTCACACACTTGCACAGCTAAAATACGACTATGCAAACGCAGGACTGCAAATAAACCAAGCAAGCGTTCAGGTCTGAATTAGCCCCACAGGCTAAGGACATGTTCTTACAATAACGGCTGATGCAGACTTTCAGAAACAGGCAAATGACGCCAATAGTAGGTTCTGTACAGTAGCGGATCATGCCACGGGCAAGCAGGACTTTTGCCCGGGGTGCCGCCTTCCGGAGGCCGCCGCACCATGGCAAGATCTGCTACTGCTGTGCCGTCCGCTGCCCGCTGTGTCCCCCGGCTGTGTCCCCCTGTGAAGGGAACTAGACGCTACGCGCCTAGTTTCCCTTCGTGGAGAGGACCTTTGCTGTGTGGTGCGCGATGACGTCATCGCGCACCGCACCACAAAGGTCCTCTCCACGAAGGGAACTTTTCGTGGAGAGGACCTTTTGCTGTGCGGTGCGCGATGACGTCAACGCGCACCGCTCAGCATTTCAGCGGCGCTACTACTGTTCAGGGGGCATAACTGACCACGCCCCCTGTATTAAGCCACGTCCCCATTTCCTGCCCAGGGCGCAGAGAGGGTTCGAACCGGCCCTGGTACTGTACATATCTAGCGCCTGCAAGTACGAAAAGCCAACACCATAATGCATACAGGGGTGTACAGCCAGAGCCCACAGACACAAGGTACTCAGTAACATCCAGGTTTTTGGCACTAAGCGCATATGGACCATTAGCCTGCATAACTCCGTGCTTTTCATCAATGTTTTCCTGCACAAAGCAGACAGCCAGTGGCGGATCCAGGGGGGGGCACTCGGGCCCGTGCCCCCCCTGTCATTTGTGGCCCCATCCGTCCCCCCCCCCCCCCCCCCCGGTTGTTTCACTGAGACATGCTGCCGCTCAGTCCGGCGGCAGCGTGTCTCAGCTGTCAGGAGGAGAGCGCGGCTATCTGGCGGCGTGTTGCGGACTTCAAACCAGCCGCCGCTTTGTGAGCCAATCAGAGCTCGCGGACCGGCAGCCAATCAGGAGCCGCCGGTCCGCGAGCTCTGATTGGCTTACGAACTGGTGGCTAGTTTGAAGTCCTACACCCAGCCAGACATAGCTGTGCTCTCCTCCTGACACCCTCAGAGCCGGCAGAGAAGCAGCAGCAGCGGTAAGCAGCTGCAGAACTGCTGTGGGGGCATTTGTATACCTGTTGTGGGGGCATGTGTATACCTGCTGTGGGGGCATTTGTATACCTGGCACTGTGGGGGCAATTGTTTACCTGGCACTGTGGGGGCAATTGTTTACCTGGCACTGTGGGGGCAATTGTTTACCTGGCACTGTGGGGGCAATTATTTACCTGGCACTGTGGGGGCATTTGTATACCTGACACTGTGGGGGCATTTTTGGATCTGGCACTGTAGGGGCATTTTTGGATCTGGCACTGTGGGGGCATTTGTGGATCTGGCACTGTGGGGGCATTTTTGGATCTGGCACTGAGGGGGCATTTGTGGATCTGGCACTGTGGGGGCATTTGTGGATCTGGCACTGTGGGGGCATTTTTGGATCTGGCACTGTGGGGGCAATTGTGGATCTGGCACTGTGGGGGCAATTGTGGATCTGGCACTGTGGGGGCATTTGTGGATCTGGCAGTGTGGGGGCAATTGTGGATCTGGCACTGTGGGGGCAATTGTGGATTTGGCACTGCACTATTGGGGGCATATGTCTGTGTATCACGTCTCATTTTAATTGGCCACACTCACTAAATGACTGCGGGCATTACTACAGGCAAAATTACTACTGGGGGCAATACGGGCATTTCATAAGGGGCACAACTACTATGGGGTCTATATAAGGGGCACTACCAGTACAGTGGACATTGCATAATGAGCGCTACAACTGTGGGCATTGTATAAGAAGCGCCACCTCACATGCACCGAAGCCGCACGCAAATGTACTTCCCCTTCCATGGTGCCCCCCCCCCCCCCCTATCATTTTCTTCTGGATCCGCCCCTGCAAACAGCATAAGTGATAAAAATCTTAATATGCAAATGCTGCTGCCTACGTTCACAGAACCAGTCTGTATTCATATACCAGGAACGCTATGCTCGCTTACAGCTGTCTAGCCTAATAAACGTGGCTATACAATATTCATATGTCTGCTGTTAATCTTCTGTCTTGTGTGAGAAGATCACCGAATCCACAGTGCATTGTTTGGGCACAGAATGCCAGGGATCCTGGCTCACGATTACAGCACCCGATACTTGAAGACTAACCCTGGTTCATCCTATGGCCAGGGCAATTTCTAGACAATTTGGCTCCCAGTCTGGACAGTAAAACAATGACCCCCGCCCCTTCCAATACACATTCTATACATAAGAAAAACTATTTTGCATGTGGCCTCGCTAAAATGGGCGTGGACCCGCAGGAAAAGACTTCCTCACACCCCAGTGTTTAACCCTGCACCAACAGACCTCGGACACCACAGGGAGAAAAAAAATTCCACCATATTAAGCCCCACACACAGTAATGCCCCCTGCACCATATTATACCATACACCGCAATGCTGTGATACATTATGCCCTACAGTAAAACTTTTCATTACTTTTAAATTACCTGCTTGTTGCCAGGAGTTCAATGCTCATTGCCAAGGGTTTAATGGTCTGGGTGTCATGCTCATTCCCAGGGGTGTGTAATGCTCATTGCCAGGGGTAATGATCATTGCCAGGGGTAATGCTCATTGCCAGGGGTAATGATCATTGCCAGGGGTAATGCTCGTTGCCAGGGGTGTATACTCGCTGGTGCCACCCGCTAGCGCTGCTATCCTGCTCCCCCTCCTCCCGCCCACAGTACTCTGCTTGGGGGCAGAGTTTTGCAAAATGACACCTCTATGCCTGCAGCCAGACAGTGAATGGCTGTCAGCATGCTGATTGGTGGATGGTGGAAGCTATCCACCTATCAGAGTGCTGGCAGCCAGTTACTGTCTGGAAGCATGTGGAGAGATGGTGCAGAACCGCAGGAGGGGTAAGTTGTGATTTTATTTTATATTTACTCCCGTGAATGTATGGGTATGAGGCCACAGCGCCCAGGGCCTACAATGCTGGTAAGACGGCCCTGGCGGTGGCCCCAAATGTGAGAGGAGCCTGGCAATACTGCTCCACCATTCCGAGGTGCCTTCTGAGGCGTGCGCTGTGCATGGGCAGACCAGGCACATACAGAATGAAGTGATGCCGCAGTCCAACATCGGCTGGTAGATTGAGTGGCATTTGTGGGTACTGGGAATTCTTCTGTCGCCCCTCTGTGCCTCACTCCATATACTATCACCTCTGTGCCTCACTTTATACACTATCACCTTTGTGCCTCACTCCAAATACTATCACCTCTGTGCCTCACTCCGTATACTATCACCTCTGTGCCTCACTCCATACACTATCACCTCTGTGCCTCACTCCATACACTATCACCTCTGTGCCTCACTCCATACACTATCACTTCTGTGCCTCACTCCATATACTATCACTTCTGTGCCTCACTCCATATACTATCACTTCTGTGCCTGACTCCATATATTATCACCTCTGTGCCTCACTCCATATACTATCACCTCTGTGCCTTACTCCATATACTATCACCTCTGTGCCTGACTCCATATACTATCACCGCTGTGCCTGACTCCATATACTATCACCGCTGTGCCTCACTCCATATACTATCACCTCTGTGCCTCACTCCATATACTATCACTTCTGTGCCTCACACCATGTACTATCACCTCTGTGCCTCACTCCATACACTATCACCTCTGTGCCTCACTCCATACACTATCACCTCTGTGCCTCACTCCATACACTATCACCTCTGTGCCTCACTTCATATACTATCACCTCTGTGCCTCACTTCATATACTATCACCTCTGTGCCTCACTCCATATACTATCACCGGCTGCATGAGAGGTCACAGTCCCCCGGGAAATGTCACCTGAATAATACTTGTTTTCTTGGAAGATAAGCTGAAGGCTGCATAAGCCTGAGGCCATATAAGCGATCAACTTTTTGTGATTGGTTGTTAAATGACTAAGCAGTTGCTAGGCAGATCAGTTTTCCCGGTTGGTTTTTTCCTATTGGTTTAAGGGGTTGTGCATCAGGATGAAGAGGAGGGTCTTAGGTTAGTATATAGGGGGTGGCCATCTTGCTAGACTCCCTCTTGCCTTTCAGTTTATGCCCCAGGAAGGATAAGTACTATTGCTTATTTTCACTGCCTGTAAATTGTTTTTTTTTTTTTTGTTTTTTTTTTTGAATTTCATTTGCCTTCTCTAGGGCATTATACAGTGCTGTGCCCCCTCTCTGCGTGTCATTGTCTACTTTTGCAGATTCTCCCCCCTCTGCCATGCCTCGTCCAAAACGTGCAGCTCCCCCCCCCGGCGCCTCGTGGATGCAGGGAGCGCCTTCCGCTCCCGCTCCCCGAGCGTTGCGCCACAGAGAGGACTTCCCCCTGTTTCAGACAGGCGGCGGGGACGGGCAGTTACAGCCCGCTCCCCTGCCGCACGGAGACGGGAGGCCAGCGGCCGCTCGTCACGTGGTGCCGATGCGCGCAGCTCGGCCGGGCCGCGCGTCCCGGCGCTCGCAGCGGGACGGGCCTCTCCTCTCCCTCCTGCCTCGGGCGTCTGCAGCACTTCCCCTCCGGCGGCCGGCGGCCGCTCTGCACGTGGCGCGGGTGCGCGCGGTCCGGCTGGGCCGCGCTCCCCGGCGCCTCCCGCGGGCGAAACGACTTCCCTCCCTCCTTCCATAAGTGCCTCCGGCCCTCCTCCTCCATCCCCGCGGTCGGCTCTCGGCGGCGTCCTGGGGGCACAAGCTGTGCCGGACGGCCGCGGCAGAGCTGCGGGGGGCGAGGGGGGGGGTCAATATGCAGCTGGGGGATATGAGCCCAGGGCAGCGGGTAGCGGCTCCCGCTGTCCCCGGGACAATACAGGGCCCCATACTACCCCCCTCCAGCGGGGGGTTTAGCACACCGCACCTCAATTTAAATAATATTGGGCCGTTTGGGCCTAGTGTCGCCGGGGCGGGGGACGTGGCAGCGGCGGCCGCCACACCCGCCCCGGCGGCAGTCACATGGCAGGGTTTTCCCCCGGCCTCGGTGGCCTGCTCGGGCTCCTCCTGGGTGTCAGACGCCCCGACGCCATTAACGGCGCCCCCGCTCGTCGGTTTTCAAACCCCTCTCCACGCCCTTCCCGGTCTTTTTCAGTTTGGGTCCACACAGACATCCGTCTCGGCGGCTTATATGACGCCCGGCGGGGCGCTTTCGGTAGCAGCGCAGCAAGGCTTCGCGGGGAGCCAGTCCTTCCCCGGGGGTTTTGCGTGGCCTCCGGCTCCAGCATTCCCCTTAGCCGCCAGCATGCTTTCCATGGGCTTCATGACGGTGTCCGGCACACAGTTTTCCCCGCACGGGGCCAGCGCGGGCGCCGGCGTGCAGTCCACGTGGTCGGTCGGTGGCCCCCGAGTCGCGGTGCCCTTGCCGGCCTTTGCGGGCCTGCAGTCAGGGCAGGCACCGGGCGGTGGGTATCAGGTGGCACAGAGTTGGCCCCCTCTCGCGGCGCCCCCTCAGTTCCTTCCGGCGTCATACGGATGGGCGGGGGCGGGCGGCTGCCCGCCGCATACGGCGTGGCGGCCGTCTTACCCCGCGAGTTTCGGTGCAGTGAGCGGGTCAGCCTTTACGCAGTCGATCGGGTACACCTCGGCGGGGGCCCCCTCCCTGCAGCTGCCGGGCGGCCATCCGCCACGGAACGGGGGGACGGGCTCTCCGCCTCCGCATTTGCGGACAAGTGTTAATGATGTTCTGGTTCCCCCGGTGCCGGTTGTCCCCTCTTTTTCTCCCTTGCAGGTTCCGTCTAATTCAGGGGCTACGCCCGTCACGAGGCGAAGGTCACGGACAAGCGCGACTGCGAACGTGGAGGTACGGCCATCAGCGGAGGCGGGTGCAGCGGACGACGCGGTTCCGGGTCCTTCAAACTCCGGTGAGCTAAATATTCCTTTACACGTTTCAACTTGTAGTTCCTCGTCTTCTAGCAGCGTATCATCCGGCTCTCCGCGGCGCCCGCGTAAATTAGCTAGGCTCATCGCGCGGCGAATGGCCAAGGAGGCGCACAAGGTGGCCGCTCCTGCGCAGGTGGTCCCCTCCGACCCTCCCCGTTACGGCGAGATGGTACATTGCGCCAACACGGCAGTGACAAGAGGGGTTCGTAAGCGCATGCGGGAAAAAATACGTAAGGGGAAGTATGTAGACATATTCACCCTTACAGAGGAAAT
This sequence comes from Pseudophryne corroboree, assembly GCF_028390025.1. Classification (NCBI taxonomy): domain Eukaryota; kingdom Metazoa; phylum Chordata; class Amphibia; order Anura; family Myobatrachidae; genus Pseudophryne; species Pseudophryne corroboree. The sequence goes on along the minus strand of NC_086454.1, from coordinate 7,096,069 downwards.
GCGGCAGGGTTTTGACGCGGCCAAGAAACCGGGTGGTATTGGGGAAAATGCGTTTCGCAATTTTCACCAGTGGCTGCGTGGGTTTTTGGTGTTCATGGCTTGCTACACGGAATCGCGTCCCGCGGAGTATGCCCACTTGGTGAAATATTTGTTTTTAGTACACGATATGTACTTAAAATCCAAGGGTTCCGCGTGGCGGGATTACGACGAGAAGTTTCGTCGCAATCAGGATGGCAACCCCATCCTGCCCGCGGGTTTTAAGGATGTTGAGGTGTGGTTGGAGGTCACGCAGCAGGTCAAACCCACCCCGGACGTCACGGCCAAGAAGCCCGGGGCGGCCGGGGCGGTGGCTTCTCGATTGACGGGAAAAGGCAAGTGCTTTGCCTACAACGACGGCAAATGCGGCAAAGGAACGGGCTGTCGTTTTCGCCACTCATGCAGGTTGTGCGGAGCCAGTCACCCGGCCAAGGAATGCACCGCGGCGACAGGCGGTAAGCCTGCCGCTTCCACCGAGGCCGGTGGAATTGGCAAGTAAGGCCTTCTCCCCGATTCTAGTTCCCGAGTTGCAGCGCTGGCTTACCTTGTACCCCGATGAGTCGGCGGCATCGTTTCTCTTGCAGGGCTTTCAGCACGGTTTTCGTTTGCCAATCCCGGATTCGGTGTATGTGGTTGCACGCCAGAATTTGAGATCGGCTCGGGAATTCCCGCAGGAAGTCCGGCGGAAGGTTGACGGGGAGATTGGGCTGGGGCGCATGGCTGGGCCCTACGCCCTTTCCCCGTTGCCCTCCTTGTGCATTTCCCCAGTAGGGGTAGTGCCCAAGAAGGCCATAGGTAAGTTTCGTTTGATACAGCACTTGTCGCACCCGCCGGGGCTGTCGGTCAACGACGCTATCCCGGAAGCCCAATGCAGAGTTCGATATCAGTCGTTTGACGACGCGCTGCGATTAGTGCAGGATTGTGGTCCGGGGAGTCTGTTGGCAAAATTGGACGTGGAGTCGGCCTTTCGGCTACTCCCGCTACACCCAGATTCCCTGCGGTTTCTGGGTTTCAAAATAGGGGGCGAATTCTACGTCGATCGGTGTCTCCCCATGGGTTGCTCTGTCTCCTGCGCCTACTTTGAGTGCTTTAGCACGTTTTTGCACTGGTGCGTCCAGACCGCCTCCGGGCAGATGGGGGTGGCTCACTACCTGGATGACTTTCTTTTTGTAGGCCCCGGAGACAGTTCGGTCTGTGGGGACATTCTCTCGGTGGCCAGGTCGTTATTCTGCGCTTTAGGGGTACCGGTTGCGCAGGATAAGTGCGAGGGTCCTTGCACTTGTCTTAGCTATTTAGGTATCGAGATTGACACGGTAGGGGGGTGCTGTCGCTTGCCCGAGGATAAGGTGCGGAAACTATTGGGTTTGATTACAGACTGTTTAGGAAAACGCAGGGTTCGGCTTAAACAGGTGCAGTCCTTGCTTGGTTCTCTCAATTTTGCGTGTCGGATTATCCCCATGGGTAGGATTTTCTGTCGCAAACTTGAGCGGGCCACCGCGGGGACGGTTCGACAGAATCACTCCGTGTACCTTTCCCGCGAGATCAAGGATGATTTGCGGATTTGGGTCTCGTTCCTGGTGTCCTTCAACAGGGAAGTGTTGTGGCCCGCTCCTTGTTGTTCCAGTAAGCAGCTGCAGTTGTTCACGGATGCTTCAGGCAGTCGAGGTTTCGGCGCGTTCTTCGCTGGCTCATGGTGCGCTGCGGCCTGGCCGGCATCTTGGGTAACGCGTGGGTTTACCAAGAACCTGCTTCTGCTGGAATTGTTCCCGATCTTAGTGGCGCTTGAGTTATGGGCCGGACGGTTCGCAAATAGGGACATTTTGTTTCTTTGCGACAACTTAGGGGTAGTGCATGCGATTAATAACCAGCGTTCCTCATCTCCGCAGGCGCTGCGATTGCTAAGGCATTTAGTGTTGGTTTGTTTGCAGCGCAATATTAATTTTAGGGCTCGCCACGTACCTGGAGTTGACAATGGAATTGCGGATGCATTGTCCCGGTTCCAGTTTGACAAATTCAGGACGTTGGTTCCGGGAGCGGAGGCAGAGGGGTTACAGTGCCCACCTTCTGTCTGGCAGATGGTCGAAGCGGTTTAACGGCGTTGGCCAGGTGTGCACTGGCTCCCTCTACGCTACGAGCGTATGATGCTGCATGGCGGGATTGGTCAGCCTTTCAGAGTAGGTACGGGGTAGCAGGTGAGTCCTCGGCCGACGCCCTGTTGACCTTTGTTTGGGAGCATTACCAAAACGGTAGGTCAAAAGCGGCCATGGCTACTGCCCTTGCGGGCATCGCCTTTCACTCGCGACTCCACGGGACAACGGACCCCACGGGGTCGTTTGTCCTTTCCAGAGCGCTGAAAGGTTGGGCTAGGTTGCACCCGGCGCCTGCGGATTCACGTAGGCCTATAACGTTGCAGCTGCTAGCGGAATTGCTGCGTGTGCTACCTCGGATTGCGTCCTCGGAATTTGAGGTGGCATTGTTTAGTAGCGCGTATGCCCTGGCCTTTTTCGGGGCTTTTCGGGTGAGCGAGCTAGTGGCGAGCAGCAAGGCGTCCCGGGAATCGGGTCTGCTCTACGAGAATGTGCGCTTGCAGGAGGGCCTGTTGCTCTGTAGGATTGTGCGGTCCAAGACAGATCAAACAGGTCGGGGTCGCTGGTTGTCCTTGGAGGCTCAGGGAGGTATGGGCGTTTGCCCGCTGCGGTTGACGCAAGAGTATGTGCGGTTAAGACCTCCGGGGGGCAACCAGTTGCTGGTGCACGCGCAGTTGGACCCTCTGACAAAGTTTCAGTTCTCATCGGTGTTCAAGAAATGTTTGACGGCGTTGGGCTTGCAGGAGGCGGACTTCGGTACTCATTCCTTTCGGATTGGGGCGGCTACCCATGCGGCGGCCGCTGGTTCATCACCAGCGGCTATTCGGGAGTTGGGTCGCTGGAAGTCGGCCTCCTATAAGTCCTATGTCCGTATAGATAAGTTATAAGTGCGCCTGTTGCGCTAACCCAAAAACGTGTTTACTCGTCGGTTTTTGAACGCTTACCGTTCAGGAATCGAGGGTGTGAAGCGAATTTTTAAAATTTTTCCTCCGAGGGGGCCTAATTTCAATTGGCTGTTCTACCAAGGTCCACGGGAGGTTTTTTGAGTTTTCTCCTTCACTTGGGTTTTATTGGTTACGTTGTGTTTAAGTTACAGATTATGTGCATAATCTGACATTAGGATATTTTCTTTTACAGCTGTCAGCAATTTTGGAGACCACATATGGATGGTTGGTCATTCATATGTTTTTTGGGCGGAGAAACATCCCATGGCATCTAGGGCGACTGAGATTTTTGGGTCCCGGCAATTTAGATGGTTAGGTGTTAGGGGCATGTTATGGGGTGATTTGTTGCGCGTCCTTTTTTCTAGGGAGCGCCGCTGGGGTCGCCCCAGTTGTATTATCATTCATCTGGGTGGTAATGATCTGGGCCGAGTTAAAGGCATAGACTTGATTTTGTCTATAAAGGCGGATGTGGTGGCGATACGTTGTCACTGGCCTGGGGTATGCATTGTCTGGTCGGAAATGGTGCCCCGTTTCCATTGGCGTGGTGCGGTGCGTTTCTCGGCGCTGGAGAAAGCACGCAAAAAGGTGAACTCGACGGTGTCTCTGTTTGTCAAGGCCATAGGCGGAGTGGCAATTAAGCATCCTCTGCTGGTGCTGCGGAACAGGCAGTTCTATAGAGACGATGGGGTTCACCTTTCTCCGGAAGGAGTGCAGTTTTTTCTGGAGGATATTTTCGGTCTTTTCCGTATGAGCTAGTTAGTTACTGGTTGGTTAAGGTTCTGTTTGCGGATGGCGGTGGCGGTTTGGAAAACCTTGGTGGCGGGAAATCGCTGCCAACCAGCTGTCACACAGGCATAAGTGGTCATTGTGGGGCTCCCTCTTTAAATGGACGGCAGGTGTGTCCTTTTCTTGCGGTTGGACATTTAGACGTTCCCCTGCGGGAACCGAACGTTTGCCAGAGAAAGAGGGGTAAGGCCAGCACAATGCGGGTTATGCGGGAAGGAGGCGGGGTATGTGTACTCCCCTCCTTGGTTTGGTGGTTTGTCATCTAGGTGACGGGTGCTGGTGTTTGGCAGCGGTTTTCTGTTTGCCATCCTCCAAACTAAAGTTAATATATATTCAATTCAATTCTAATTCGGCCTCAATTATTAGTTTAAAGAGTTGGTCAGCGATTAATAAACATCGTCTGACCTTTAACTCCAGCTACTGTGTCCGTGTCTTTATTTCAGTGTGTGGTGTGGTTTTATTTAGTGATAAGCTAGCTTAAGTAAAAGGTTTATGTAATCACAATAAAGTTATGAGCGGCTTAGATAAGCTGAAGGCTGCATAAGCCTGAGGCCATATAAGCGATCAACTTTTTGTGATTGGTTGTTAAATGACTAAGCAGTTGCTAGGCAGATCAGTTTTCCCGGTTGGTTTTTTCCTATTGGTTTAAGGGGTTGTGCATCAGGATGAAGAGGAGGGTCTTAGGTTAGTATATAGGGGGTGGCCATCTTGCTAGACTCCCTCTTGCCTTTCAGTTTATGCCCGCCCGCCCTCCCAGAATGCGTCTACGTTTTTTGTTCTTGCTGTGGGCTATTGAAAGCCAGATTGGCGGGAAATCGCTGCCAACCAGCTGTCACACAGGCATAAGTGGTCATTGTGGGGCTCCCTCTTTAAATGGACGGCAGGTGTGTCCTTTTCTTGCGGTTGGACATTTAGACGTTCCCCTGCGGGAACCGAACGTTTGCCAGAGAAAGAGGGGTAAGGCCAGCACAATGCGGGTTATGCGGGAAGGAGGCGGGGTATGTGTACTCCCCTCCTTGGTTTGGTGGTTTGTCATCTAGGTGACGGGTGCTGGTGTTTGGCAGCGGTTTTCTGTTTGCCATCCTCCAAACTAAAGTTAATATATATTCAATTCAATTCTAATTCGGCCTCAATTATTAGTTTAAAGAGTTGGTCAGCGATTAATAAACATCGTCTGACCTTTAACTCCAGCTACTGTGTCCGTGTCTTTATTTCAGTGTGTGGTGTGGTTTTATTTAGTGATAAGCTAGCTTAAGTAAAAGGTTTATGTAATCACAATAAAGTTATGAGCGGCTTATAATTACACCTCCCAGTAACGCTACATGCGGGCGGTGTATACAGTGTGTCACTATTTTATGTTACCGCACAAGGTGAGATAATTCCATAAACTCCCAGCGGCAGAAGCCTCCGTTGGGATATTTATGCGGTGAAGTTGTAATCTCACATGTTCTCAAGCAGTTAAGCTGTAAAGTGAACGAAGACATAGTACATCGTCTAGGAGCGTAATGGCCAATTATCTGCCATGACTCAGCCTCTCCATTGCTGCCATGGTGACGGGACATGCGGCAGGTGAGGCGATCTTGTCTTTCGGAATTTTGTGCTGTGCACGCTGGGCTCAGTCTTACGTTCCCTGAGATTACTGCCCTAAAATGTACCTTATGTATCAGTGTGATTCCTCCCCGACTGTAACATCTCCCGCCAAACACTCGTATCTGTCGCATCGAACGTCCCCATTGTCAGCAGTCAGTATGCAAACACAGACACTAGTACTCCTGGGATCAGTGGGGTGTCCTGCACGCACACCCCGGGGCCTATGTGGCAGTAGATCCACTTCTGCAGCCTTATTATTTTATTCCCTTATCACTGCAATTTATCATTTCATATGTCCCCACAATACTGCCCTGGTGCGTAGTGGTCAGCGCTGCAGGTGTGGGCACGTGTGCGCTGGGCAGATGGTTCATGCACGTGCAGTGGATCTACTTGTTAAATACTTTTAAAACTAGGTTAAAAAAAATATGTTTTATTCCAATAATCCTGAAATGATGATAATAGAGGAGATACTGTATTTGCTGTCACAACCATTGTTTAATAGGCAAATCTCTCCCCCCTCCCCCCCCCCCCCCCCAGTTATGTTATTGCTACTAGTAACCCTTTGTTGTATATTATAAAATGAAATGAGAAATGAGAGGAGCTGATTGGTTGGTACTTTATCTCTCTCAAAGCCTTAGTGCATCTGCCCCTGTAACTGCTCGCTCTGTACTACACTCTGTTACCGTTGACAACCGCTGTTATCCTCAATTAACCTTCGAACTTGCTAAAAAGATAAAACTGTCTGGCCTAAACTCTCTTTTCACCCTTTGATAAATTTGACCCTAAGGGATATATTTACCAAAGCGTGTTCATACAGTATGTGAAGATTTTGCCCATAGCAACCAGATTCTACATATCATTTATCTAACATCTTCCAGAAGATAATAGCTGGAACCTGGTTGCTATGGGCAACATCTGTAGTTTTGTAAACCGCCACTTTAGTAAATATCACCCACAGTTTCTGGATTTTAGTAAACTCTCTTTAGAATTAGGAAATTCACCTTATTGTTATCTTTTTATCTTGTTATTAACCCACCCAAATCTAACTCTCTCTGCACATGTTACATCTGCCCCCCCCCCCCCTGCAGTGCACATGGGCCCTCATTCCGAGTTGTTCGCTCGCTAGCTGCTTTTAGCAGCATTGCACACGCTAGGCCGCCGCCCTCTGGGATTGTATCTTAGCTTAGCAGAATTGCGAACGAAAGATTAGCAGAATTGCGAATAGAAATTTCTTAGCAGTTTCTGAGTAGCTCCAGACTTACTCCTACACTGCGATCAGTTCAGTCAGTTTCGTTCCTGGTTTGACGTCACAAACACACCCAGCGTTCACCCAGACACTCCCCCGTTTCTTCAGACACTCCCGCGTTTTTCCCAGAAACGGCAGCGTTTTTCCGCACACTCCCATAAAACGGCCAGTTTCCGCCCTGAAACACCCACTTCCTGTCAATCACACTACGATCACCAGAACGAAGAAATTTCTCCATAAAGCCGTGAGTAAAATACCAAACTTCTTAGCAAATTTACTTTGCGCAGGCGCGGTGCGAATATTGCGCATGCGCATTAGCGACTATTCGCTCCGTTGTGGAAAAAAAATAACGAGCAAACAACTCGGAATGAGGGCCATGGTTTTGTCCAACTGCTAACAAATTTGCTGCTACAATCAAGTCTGAATTACCCCTTATGTGCACGGTAGGGAGGGGGGGGGCAGATGTAACATGTGCAGAGAGAGTTAGATTTGGGTGGGTTATTTTGTTTCTGTGTAGGGTAAATACTGGCTGCTTTATTTTTACACTGCAATTTAGATTTCAGTTTGAACACACCACACCCAAATCTAACTCTCTCTGCACATGTTATATCTGCCCCTCCTGCACTGCACATGGGTGGTAATTCAGAGTTGATCATAGATGTGCTAAATTTAGCACATCTACGATCATTTACTCTGACATGCGGGGGGATGCCCAGTACGGGGCTTGTCAGCTCCGCATGTCAGGCCCAACCCACCCTTCCCCGTAAAAGTACAAAAGCATTGCACGGCAGCGATTGACAAGTAGCTCCTTACCTGCGCGCTCTGGCAGGGAGCTACTTGTCGCATCCTGGGTCAAAGAGGCTGTGTGTGATGTCACGCAGCTGCCGCGGCCAGCCCCCCAACAGTCCGGACACTCCTCCGTTCTCTGCGAGTGTTTCCTGTTGCAGTAAGTGTTTCATGTTGCAGTGTTACAGTGAGTGTTTCCTGTTGCAGTGTTACGGTGAGTATTTCCTGTTACAGTGAGTGTTTCCTGTTACAGTGAGTGTTTCCTACTAGAGTGTTACAGTGAGTGCTTCCTGTTACAGTGAGTGTTTCCTGATACAGTGAGTGCTTCCTGTTACAGTGAGTATATCCTGTTACAGTATTACATTGAGTGTTTTTTGTTACAGTCAGTGTTTCCTGTTACAGTGAGAGTTTCCAGTTATAGTGTGTTACAGTGAGTGTTTTCTGTTACAGTGAGTGTTTCCTGTTGTAGTGTTGCAGTTAGTGTTTCCTGTTGTAGTGTTGCAGTTAGTGTTTTCTGTTGTAGTGTTGCAGTTAGTGTTTTCTGTTGCAGTGTAACAGTGAGTGTTTCATGTTACAGTGAGTGTTTCCTGTTGTAGTGTTGCAGTTAGTGTTTCCTGTTGTAGTGTTGCAGTTAGTGTTTTCTGTTGCAGTGTTACAGTGAGTGTTTCATGAGTGTTTCCTGTTGCAGTGTTACAGTGAGTGTTTCATGTTACAGTGAGTGTTTCCTGTTGTAGTGTTGCAGTTAGTGTTTCCTGTTATAGTGTTGCAGTTAGTGTTTTCTGTTGCAGTGTAACAGTGAGTGTTTCATGAGTGTTTCCTGTTGCAGTGTTACAGTGAGTGTTTCCTGTTACAGTGTTACATTGAGTGTTTCCTGTTGCAGCATTACAGTGACTTTTTTCTATTACAGTGTTACAGTGAGTGTTTCCTGTTACAGTGTTACATTGAGTGTTTCCTGTTGCAACATTACAGTGAGTTTTTTCTATTACAGTGTTACAGTGAGTGTTTCCTGTTGCAGTGTAACAGTGAGTGTTTCCTGTTACAGTGTTACAGTGAGTGTTTCCTGTTACAGTGTTACAGTGAGTGTTTCATGTTATAGTGAGTGTTTCCTGTTCATAACTCCCAACTTTGATCTCAGTGGTGGAGGGACAGCAACGCGCGCCGAAGGCGTGCACCCATTTTAGGGGGCATGGCCTAATGGCAAGGGGGCGTGGCTTCGCGACAAGTGCCGCGATTGCAAGCCACGCCTCCGTTTTCGTCATTATGGGGGCATGAACAGCGCTGTGAAAGCTGCTGGTCATGCCCCCTGTCCCTCTCTGCCGTGAATAGACGCTGTGCGCATGCGCACAGCATCTATTCACCGCTGCTCTCCACAGAGCAGCGAGTGACAGGGAGGGATCTCCCAACTGCCCCCCCCCACCCGCGGGACACTGCGACCCGTGGTTGGGACAGCGAGACAGACCGTGAAAAACGGGACTGTCCCGCCAAAATCGGGACAGTTGGGAGGTATGCCTGTTACAGTGTTACAGTGCATGTTTCCTGTTACAGTGAGTGTTTCCTGTTACAGTGAGTGTTTCCTGTTACAGTGTTACAGTGAGTGTTTCCTGTTATTGTGTTACAGTGAGTGTTTCCTGTTGCAGTGTTACAGTGACTGTTTCCTGTTACAGTGTTACCATGAGTGTTTCCTGTTACAGTGTTACAGTGAGTGTTTCCTGTTACAGTGTTACAGTGACTGTTTCCTGTTACAGTGAGTGTTTCCTGTTAGTGTTACAGCTAGTGTTTCCTGTTGCAGTGAGCGTTTCCTCTTGCAGTGTAACAGTGTTTCCTGTTGAAGTGTTACAGTGAGTGTTTCTTGTTACAGTGTTACTGTTAGTGTTTCAGACCCTCCAACATTTTACACATAAAAATCGGTACAAATTAGGATAGGGGGTGTGATCACGGTTAAAGGGGACGTGATCACGCCCCTTTTCCTATGCTTTCAATGGAAGTTTAGAAAGCTAAAAATCGGTACAGACCATAAAAAAAGGTACTGTACCTGCTAAAAAGGTACAGTTGGAGGGTATGGTGTTTCCCGTTACTGTGTTACAGTGAGTGTTTTATATTAGTGTTACAGTGAGTGTTTCCTGTTACAGTGAGTGTTTCCTGTTACAGTGTTACAGTGAGTGTTTCCTGTTGCAGTGAATGTTTCCTGTTGAGGTGTTACAGTGAGTGTTTTCTGTTACAGTGTTACAGCAAGTGTTTCCTGTTGCAGTGTAACAGTGACTGTTTCCTGTTGCAGTGTTACAGTGAGTGTTTCCGGTTACAGTGGGTGTTTCCTGTTACAAAGTTACAGTGAGTGTTTCCTGTTACAGTATTAAAGTGAGTGTTTCCTGTTAGTGTTTCCTGTTGCAGTTCAAGATTGAGTGTTTCCTGTTGCAGCATTACAGTGAGTTTTTTCTATTACAGTGTTACAGTGAGTGTTTCCTGTTGCAGTGTAACAGTGAGTGTTTCCTGTTGCAGTGTTATGGTGAGTGTTTCCTGTTACAGTGTAACAGTGAGTGTTTCATGTTATAGTGAGTGTTTCCTGTTCATAACTCCCAACTTTGATCTCAGTGGTGGAGGGACAGCAACGCGCGCCGAAGGCGTGCACCCATTTTAGGGGGCGCGGCCTAATGGCAAGGGGGCGTGGCTTCGCGACAAGTGCCACGATCGCAAGTCACGCCTCCGTTTTCGTCATTATGGGGGCATGAACAGCGCTGTGAAAGCTGCTGGTCATGCCCCCTGTCCCTCTCTGTCGTGAATAGACGCTGTGCGCATGCGCACAGCATCTATTCACCGCTGCTCTCCACAGAGCAGCGAGTGACAGGGAGGGATCTCCCAACTGCCCCCCCCCCCCCCCACCCGCGGGACACTGCGACCCATGGTTGGGACAGCGAGACAGACCGTGAAAAACGGGACTGTCCCGCCAAAATCGGGACAGTTGGGAGGTATGCCTGTTACAGTGTTACAGTGCATGTTTCCTGTTACAGTGAGTGTTTCCTGTTACAGTGTTACAGTGAGTGTTTCCTGTTATTGTGTTACAGTGAGTGTTTCCTGTTGCAGTGTTACAGTGACTGTTTCCTGTTACAGTGTTACCATGAGTGTTTCCTGTTACAGTGTTACAGTGAGTGTTTCCTGTTACAGTGTTACAGTGAGTGTTTCCTGTTACAGTGTTACAGTGACTGTTTCCTGTTACGGTGAGTGTTTCCTGTTAGTGTTACAGCTAGTGTTTCCTGTTGCAGTGAGCGTTTCCTCTTGCAGTGTAACAGTGTTTCCTGTTGAAGTGTTACAGTGAGTGTTTCTTGTTACAGTGTTACAGTTAGTGTTTCAGACCCTCCAACATTTTACACATAAAAATCGGTACAAATTAGGATAGGGGGTGTGATCACGGTTAAAGGGGACGTGACCACGCCCCTTTTCCTATACTTTCAATGGAAGTTTAGAAAGCTAAAAATCGGTACAGACCATAAAAAAAGGTACTGTACCTGTTAAAAAGGTACAGTTGGAGGGTATGGTGTTTCCTGTTACTGTGTTACAGTGAGTGTTTTATATTAGTGTTACAGTGAGTGTTTCCTGTTACAGTGAGTGTTTCCTGTTACAGTGTTACAGTGAGTGTTTCCTGTTGCAGTGAATGTTTCCTGTTGCAGTGTTACAGTGAGTGTTTTCTGTTACAGTGTTACAGCAAGTGTTTCCTGTTGCAGTGTAACAGTGACTGTTTCCTGTTGCAGTGTTACAGTGAGTGTTTCCGGTTACAGTGGGTGTTTCCTGTTACAAAGTTACAGTGAGTGTTTCCTGTTACAGTATTAAAGTGAGTGTTTCCTGTTACAGTGAGTGTTTCCTGTTAGTGTTTCCTGTTGCAGTTCAACATTGAGTGTTTCCTGTTGCAGCATTACAGTGAGTTTTTTCTATTACAGTGTTACAGTGAGTGTTTCCTGTTGCAGTGTAACAGTGAGTGTTTCCTGTTACAGTGTTACAGTGAGTGTTTTCTGTTACAGTGTTACAGTGAGTGTTTCCTGTTACAGTGAGTGTATCCTGTTACAGTGTTACAGTGAGTGTTTCCTGTTACAGTGAGTGTTTCCTGTTACAGTGTTACAGTGAGTGTTTCATGTTGCAGTGACTGTTTCCTGTTGCAGTGTTACAGTGAGTGTTTCCTGTTACAGTGTGTGTTTCCTGTTCCAGTGAGTGTTTCCTGTTACAGTGTTACAGTGAGTGTTTCCTGTTATAGTGAGTGTTTCCTGTTGTATTGTTATAGCGAGTGTTTCCTGTTGCAGTGAGTGTTTCCTGTTGCAGTGTTACAGTGAGTGTTTCCTGTTACAGTGTGTTTCCTGTTATAGTGTTACAGTGAGTGTTTCCTGTTATAGTGAGTGTTTCCTGTTGTATTGTTATAGCGAGTGTTTCCTGTTGCAGTGAGTGTTTCCTGTTGCAGTGTTACAGTGAGTGTTTCCTGTTACAGTGTGTTTCCTGTTATAGTGTTACAGTGAGTGTTTTGTTGAAGTAAAAAAAAAAATATTACATAAAGCGAACATACAAACTACACACATATAAATCGCTATACTTGCAAATACGCGCAGCGAGCATAGCAACAAATGGTAACACACGCATTTACACAGACATGCCACAGAGATGGATTCGACACTTATTTCATACAGTACAAAATTATAATAATATTAAGCGCCAGACATCATGATGATTTAAAATTATCTAATGAAGTAATGTCATGAATGTGTATTATCTGAACAAAACAAGATAGACCTGTCATATTTACTATTAAAACAACCAGATTAATGTGTAGTTTCATTTGATACTTGTTATTAAGTTGTGGGACATTGCAGCGGATAATTATGATTACATGTATGAAAGCTAAAAATCACTCTTATTAGAACAATAGATATTCCAAACAGGAAGCTCAGGCCAGCCCCTTTGGACGTCCCCAAGGGTGAACCTGTTCAGCATATACAAAGAAACTAGTGACTCATCATGAATGAGAGAGAGTCCCCTCCCCCAAACTAGATAACACACTGCTGATCAAACAGAAGGTTAGTTCCTGTTTTGATCTCAGAGTTGCTGATCGGTCCCAGACGATGATGGAGTTCTTGCATGAATTTACAGAGAGAGAGAGAGTCATATGGAGGGACAAATTTATATGATAAAGGGAATGGTATTGTATCGCTGGCATGTAACTGTAACTATATGTAACTGTATGTAATTGTACGTTTTAACTGCTTACTGTGTGAGTGTAACCATGTAACTATAGGTATACTGTACTTTGTAATATATATTGAATCCATATCCTTTTTAATAACAAATATATACATCAATGAGCTTTGGTACTCAGATAATGTGTGGGTGTATTGTTTTCTCTTATGGGATGCAGTGTTTTGCGATGTATAGCGCACATTCATGGGATATGGCAGTAAGAGGGGCAGGCGTTTACAATATATATTAGAGCGGGCATTTTAAATATTTGTGAGAAATCAATTTGGCATTCTTAGTTTCCTGTTACAGTGAGTGTTTCCTGTTGCAGTGAGTGTTTCCTGTTACAGTGTTACAGTGAGTGTTTCCTATTACAGTGAGTGTTTCCTGTTACAGTGACTGTTTCCTGTTACAGTGAGTGTTTCCTGTTAGTGTTAGTTAGTGTTTCCTGTTTCAGTGTTACAGTGAGTGTTTCCTGTTACAGTGTTACAGTGAGTGTTTCCTGTTGCAGTGAATGTTTCCTGTTGCAGTGTTACAGTGAGTGTTTTCTGTTACAGCAAGTATTTCTTGTTGCAGTGTAACAGTGAGTGTTTCCTGTTGCAGTGTTACAGTGAGTGTTTCCGGTTACAGTGAGTGTTTCCTGTTACAAAGTTACAGTGAGTGTTTCCTGTTACAGTATTAAAGTGAGTGTTTCCTGTTACAGGAGTGTTTTCTGTTAGTGTTTCCTGATGCAGTGCAACAGTGAGTGTTTCCTGTTGCTGCATTACAGTGAGTGTTTTCTATTACATTGTTTCAGTGAGTGTTTCCTGTTGCAGTGTAATAGTGAGTGTTTCCTGTTACAGTGTTACAGTGAGTGTTTCCTATTACAGTGAGTGTTTCCTGTTACAGTATTAAAGTGAGTGTTTCCTGTTACAGTGTTAAAGTGAGTGTTTCCTATTACAGTGTTACAGTGAGTGTTTCCTGTTACAGTGAGTGTTTCCTGTTACAGTGTTACAGTGAGTGTTTCCTGTTGCAGTGACTGTTTCCTGTTGCAGTGTTACAGTGAGTGTTTCCTGTTACAGTGTGTTTTTCCTGTTTGTGTTCCAGTGAGTGTTTCCTGTTACAGTGTTACAGTGAGTGTTTCCTGTTACAGTGAGAGTTTCCTGTTGCATTGTTATAGTGAGTGTTTCCTGTTGCAGTGAGTGTTTCCTGTTGCAGTGTTACAGTGAGTGTTTCCTGTTAGTGTGTGTTTCCTGTTAGAGTTACAGTGAGTGTTTCCTGTTACTGTGAGTGTTTCCTGTTGCAGTGAGTGTTTCCTGTTACAGTGTTACAGTGAGTGTTTCCTGTTACAGTGAGTGTTTCCTGTTACAGTGACTGTTTCCTGTTACAGTGACTGTTTCCTGTTAGTGTTACAGTTAGTGTTTCCTGTTGCAGTGAGCATTTCCACTTGCAGTGTAACAGTGTTTCTCTGACGTCCTAGTGGATGCTGGGGACTCCGTAAGGACCATGGGGAATAGACGGCTCCGCAGGAGACTGGGCACATCTAAAGAAAGATTTAGGTCTATCTGGTGTGCACTGGCTCCTCCCCCTATGACCCTCCTCCAAGCCTCAGTTAGATTTCTGTGCCCAGCCGAGCTGGATGCACACTAGGGGCTCTCCTGAGCTCCTAGAAAGAAAGTATAGTTTAGGTTTTTTATTTTACAGTGAGACCTGCTGGCAACAGGCTCACTGCAGCGAGGGACTAAGGGGAGAAGAAGCGAACCTACCTAAGTGGTGGTAGCTTGGGCTTCTTAGGCTACTGGACACCATTAGCTCCAGAGGGATCGCACACAGGACCCGACCTCGTCGTCCGTTCCCGGAGCCGTGCCGCCGTCCCCCTTACAGAGCCAGAAGCAAGAAGGTCCCGAAAATCGGCGGCTGAAGACTTCTGTCTTCTCCAAGGTAGCGCACAGCACTGCAGCTGTGCGCCATTGCTCCTCATGCACACCACACACTTCGGTCACTGATGGGTGCAGGGCGCTGGGGGGGTGGGGGGGGAGGCGCCCTGAGCAGCAATATTAACACCTTGGCTGGCAAAACTGACACCATATATAGCCCCAGAGGCTATATAGGTGTATATTACCCCTGCCAGAATAACACAAAAAGCGTGAGAAAGCCCGCCAAAAAAGGGGCGGAGCCATCTCCCTCAGCACACTGGCGCCATTTTCCCTCACAGCTCCACTGGAAGGATCGCTCCCTGGCTCTCCCCTGCAGTCCTGCACTACAGAAAGGGTAAAAAAGAGAGGGGGGGCACAAATTTAGGCGCAGTATAATATATATATGCAGCTATAAGGGAAAACACTCTTTATAGGTGATATCCCTGTGGTATATAGCGCTCTGGTGTGTGCTGGCATACTCTCCCTCTGTCTCCCCAAAGGGCTTTGAGGGGTCCTGTCCTCTGTCAGAGCATTCCCTGTGTGTGTGCTGTGTGTCGGTACCGCTGTGTCGACATGTATGATGAGGAAAATGATGTGGAGGCAGAGCAAATGCCTGTAAATGTGTTGTCACCCCCTGAGGGGTCGACACCTGTGTGGATGGACTTATGGAAGGAATTACGTGACAGTGTCAGCTCCTTACATAAAAGGTTTGACGACATAGGACAGCCGGCTACTCAGCTTGTGACTGTTCCAGCGTCTCAAATGTCATCAGGGGCTTTAAAACGCCCGCTACCTCAGATGGCAGACACAGATGTCGACACGGATACCGACTCCAGTGTCGACGACGATGAGACTAGTGTACCCTCTAATAGGTCCACCCGTTACATGATTGAGGCAATGAAAAATGTATTACACATTTCTGATAGTACCCCAGGTACCACAAAAAAGGGTATTATGTTCGGTGAGAAAAAACTACCAGTAGTTTTTCCTGCATCTGAGGAATTAAATGAGGTGTGTGAGGAAGCCTGGACTTCCCCCGATAAGAAATTGATAATTTCTAAATGGTTATTGGCAGCGTACCCTTTCCCGCCAGAGGATAGGTCACGTTGGGAAACGTCCCCTAGGGTAGATAAAGCGCTTACACGTTTATCAAAACAGGTGGCACTACCGTCTCCGGATACGGCCGCCCTAAAGGATCCTGCTGATAGAAAGCAGGAGGCTACCCTAAAAGCTATATATACACACACGGGCATTATATTGCGACCAGCGATTGCATCTGCATGGATGTTCAGTGCTGCTGCTGCGTGGTCAGATTCCCTGTCGGATAATATTGATACCCTGGATAGGGACACTATTTTGCTGACAGTAGAGCATATAAAGGACGCTGTCTTATACATGCGTGATGCACAGAGGGATATTTGCCAGCTGGCATCAAAAATAAGCGCAATGTCCATTGCCGCCAGAAGGGGGTTATGGACTCGGCAGTGGTCAGGTGATGCCGATTCAAAAAGGCACATGGAAGTTTTGCCTTATAATGGGGTGGAACTGTTTGGGGATGGTCTTTCAGACCTCGTTTCCACAGCTACGGCTGGGAAATCGACATTTTTGCCACAGGCTACCCCACAGCAAAACAAGGCACCGTATTATCAAGTACAGTCCTTTCGGCCCCATAAACACAAGAGGGCGCGAGGCGCATCCTTTCTGCCGAGAGGCAAAGGTAGAGGGAAAAAGCTGCAGCATACAGCCAGTTCCCAAGAGCAAAAGTCCTCCCCCGCGTCCGGTAAGTCCACAGCATGACGCTGGGGCTTCACAGGCGGATCCGGGTACGGTGGGGGCCCGTCTCAGAAATTTCAGCACACAGTGGGCTCTCTCACAGGTGGATCCCTGGGCCCTTCAAGTAGTATCTCAGGGGTACAGGCTGGAATTCGAGACGTCCCCCCCCCACCCCGCCGTTTTCTAAAATCTGCCTTACCAGCAACTCCCTCTGCCAGGGAGGCAGTGTTGGTGGCTATCCAAAAACTGTATTCACAGCAAGTGATTGTCAAGGTACCCCTCCTTCAGCAAGGGAAGGGTTACTTTTCCACAATGTTTGTGGTACCGAAACCGGACGGTTTGGTGAAACCCATCTTAAATTTAAAATCCTTGAACACTTATATCAAAAGGTTCAAGTTCAAGATGGAATCGCTCAGGGCGGTTATTGCGAGCCTGGACGAGGGGGATTACATGGTCTCCCTGGACATCAAGGATGCGTACCTGCATGTCCCCATTTACCCTCCTCACCAGGAGTACCTCAGATTTGTGGTACAGGACTGTCACTATCAGTTCCAGACGCTGCCGTTTGGGTTATCCACGGCACCGAGGGTCTTTACCAAGGTAATGGCCGAAATGATGATACTCCTTCGCAAGAAGGGAGTTTTAATTATCCCGTACTTGGACGATCTCCTGATAAAGGCGAGGTCCAAGAAACAGTTGGTAGTGGGGGTAGCACTTTCTCGGGAAGTGCTACAACAGCACGGCTGGATTCTCAATATTCCAAAGTCACAGCTGGTCCCGACGACACGTCTTCTGTTCCTGGGAATGATTCTGGACACAGACCAGACAAATGGTCCGGGTCCCATCTCCAGATGCAACAGCGGATAACCCTGTCGGCAAGGACCAGGGTGTCGCTGCTGTGGTGGCTGCAGAGGGCTCATCTACTAGAGGGCCGCAGATTCGGAATACAGGACTGGGTCCTGGTGACCACGGATGCCAGCCTTCGGGGCTGGGGCGCAGTCACACAGGGAAGAAATTTCCAAGGACTGTGGTCAAATCAGGAGATTTCGCTTCACATAAATATTCTAGAGCTAAGGGCCATTTACAATGCCCTAAGCCAAGCAAGGCCCCTGCTTCAGAACCAGCCGGTACTGATCCAATCAGACAACATCACGGCGGTCGCCCATGTAAACAGACAGGGCGGCACAAGAAGCAGGAGGGCAATGGCAGAAGCCACAAGGATTCTCCGATGGGCGGAAAATCATGTGTTAGCACTGACAGCAGTGTTCATTCCGGGAGTGGACAACTGGGAAGCAGACTTCCTCAGCAGGCACGACCTCCACCCCGGAGAATGGGGACTTCATCCAGAAGTCTTCCAAATGCTGGTAAACTGGTGGGAAAGACCACAGGTGGACATGATGGCGTCCCGCCTCAACAAAAAGCTAAAAAGATATTGTTTCAGGTCAAGGGACCCTCAGGCGATCGCTGTGGATGCTCTAGTAACACCGTGGGTGTACAAGTCGGTTTATGTGTTTCCTCCTCTGCCTCTCATTCCCAAGGTACTGAGAATAATACGAAGGCGAGGAGTGAAAACTATACTCGTGGTTCCGGATTGGCCAAGAAGAGCTTGGTACCCGGAACTTCAAGAGATGCTTTCAGAGGACCCTTGGCCTCTGCCGCTCAGACAGGACCTGCTGCAGCAGGGGCCCTGTCTGTTCCAAGACTTACCGCGGCTACGTTTGACGGCATGGCGGTTGAACACCGGATCCTGAAGGAAAAGGGCATTCCGGAGGAAGTCATCCCTACCCTGATCAAAGCCAGGAAGGATGTCACCGTAAAACATTATCACCGCATTTGGCGGAAATATGTTGCTTGGTGTGAGGCCAGGAAGGCCCCAACGGAGGAATTTCAACTGGGTCGATTCCTGCATTTCCTGCAAGCAGGGGTGACGTTGGACCTCAAATTGGGGTCCATTAAGGTCCAGATTTCGGCCCTGTCGATTTTCTTCCAGAAAGAACTGGCTTCACTGCCTGAAGTTCAGACTTTTGTCAAAGGAGTTCTGCGTAT
This sequence comes from Pseudophryne corroboree, assembly GCF_028390025.1. Taxonomy (NCBI): domain Eukaryota; kingdom Metazoa; phylum Chordata; class Amphibia; order Anura; family Myobatrachidae; genus Pseudophryne; species Pseudophryne corroboree. The sequence goes on along the minus strand of NC_086454.1, from coordinate 7,077,672 downwards.
TCAGCCTCCTTTTGTGCCCCCAGTGGCACCTTGGGATCTCAATGTGGTTTTGGGGTTCCTGAAATCACATTGGTTTGAACCACTTAAGACTGTGGATTTGAAATATCTCACGTGGAAAGTGGTCATGCTGTTGGCTCTGGCTTCGGCCAGGCGTGTGTCAGAATTGGCGGCTTTGTCCTATAAAAGCCCTTATCTGATTTTCCATATGGATAGGGCAGAGTTGAGGACTCGTCCTCAGTTTCTCCCGAAGGTGGTATCAGCGTTTCACTTGAACCAGCCTATTGTGGTGCCTGCGGCTACTAGGAACTTGGAGGATTCCACGTTACTGGACGTAGTCAGGGCCCTGAAAATTTATGTTTCCAGGACGGCTGGAGTCAGGAAAACTGACTCGCTGTTTATCCTGTATGCACCCAACAAACTGGGTGCTCCTGCTTCTAAGCAGACTATCGCGCGCTGGATTTGTAGCACTATTCAGCTGGCGCATTCTGCGGTGGGACTACCGCAGCCTAAATCTGTAAAAGCCCATTCCACAAGGAAGGTGGGCTCATCTTGGGCGGCTGCCCGAGGGGTCTCGGCTTTACAACTTTGCCGAGCTGCTACTTGGTCAGGGGCAAACACGTTTGCAAAATTCTACAAATTTGATACCCTGGCTGAGGAGGACCTGGAGTTCTCTCATTCGGTGTTGCAGAGTCGTCCGCACTCTCCCGCCCATTTGGGAGCTTTGGTATAATCCCCATGGTCCTTACGGAGTCCCCAGCATCCACTAGGACGTCAGAGAAAATAAGAATTTACTCACCGGTAATTCTATTTCTCGTAGTCCGTAGTGGATGCTGGGCGCCCATCCCAAGTGCGGATTGTCTGCAATACTTGTAAATAGTTATTGTTACACAAATCGGGTTGTTATTGCGAGCCATCTGTTCAGAGGCTCCGTTGTTATCATACTGTTAACCGGGGTTCCTATCACGAGTTATATGGTGTGATTGGTGTGGCTGGTATGAGTCTTACCCGGGATTCAAAATCCTTCCTTATTGTGTCAGCTCTTCCGGGCACAGTGTCCTAACTGAGGCTTGGAGGAGGGTCATAGGGGGAGGAGCCAGTGCACACCAGATAGACCTAAATCTTTCTTTAGATGTGCCCAGTCTCCTGCGGAGCCGTCTATTCCCCATGGTCCTTACGGAGTCCCCAGCATCCACTACGGACTACGAGAAATAGAATTACCGGTGAGTAAATTCTTATTTTCCTGTTGCAGTGTTACAGTGAGTGTTTCTTGTTACAGTGTTACAGTGAGTGTTTTCTATTAGTGTTACATTAGTGTTACAGTGAGTGTTTCCTGTTACAGTGTTACAGTGAGTGTTTCCTGTTGCAGTGAGTGTTTCCTGTTGCAGTGTTACAGTGAGTGTTCGTGTTACCATGAGTATTTTCTGTTTCAGTGTTACTGTGAGTGTTTCCTGTTACAGTGTTAAAGTGAGTGTTTCCTGTTACAGTGAGTGTTTCCTGTTACAGTGAGTTTTTCCTGTTACAGTGTTACAGTGAGTGTTTCCTGTTGCAGTGAGTGTTTCCTGTTGCAGTGTTACATTGAGTGTTTCCTGTTACAGTGAGTGTTTCTGTTCCAGTGTTCCAGTGTTTCCTGTTACAGTGTTACAGTGAGTGTTTCCTGTTACAGTGAGTGTTTCCTGTTGCATTGTTATAATGAGTGTTTCCTGTTACAGTGAGTGTTTCTGTTCCAGTGTTTCAGTGTTTCCTGTTACAGTGTTACAGTGAGTGTTTCCTGTTACAGTGTGTGTTTCCTGTTATAGTGAGTGTTTCCTGTTGCATTGTTATAATGAGTGTTTCCTGTTGCAGTGAGTGTTTCCTGTTATAGTGTTACAGTGAGTGTTCCCTGTTACAGTGTTACAGTGAGTGTTTTCTGTTACATTGAGTGTTTCCTGTTGCAGTGAGTGTTTCCTGTTACAGTGTTACAGTGAGTGTTTCTGTTACAGTGAGTGTTTCCTGTTACAGTGTTACAGTGACTGTTTCCTGTTACATAGAGTGTTCCTGTAAGTGTTACAGTTAGTGTTTCCTGTTGCAGTGAGCGTTTCATCTTGCATTGTAACAGTGTTTCCTGTTGCAGTGTTACAGTCAGTGTTTCTTGTTACCGTGTTACAGTGACTGTTTCCTGTTACCGTGTTACAGTGAGTGTTTTCTATTAGTGTTACAGTGAGTGTTTCCTGTTACAGTGTTACAGTGAGTGTTTCCTGTTGCAGTGAATGTTTCCTTTTGCAGTGTTACAGTGAGTGTTTTCTGTTACAGTGTTACAGTGAGTGTTTCCTGTTGCAGTGGATGTTTCCTGTTACAGTGTTACAGTAAGTGTTTCCTGTTGCAGTGAATGTTTCCTGTTACAGTGTTACTGTGAGTGTTTCCTGTTGCAGTGTTACAGTGGGCATTTCCTGTTACAGTGAGTGTTTCCTATTACAGTGTTACAGTGAGTGTTTCTGTTACAGTGTTACAGTGAGTGTTTCCTGTTGCAGTGAATGTTTCCTGTTGCAGTGTTACAGTGAGTGCTTTCTGTTACAGTGTTACAGTGAGTGTTTCCTGTTGCAGTGAATGTTTCCTGTTACAGTGTTACAGTGAGTGTTTCCTGTTGCAGTGAATGATTCCTGTTACAGTGTTACTGTGAGTGTTTCCTGTTGCAGTGTTACAGTGAGTGTTTCCGGTTACAGTGAGTGTTTCCTGTTGCAGTGTTACAGTGAGTGTTTCCTGTTGCAGTGAATGTTTCCTGTTGCATTGTTACAGTGAGTGTTTTCTGTTACAGTGTTACAGTGAGTGTTTCCTGTTGCAGTGTTACTGTGAGTGTTTCCTGTTGCAGTGTTACAGTGAGTGTTTCTGTTACAGTGAGTGTTTCCTGTTGCAGTGAATGTTTCCTGTTGCAGTGTTACAGTGAGTGTTTCCTGTTACAGTGTTACTGTGAGTGTTTCCTGTTGCAGTGTTACAGTGAGTGTTTCCGGTTACAGTGAGTGTTTCCTGTTGCAGTGTTACAGTGAGTGTTTCCTGTTGCAGTGAATGTTTCCTGTTGCAGTGTTACAGTGAGTGTTTTCTGTTACAGTGAGTGTTTCCTGTTGCAGTGAATGTTTCCTGTTACAGTGTTACTGTGAGTGTTTCCTGTTGCAGTGTTACAGTGGGCATTTCCTGTTACAGTGAGTGTTTTTTGTTACAGTGTTACAGTGAGTGTTTCTGTTACAGTGTTACAGTGAGTGTTTCTGTTACAGTGTTACAGTGAGTGTGTTTTCTGTTACAGTGATCAGATCACACTAGCAGTCCCAGTTTTAGTGATATCCGTGCTTTGAGCACTATATCAAAATACAGTAACTGAGGTAGTGACCTGTGCTGAAATATAGCTATCCTTAAAACCTGGACTGTTAGTGTGCCCTGGGGACTATGGTAGGGGGTACCCCTTCTATAGTGAGAGCCACATTAAAGTTACATTCTCTGGGGACCCTGTCATGCCCCCATCCCGCACTGGTGACAGGACACTAAGGCGACCACTCAGTTAGACTAGAAGAGAGCTCGGGGCACACTGTACCCTCTGTATACCCACTTTATTCCCCTCTCCCTGGATTCTGAGCAGGTAACTCTACAATGCTTGTCCAGTGATTGACACCTCAGACTGAGAAAGCAATAGCTCAGACTCTGGATCAGCGCTGTTTTGTTGCTGTTTCGTTACCGTACCTTCAGGACAATATAACTAATTATTGTTACCATGAGTTATGTTTCTGTTACTCTGACACAGTTTTCTTCTCCTCTGAACATTAGATTTTGCATCAATATGCAGAAGACGCACGCAGCGCCAGTGGCATTTGGGCTCATTTCACGCAGTTTATGGGAACAGAGTGAAAAATACAGTTTGACGTCAAGTTTGTTTACTTTTGTCTCCGCATTAGTTTCCGCAGCAGAAATATATTGTTGTTTTGTCTGTAGTTTGTGGTACAGAATTAAGGCAGGGTTATACTTTCTCTCTATTTGTCAGAATTCATTTTCCTGCAAAGAACTCTCCACAACGTACAATCCAAGTTATTATTACATTGATGTGCGGCTGAGTGGAAGGTACAGCCTGGATGGTGCTCCTACTGCTAGAATCAATAGAACACAAGAAAATAACTATCAATTGTAGCACATCCTTCAAGCGCTGATGTGATCTCTCAGCCCCGAGGCTGTAATATAGAGAGGAATGTACTCAATCACATACAACAGCCTTTTTCCGCTTGCTGAGGTAGTGCACGCCATTCTGCGGCACAAGTGCTATAGAGCACGCCAGGCTTAATCAGTGCTATGTGTCCCTGTGTGATGGGACTAATTTTGTGACAGTTTAATGACGATGAATCAAAAAGAAGTGCTGGAGGAAGCTGACCTTCAAGCTGGGAGGGAAGGGTCTGCCTTACTTGGCGTGACACCTAGGGTTCTATTCTGTGGAGGGAGATCATACAGTATATATTTCCAGGCACAGGGGAAAGTCCAATAATTATATTTCTAAGGAAAGTGAACATCACATAAACTGGCTAAATGGTATACCCAAGAGTCACTTCATAAGAATGCATAGAAATTGCAGTGAGTACAATATTTGCACTTCACAAATCAACAAATTAAAGAGCAATTTTATTGCAAAAGGTTATGTTACACACATCCTTGAAAAAATCCAAGCAGACACCATGAATATCGACAGAACATCTCTTATACATAGAAATCAACTGGATAAAAAGGAAACTAACCATTTGCAATAGTCATTTATCACAGTGTATGACTCACAGCACAAGAAAATTGAATCTATAATTAAGAAACACTGGCACCTACTATGCAGAGACAATACATTAGGAAACATCATCCCCAAAAAACCTACATTTATTTATCGCAAGGCATCCAACTTGAAGGATAAATTAGTACACAGCGCTCTGCCGCAGAAAAGTATCAACCCTATTAGAACAAGTGGTTTCAATAGATGCGGACTTTGCCTATCATGTAGACAAATTGGGTCAGAAACATGAAAATTCACAGAGATAATAGCTAATGGAGTCACCTTTAAGATTAAAGAGTTCATTACATGCCACAGCAGCAATGTCATCTACCTCGTTGAGTGTACATGTGGAAAAAACGATATTGGACGAACATCAAGATCCTCTGCGAAATATAAAGAATGGCCTCCTTACCCACAACCTATCAGAGCATTGCAAGACAGAACACAACTGTTCTTTCAAATTTATCAGAAAATGTGTGGACCTTCAACATATTAAATCAACATGGCGAGACAGCAATATTGAAAAAAAATCTAGCCAAGGCAGAAATTAAACTTATATATAAGCTTCAGTCTTAATGCCCAAAGGGATTAAACAAAGATTTCGAACTCAAATGGTTTTTGTAACTGTTCAGATCCTTTTTATTGTATTACATTCCATATCCAAAGATCATCTTCGTAATTATCTTCCCTCCTTTTTCTTCCTTTTTTTACCCACCAAGCACTCTCTCACTGGGAACAGCTTTACTGCGAGCTACGATATACACATCACAATGGATCATCCAATGAACGTCGTTCAACAAATGTGAAGAACTGCATCCCAAACTTTAGACAAGATATATACCATCTATCTTATTTTATTTTGGATGTAACAATATGTACCCTAAAAACTATAATTGTATCTTGCTTCCAGCTCTAAAAACATTGGGAGTAAGCAGTATTGGTGTTTCCTCCTTTCGTACTATTACGCCCTACTTCCGGCATTTAGATACTGTAAGGTATAACCTAGGATACCCCGTTTCCAGCTACATCACTTCCGGGGCACGTAACCTGTCCTTTCAAAATTATAATATAGACACTATAAAAATCATCAGTAGTGTTTTGAGTAACATCACGCTAGTCATAAAGCATTTAGAGGTAAACTATTTCTTATCCTCTTTTTATGCCTCACTTCCGGTATTATCATATTGTAAGGAAAGCCGTGGGTGCCCCAATTCCGGGGACGCCTCACTTCTGGTATTATCATATTGTAAGGAAAGCCGTGGGTGCCCCAATTCCGGGGACGCCTCACTTCTGGTATTATCATATTGTAAGGAAAGCCGCGGGTGCCCCACTTCCGGATGGGTCACTTCCTGGGATGCCTCACTTCCAGTATTATCATATTGTAAGGAAAACCGCAGGTGCCCCACTTCCGGCCGGGTCACTTACGGGAACGCCTCACTTCCGGTATTATCATATTGTAAGGAAAGCCGCAGGTGCCCCACTTCCGGCCGGGACACTTCCGGGGACGCCTCACTTCGGTATTATCATATTGTAAGGAAAGCCGTGGGTGCCCCACTTCTGGCCGGGTCACTTCCTGGGATGCCTCACTTCCAGTATTATCATATTGTAAGGAAAGCCGCGGGTGCCCCACTTCCGGTCAGGTCACTTCCGGGGATTGTCCCTTCTGGACACGCGGCCGCACTTTAATAAATCACCAGCAGTGCACTTAATAACCTTACTAAGTTATTCAGCAATATCTCTATATGTGTAAATTACTCATATTCACCTCGTAACAGTCTCGATCCCACACTTCCGGTTCCGGTGAACTCCGGACCGAAAGTACTTGCATATTGATCTTCTCCATCACATAAATAGCATGTCTGGGACACAACAGAACTATCAGGCCCTGAGGAAGAGATTCTACATCTCGAAACGCGTTGGTAACCTACATATTGGGACTGAAACCATCTACCCAATCAGGATTACTTTGGACTCCATTCCGGGTACGACTCCATTGGTATGCTTAGGAGCCAGAGCAGGGTGAAGTTTTGGGGCACCCTGCCGTTTATTCCACCTGCGGCTCCTTTGCTTCCTTTTTGGTACGATTTGCATATTATTTGTACTTGGGCTATGTGATTATATACCCATGAATTCTTTTTAATTGTATTAAACTATGTTTTTTTTATGAATTGCCACTGTTTTATGACTGACATACATAATAACAGGGAGAAACCATTACTTTGTCTTTTCTGAGCATTGTTTTATCTTGCCTTTTAAAGTGTGCGCCCAGGCTACACCACCACAAATTTCCAGTAACCTTATTCTTAGGGGCATTTAAGGAAAACCCCTTTGTGTGTATCCAAGGCTGCCCATACTTTTTCTTTTAGCGCCCTATAAGTCTACTCAACTCTTTGTTTACAGGGGAAATTCCATTCCTTGGAGGGAGGCCTGCTATTAAGGGTCCACAACGCTGAGCCACATGAAGATTTGAGCTGAGCAGAAGCAGCCTGACGTGCTCTATATATTGGTCTTCATTCAGAGTTAGTAGCTAATTTGCACCTGTACAAACTGTGTTAAGCAAGAGGTGCAAGTGCTGTTTAATCTGAATTACCGGCAGCTTTTGCGTGTAGCACACGAATCCTGGACAGCGTTATCTTTACACTGCGATTAAGAGGTTAGCAAGGAGACAGCCAACTCTAAATTTGTCCACACCAATGGTGGATCTGTGGGGGGCGGGGGCTGGCTCTCAGTCTCCCTGGATCTACAACTGGGCCAGACATCTTGAAGCCACCCGGCAGGACCACCTTGGCTTGATAAGAGGATCTCAGGCCATAATGAAGGATATCTGCAGCTCTAGGGGTGGTCACAGCGAGGCCCGCTTGTTGCCTAGTCTGAGTCTTAAGAGTCATGATTCAAATATGGCAACAAACAGTGCAGAGACAGTGTCGGGTTAACAGTAGGGTAGCCGTGGTAATCACCCACATGGGTGCCCCCACATACAGTGACATCCAGGTACAGATTGCCCGTGGACTGGGGTCTGCTGACACCCTCTGTTTCCTGGTGGCTGGCTCCTTGCAAGAGACACATTGGGGATTAACCCCAGGTGTACCCCAGCACCTCCAGAGCAATCGGATGTTGGTAGTCCCTAACTCTAGGTCTGTGCCCGGGGTACAGCTTGGTGTGCTGGGAGACACCGGGGGATAATCCCCAATGTATTTCTATCTCAGACTACCCCCTCCCTTTCACGCACCTGAATTGGATTTTCTAATTGATATGGGCAGCTTACGTTTTATTCCCTTGCAAAGGATCACAGACCTGTTTGAAAGTTCCATCAGTCTTGCTGCATCAGGAACCCCCTTCCACACCCCCTTCCCTACTCAGCAATAATTTCCTTCACAGGATCCCTGGAGTCCTGGTGGGCTGTAGCCCAGCTGTTACAGACCTGCCTGTCCGGCCGCACAGCCATGGCTTCAATTTGCCATGATTCAGACCAGGCGTAATAGCAACCTGCCAGGTGGCTTCCCAGTGACCCAGGCCATGAGAGGAGAGCTGCAGTAACTGTGGAGTCAGTCACCACCTCAGTGCGGTACCAGGAGCGGTTCTTGGTGCGGGCAAGCAGTGCCTGCACCCAGGGCGCTGCGGCCTGGGGGGGGGGGAGGGGCGGCCGCAGTCACCCTGTAGGCACCGCCGCCTACCTGCACCCCGCGTCCGCTGCAGCCGGCTCCAGTGACAGACACTGGAGGTCATTATTGACTTCTAGTGTCTGTGCGGGGCTGCTATGGGAGAGACGTCATGACATCTCTCCCATAGAGAGGAGCCACGGGAGGCAAGAGACGGAGCATCAGCAGCGGCGGTCGGGAAGCAGGAGCGGGGCAGTGGTAAGTATTGGGGTTTTTTTTTGTGTGTGTGTGTTTAACAGCGGCAGGGGGCACAGCAGCAGAGGGCACAACTACAGGGTGCACAACTACAGGGGGCACAGCAGCAGTGTGCACAACTACAGGGGGCACAGCAGCAGAGGGCACAACTCCAGGGGGCACAGCAGCAGAGGGCACAACTCCAGGGGGCACAGCAGCAGAGGGCACAACTACAGGGGGCACAGCAGCAATGTGCACAACTACAGGGGGCACAGCAGCAATGTGCACAACTACAGGGGGCACAGCAGCAGAGGGCACAATTCCAGGGGGCACAGCAGCAGAGGGCACAACTACAAGGGGCACAGCAGCAGAGGGCACAACTACAGGGGCACAGCAGCAGAGGGCACAACTACACAGGGCACAACTCCAGGGGCACAGCGGCAGGGGGTACAGCAGCAGAGGTCACAACTACAGGGTGCACAGCAGCAGAGGGCACAACTACAGGGGGCACAGCAGCAGAGGGCACAACTACAGGGGCACAGCAGCAGAGGGCACAACTACAAGGGGCACAGCAGCAGAGGGCACAACTACAGAGGGCACAACTCCAGGGGCACAGCAGCAGAGGGCACAACTACAGGGTACACAGCAGCAGAGGGCACAACTACAGGGGGCACAGCAGCAGAAGGCACAACTACAGGGGGCACAGCACCAGAGGGCACAACTACAAGGGGCACAGCAGCAGAGGGCACAACTACAGGGGCACAGCAGCAGAGGGCACAACTACAGAGGGCACAACTCCAGGGGCACAGCAGCAGAGGGCACAACTACAGGGTGCACAGCAGCAGAGGGCACAACTACAGGGTGCACAGCAGCAGAGGGCACAACTACAGGGCACAGCAGCAGAGGGCACAACTCCAGGGGGCACAGCAGCAGAGGGCACAACTACAAGGGGCACAGCAGCAGAGGGCACAACTACAGAGGGCACAACTCCAGGGGCACAGCAGCAGAGGGCACAACTCCAGGGGCACAGCAGCAGAGGGCACAACAGCAGAGGGCACAACTACAGGGGCACAGCAGCAGAGGGCACAGCAGCAGATGGCACAACTCCAGGGGCACAGCAGCAGAGAGCACAACTACAGGGGACACAAGTACTGGGGGCAAAGCAACAAGCGATGGGGCACAACTAATGGGGGCACAGCTACAGGGGGCAAATCTACTGGGGGCAGATCAACTGGGGGGCACAACTACTTGGGGCAAATCTGGGGGCATAACTGTGGCCACGCCCCTTACCTATGAAGCAACACCCCTATTTTTTGGCGCGCGCATCCGGCACGCACTTATTGTTTTTCCGCGGGGGGGTGTCGCCAGTGGAAAGTTTCGTACTGGGCGCCACAAGGTGTAGAACCGGCCCTGTGCGGTAGCATATGAAGACATAAAATTCTATATAATTAATATAATTTTTCAGGTGCAAATTGAGATAATAAACTGTTGTATGTAATGTATAGCAGTAGTATAGTGGTCTAATGCAGCATTCTAGTCATGACAAGGGTGTCACTTCTAATCCTACTTTCTATAGTCTTATTTCATTATCATTTTTATTATCAACATAGAAGTATACACAAAAACTGTATAAAAGTAATATACAGTATCTGTAACAGTGTGACGAGCCAATGCAGCGCTCTAGTCACAGCCAGGCCGTCACTTTGAATCCCAGTGAGTACATTTTTATTTTCATTTTCATCCGATATAATAGAAGGCTAATGCTGCTCCTCACCTCTATTGGAGGAATTCAAGTGGTTTGCTTGCCGGCGGCCACTAGATGGCGCCCAACAGAGTAATTCAAGTGTTGCTCCATTCAGGTGTGCACAGCCGTCAACGCTGACATTACTGTTACGTTGTTCCATCATTTTGATGGGCTGGTAACTAGTTATCAATATAGACGTATGACTAAAGAAGCAATGCAACTACAGCAGTGCAGTGACCCACAGCAGCACTCCAATCGCAGATCCATTCCCACCTCGTGAGTTCATAGCGTCATTCATACTTTTGTTTTTTATTAAATGATTTTTATTTGTACTAAACATGTTTCTATCAATTATTAAGTTCTATGATTTATACGATCACATTTAGGTCTCAAAAATCCTCCCACCTGGAATCCACTAACTGTATGAAGACAGAAGGTCTTATAAACATAATTCCATTTCTGCATGTAGGGTTTTTAGATGCACGTGAAGAAAGACCACTAGGGTACATCGCACCAAATAGTACAAACAGTAGAACTTTACAATATATTTTTTTTATACCTTGCAGCTCCTTTCAAACTGCGTGAATCACAGGGTAAGATGTACATGAAGAAAGCACAGTAGGGTACAGTGCACCAAAGAGTACAAACAATAGAACTTTACTATAGTTTTATTTTTAAGTTTTTTTAACTTGCAGCTCTCAGATCACTGTGTGCAATCACAGGGCTTATAGATATATGTGACCACAGCATAATAGGATAAAGTGCTGCAAACCGTACAAACAAATAAACAATAGAACTTAACTATATACAAATGTAGCCTCCGTTATCTTGACTGTTTCTCCGCCTAGACGGGCGTTTAGTCACGCTAGGGCGATAGCTTAGCTCGCTGAGTTTAATCAAGGGCAGGCGCGTTGAGGCGATACTAGATACTCAGCATGCATTACACATCTCCACCACTAAGTGGCTAATGCTACACTAATCCAGTACTTTTGATCGTATAGCGGCGGATTTATCTACAGCTCTGGCAATTGGTCAGTGACGACTGTAATGTTAATACTGTAGATGGTGACCAATGGTCAGACGGTGAGAGTTCTCAATATACAGTACTGTAAATACTGTCGTTTATACAGACACAAACGAACATGTTAAAACACTTGTGTATGCAGACGCAAGTTTGTGTATGGAGTATGTTTATGGAGTATGTGTATGGAGACGCAACTAATTGTGGAAAAGGAAGAATTTACAATGCATAAACACTGTGCTTTTGAAATACATGTACATGAGCATCTGAGTTCCCTAAGGTATAACGGGAATGGTGGAAAATACCGTGCTTTTGAAATGCGAGCGCCCGAGTCCCCTAAGGCATAAACCAACACCAATGTACATACTGTACAATGGGGGTAATTCTGAGTTGATCGCAGCAGGATTTTTGTTAGCAGTTGGGCAAAACCATGTGCACTGCAGGGGAGGCAGATGTAACATGTGCAGAGAGAGTTAGATTTGGGTGGGGTGTGTTCAATCTGCAATCTAAATTGCTGTGTAAAACTAAAGCAGCCAGTATTTACCCTGCACAGAAACAATATAACCCACCCAAATCTAACTCTCTCTGCAAATGTTATATCTGCCCCCCTTGCAGTGCACATGGTTTTGCCCAACTGCTAAAAAATGTCCTGCTGCGATCAACTTGGAATTACCCCCAATATTCCTAATCTCAATAGGCAATAGTGAACTTCTAACACGTCCATTTGCGACAGTGTACACTACTGCTTTTATGTTGTTTTGTCTGTGGGACTTGGACGCTCACATATTCATAAAGTACTTTAAATGGATCATATACTGTATGCTGTACTATTTGCGTCTGTACCGTATATACTGTATTAAATAATGCAGTGTAATGAGTATTTACTGTATGCAGTGTAACGAGACGCTTTCAGTATTGTATTTTACGGGAGATCACACGCATGCGCAGTAGTGATTGTAAAAAGCGACATGTGGTGGATGATCGCAGGTATTACACGTTAAGGTAACGCCAAATGCTCTGTCTGCCTCTGTGCGATTGGGCACTGATAATGTCGATATTATCTTAAACCATAAAGCTATACCTTTAAACACACTTTTACCATGGAGCCGCTGCGGCCGCTAGACTTAGTACACACGCTACGTACTCTGTACGCTATTTGCGTACAGAGTCCCGTACCTTGTACGGACTTAGCGTACAAACGCCGCGCTGGGGGTACAAAGTACACACAGCGCGCACACACTCTTGATATACTTTAAACCTTATTAGTAAGGCAATGCAATGATATTATTACACTCTAAACCTTATGCAGCAAAGCACTGCAATGATGTTACACCTTAAACCTTATACAGCGCTGACGGTACAAAGTACCAGCAACGCGTACACAACTTATCAATACACTTTTAAACCTTATATAGTTAGGTAATGTAATACGCTTTAAACCCTAGCAGGGAAAACAAGACACAACACCGATTTGTAGTTAAACACTGGGCTCCGACACCTCAGCGTATATATCTGGAAGGGGATAACAATACAATTTATACACTACAATATACAACAGAGTAAATGGCTACAGTCAATGTACATACGTGAGAATATTCGCTTGCGCAACCTGGTCCAGTCCTCCGCTAATCAGGTAGATAGCGTTAAGACTCTTTTGACCGGCCAGGCAGCAACAGGCTTTTTATACACTACTTCAAAAAGCAATACAATAGATACTGTAATCCCTTTGTCCATTGGACACAGAGATGTATCTTTACATTACAGGAGATGTCATAGGTTGATTTGAAAAGGTGGGCGATGTCTTTCCTAACTGCTCTTGTGGGTGGTCTCCACTGGATTCCCGCCGCATACATAATATACAGTAAATACAGTTTATATCTAAATTCTACTTCTGCACATAACTATACGCAGGAACATGCGATCTTCCTCTAACCAACACCGGAATGTTACCCTTAAAATACCCTACAGCTGGATACTAGACATCACCTTATAACCTTAGTCTGTCCCTTCCTATCATGCAAAGGTGAATCCCTTAGTCCTGGAATCATTTAAACTGTTGATACTTGCTGATGTGGTGCAGGGGGGCTATGTGTACAATGTGCACTATTTGGGTTAAATATGTGATGTTTTGATAGCTCTCCATGCGCTCACAAACTCCGCTGTAAATACCCATACCACGTGCAGGACCGCGGGAGCGACCATACGCAAATTGCGGATATGTGCAAGCACGGCGAAACAAGTGCACGCGCAGCGGGTATGTGTGTGTGGTTAGTACGTGTGTACTGGAATATTTTTCAACTTTGACATCACGCCTCTCTGTGACTAGGCGCGCCTCCCTGCGCCCCGGTACGCTGCATATGCCCGATCGGGACAAACGCCTCAGCCAGTCAAGATAAAGGTGGCTACATCTGTGTATATATATATAATTATTTTTTTTTTGTATGTTTAACTTGCAGTTCACAGATCACTGCGTGGAATCGCAGGCTTTATAGACGCACGTGAACACAGTGCACCAAACAGTATAATTTACAACTTAGAGCAGCGTGTCCCTATACACCGTGACCATAGAGCAAAGCCCATTGTGAGACTCTGGACACAGCAGTAATGTTTGCACGTTGTGCAGTGTATCCCCTATAGTGTATCCCCTGTACAGTGCCACACAGATCAGCAGAGTTTAGCACAGCATACATTTCCGGGAAATGGCGCAGAGTCCCGGCGCAGCGCCTTTTATAGAATCCAAGTCCCACGAGAATCCGACGCCGGGACGGTGATATTCGGCCTCACACTGGGATCTGAGTCTGGCGGGAACACCCAAGCCTTAGGCTTGGATGCGCTTGGATCCCGGTGTTCGGAGCGGTTCGGATTCCACAGAATCTGAACCGCTCATCCCTAATCTAAGCCCAATGTTACAGAAGCATTCTCCGCCTCAATGCCTTGCACTGTAAGCAAGCTGCTGAATTATGTCTGGATAATTACTCATCAGGACGACTGACAGGAGGGCTCCTGGACTAGATAATCTATGAGAAGAATATTACACAACCTTAAATATTTACTATAGAAGAATACTGCCAAAGTGCTTTCATGTGTTGTTTTTACGCACCCTCACACAACTTAGTAATACAATCATTTCCTTTATAGCTTCTTTCTGTGCTCCTAAGACATGACTTTATATCATCTGTGCTACTTTCTGGCTACAATCCAATGCAGTGAGCACAGTATATATAGACAGAAGTGCATGCTAACATAAATACAAGGGCCCTCATTCCGAGTTGTTCGCTCGCAAGCTGCTTTTAGCTGCATTGCACACGCTAAGCCGCCGCCTACTGGGAGTGAATCTTAGCTTCTTAAAATTGCGAACGAAAGATTCGCAATATTGCGATTAGAGATGAGCGGGTTCGGTTTCTCTGAATCCGAACCCGCCAGAACTTCATGTTTTTTTTCACGGGTCCGAGCGACTCGGATCTTCCCGCCTTGCTCGGTTAACCCGAGCGCGCCCGAACGTCATCATGACGCTGTCGGATTCTCGCGAGGCTCGGATTCTATCGCGAGACTCGGATTCTATATAAGGAGCCGCGCGTCGCCGCCATTTTCACACGTGCATTGAGATTGATAGGGAGAGGACGTGGCTGGCGTCCTCTCCGTTTAGAATTAGAATAGATTAGAGAGACACTTGATTTACTAATTTTGGGGAGCATTAGGAGTACTCAGTAGTGTACAGTGCAGAGTTTTGCTGATAGTGACCAGTGACCACCACTTTTATTTATAATCCGTTCTCTGCCTGAAAAAAGCGATACACAGCACACAGTGACTCAGTCACATACCATATCTGTGTGCACTGCTCAGGCTCAGGCCAGTGTGCTGCATCATCTATTATCTATCTATATATAATATTATATATATCTGTCTGACTGCTCAGCTCACACAGCTTATAATTGTGGGGGAGACTGGGGAGCACTACTGCAGTGCCAGTTATAGGTTATAGCAGGAGCCAGGAGTACATAATATATTATATAGTGAGTGACCACCAGACACACAGTGCAGTTTATTTAATATATCCGTTCTCTGCCTGAAAAAAGCGATACACACAGTGACTCAGTCAGTCACATACCATATCTGTGTGCACTGCTCAGGCTCAGGCCAGTGTGCTGCATCATCTATATATATTATATATCTGTCTGACTGCTCAGCTCACACAGCTTATAATTGTGGGGGAGACTGGGGAGCACTACTGCAGTGCCAGTTATAGGTTATAGCAGGAGCCAGGAGTACATAATATTATATTAAAATTAAACAGTGCACACTTTTGCTGCAGGAGTGCCACTGCCAGTGTGACTAGTGACCAGTGACCTGACCACCAGTATATAATATTAGTAGTATACTATCTCTTTATCAACCAGTCTATATTAGCAGCAGACACAGTACAGTGCGGTAGTTCACGGCTGTGGCTACCTCTGTGTCGGCACTCGGCAGCCCGTCCATAATTGTATATACCACCTAACCGTGGTTTTTTTTTCTTTCTTTATACATACATACTAGTTACGAGTATACTATCTCTTTATCAACCAGTCTATATATTAGCAGCAGACACAGTACAGTGCGGTAGTTCACGGCTGTGGCTACCTCTGTGTCGGCACTCGGCAGCCCGTCCATAATTGTATATACCACCTAACCGTGGTTTTTTTTTCTTTCTTTATACATACATACTAGTTACGAGTATACTATCTCTTTATCAACCAGTCTATATATTAGCAGCAGACACAGTACAGTGCGGTAGTTCACGGCTGTGGCTACCTCTGTGTCGGCACTCGGCAGCCCGTCCATAATTGTATATACCACCTAACCGTGGTTTTTTTTTCTTTCTTTATACATACATACTAGTTACGAGTATACTATCTCTTTATCAACCAGTCTATATATTAGCAGCAGACACAGTACAGTGCGGTAGTTCACGGCTGTGGCTACCTCTGTGTCGGCACTCGGCAGCCCGTCCATAATTGTATATACCACCTAACCGTGGTTTTTTTTTCTTTCTTTATACATACATACTAGTTACGAGTATACTACCTCTTTATCAACCAGTCTATATTAGCAGCAGACACAGTACAGTGCGGTAGTTCACGGCTGTGGCTACCTCTGTGTCGGCACTCGGCAGCCCGTCCATAATTGTATATACCACCTAACCGTGGTTTTTTTTTCTTTCTTTATACATACATACTAGTTACGAGTATACTATCTCTTTATCAACCAGTCTATATATTAGCAGCAGACACAGTACAGTGCGGTAGTTCACGGCTGTGGCTACCTCTGTGTCGGCACTCGGCAGCCCGTCCATAATTGTATATACCACCTAACCGTGGTTTTTTTTTCTTTCTTTATACATACATACTAGTTACGAGTATACTATCTCTTTATCAACCAGTCTATATATTAGCAGCAGACACAGTACAGTGCGGTAGTTCACGGCTGTGGCTACCTCTGTGTCGGCACTCGGCAGCCCGTCCATAATTGTATATACCACCTAACCGTGGTTTTTTTTTCTTTCTTTATACATACATACTAGTTACGAGTATACTATCTCTTTATCAACCAGTCTATATATTAGCAGCAGACACAGTACAGTGCGGTAGTTCACGGCTGTGGCTACCTCTGTGTCGGCACTCGGCAGCCCGTCCATAATTGTATATACCACCTAACCGTGGTTTTTTTTTCTTTCTTTATACATACATACTAGTTACGAGTATACTATCTCTTTATCAACCAGTCTATATATTAGCAGCAGACACAGTACAGTGCGGTAGTTCACGGCTGTGGCTACCTCTGTGTCGGCACTCGGCAGCCCGTCCATAATTGTATATACCACCTAACCGTGGTTTTTTTTTTTTTCTTTATACATACATACTAGTTACGAGTATACTATCTCTTTATCAACCAGTCTATATATTAGCAGCAGACACAGTACAGTGCGGTAGTTCACGGCTGTGGCTACCTCTGTGTCGGCACTCGGCAGCCCGTCCATAATTGTATATACCACCTAACCGTGGTTTTTTTTTCTTTCTTTATACATACATACTAGTTACGAGTATACTATCTCTTTATCAACCAGTCTATATATTAGCAGCAGACACAGTACAGTGCGGTAGTTCACGGCTGTGGCTACCTCTGTGTCGGCACTCGGCAGCCCGTCCATAATTGTATATACCACCTAACCGTGGTTTTTTTTTCTTTCTTTATACATACATACTAGTTACGAGTATACTATCTCTTTATCAACCAGTCTATATATTAGCAGCAGACACAGTACAGTGCGGTAGTTCACGGCTGTGGCTACCTCTGTGTCGGCACTCGGCAGCCCGTCCATAATTGTATACTAGTATCCAATCCATCCATCTCCATTGTTTACCTGAGGTGCCTTTTAGTTGTGCCTATTAAAATATGGAGAACAAAAATGTTGAGGTTCCAAAATTAGGGAAAGATCAAGATCCACTTCCACCTCGTGCTGAAGCTGCTGCCACTAGTCATGGCCGAGACGATGAAATGCCAGCAACGTCGTCTGCCAAGGCCGATGCCCAATGGCATAGTACAGAGCATGTCAAAACCAAAACACCAAATATCAGTAAAAAAAGGACTCCAAAACCTAAAATAAAATTGTCGGAGGAGAAGCGTAAACTTGCCAATATGCCATTTACCACACGGAGTGGCAAGGAACGGCTGAGGCCCTGGCCTATGTTCATGGCTAGTGGTTCAGCTTCACATGAGGATGGAAGCACTCAGCCTCTCGCTAGAAAAATGAAAAGACTCAAGCTGGCAAAAGCACAGCAAAGAACTGTGCGTTCTTCGAAATCCCAAATCCACAAGGAGAGTCCAATTGTGTCGGTTGCGATGCCTGATTTTCCCAACACTGGACGTGAAGAGCATGCGCCTTCCACCATTTGCACGCCCCCTGCAAGTGCTGGAAGGAGCACCCGCAGTCCAGTTCCTGATAGTCAGATTGAAGATGTCAGTGTTGAAGTACACCAGGATGAGGAGGATATGGGTGTTGCTGGCGCTGGGGAGGAAATTGACCAGGAGGATTCTGATGGCGAGGTGGTTTGTTTAAGTCAGGCACCTGGGGAGACACCTGTTGTCCGTGGGAGGAATATGGCCGTTGACATGCCAGGTGAAAATACCAAAAAAATCAGCTCTTCGGTGTGGAGGTATTTCACCAGAAATGCGGACAACAGGTGTCAAGCCGTGTGTTCCCTTTGTCAAGCTGTAATAAGTAGGGGTAAGGACGTTAACCACCTCGGAACATCCTCCCTTATACGTCACCTGCAGCGCATTCATAATAAGTCAGTGACAAGTTCAAAAACTTTGGGTGACAGCGGAAGCAGTCCACTGACCAGTAAATCCCTTCCTCTTGTAACCAAGCTCACGCAAACCACCCCACCAACTCCCTCAGTGTCAATTTCCTCCTTCCCCAGGAATGCCAATAGTCCTGCAGGCCATGTCACTGGCAAGTCTGACGAGTCCTCTCCTGCCTGGGATCCTCCGATGCATCCTTGCGTGTAACGCCTACTGCTGCTGGCGCTGCTGTTGTTGCCGCTGGGAGTCGATGGTCATCCCAGAGGGGAAGTCGTAAGCCCACTTGTACTACTTCCAGTAAGCAATTGACTGTTCAACAGTCCTTTGCGAGGAAGATGAAATATCACAGCAGTCATCCTACTGCAAAGCGGATAACTGAGTCCTTGACAACTATGTTGGTGTTAGACGTGCGTCCGGTATCCGCCGTTAGTTCACAGGGAACTAGACAATTTATTGAGGCAGTGTGCCCCCGTTACCAAATACCATCTAGGTTCCACTTCTCTAGGCAGGCGATACCGAGAATGTACACGGACGTCAGAAAAAGACTCACCAGTCTCCTAAAAAATGCAGTTGTACCCAATGTCCACTTAACCACGGACATGTGGACAAGTGGAGCAGGGCAGGGTCAGGACTATATGACTGTGACAGCCCACTGGGTAGATGTATGGACTCCCGCCGCAAGAACAGCAGCGGCGGCACCAGTAGCAGCATCTCGCAAACGCCAACTCTTTCCTAGGCAGGCTACGCTTTGTATCACCGCTTTCCAGAATACGCACACAGCTGAAAACCTCTTACGGCAACTGAGGAAGATCATCGCGGAATGGCTTACCCCAATTGGACTCTCCTGTGGATTTGTGGCATCGGACAACGCCAGCAATATTGTGTGTGCATTAAATATGGGCAAATTCCAGCACGTCCCATGTTTTGCACATACCTTGAATTTGGTGGTGCAGAATTTTTTAAAAAACGACAGGGGCGTGCAAGAGATGCTGTCGGTGGCCAGAAAAATTGCGGGACACTTTCGGCATACAGGCACCACGTACAGAAGACTGGAGCACCACCAAAAACTACTGAACCTGCCCTGCCATCATCTGAAGCAAGAAGTGGTAACGAGGTGGAATTCAACCCTCTATATGCTTCAGAGGTTGGAGGAGCAGCAAAAGGCCATTCAAGCCTATACAATTGAGCACGATATAGTAGGTGGAATGCACCTGTCTCAAGTGCAGTGGAGAATGATTTCAACGTTGTGCAAGGTTCTGATGCCCTTTGAACTTGCCACACGTGAAGTCAGTTCAGACACTGCCAGCCTGAGTCAGGTCATTCCCCTCATCAGGCTTTTGCAGAAGAAGCTGGAGACATTGAAGGAGGAGCTAACACGGAGCGATTCCGCTAGGCATGTGGGACTTGTGGATGCAGCCCTTAATTCGCTTAACAAGGATTCACGGGTGGTCAATCTGTTGAAATCAGAGCACTACATTTTGGCCACCGTGCTCGATCCTAGATTTAAAGCCTACCTTGGATCTCTCTTTCCGGCAGACACAGGTCTGCTGGGGTTGAAAGACCTGCTGGTGACAAAATTGTCAAGTCAAGCGGAACGCGACCTGTCAACATCTCCTCCTTCACATTCTCCCGCAACTGGGGGTGCGAGGAAAAGGCTCAGAATTCCGAGCCCACCCGCTGGCGGTGATGCAGGGCAGTCTGGAGCGACTGCTGATGCTGACATCTGGTCCGGACTGAAGGACCTGACAACGATTACGGACATGTCGTCTACTGTCACTGCATATGATTCTCTCAACATTGATAGAATGGTGGAGGATTATATGAGTGACCGCATCCAAGTAGGCACGTCACACAGTCCGTACTTATACTGGCAGGAAAAAGAGGCAATTTGGAGGCCCTTGCACAAACTGGCTTTATTCTACCTAAGTTGCCCTCCCACAAGTGTGTACTCCGAAAGAGTGTTTAGTGTCGCCGCTCACCTTGTCAGCAATCGGCGTACGAGGTTACATCCAGAAAATGTGGAGAAGATGATGTTCATTAAAATGAATTATAATCAATTCCTCCGCGGAGACATTGACCAGCAGCAATTGCCTCCACAAAGTACACAGGGAGCTGAGATGGTGGATTCCAGTGGGGACGAATTGATAATCTGTGAGGAGGGGGATGTACACGGTGATATATCGGAGGGTGAAGATGAGGTGGACATCTTGCCTCTGTAGAGCCAGTTTGTGCAAGGAGAGATTAATTGCTTCTTTTTTGGGGGGGGTCCAAACCAACCCGTCATATCAGTCACAGTCGTGTGGCAGACCCTGTCACTGAAATGATGGGTTGGTTAAAGTGTGCATGTCCTGTTTTGTTTATACAACATAAGGGTGGGTGGGAGGGCCCAAGGACAATTCCATCTTGCACCTCTTTTTTCTTTTCTTTTTCTTTGCATCATGTGCTGATTGGGGAGGGTTTTTTTGGAAGGGACATCCTGCGTGACACTGCAGTGCCACTCCTAGATGGGCCCGGTGTTTGTGTCGGCCACTAGGGTCGCTAATCTTACTCACACAGTCAGCTACCTCATTGCGCCTCTTTTTTTCTTTGCGTCATGTGCTGTTTGGGGAGGGTTTTTTGGAAGGGACATCCTGCGTGACACTGCAGTGCCACTCCTAGATGGGCCCGGTGTTTGTGTCGGCCACTAGGGTCGCTAATCTTACTCACACAGCTACCTCATTGCGCCTCTTTTTTTCTTTGCGTCATGTGCTGTTTGGGGAGGGTTTTTTGGAAGGGACATCCTGCGTGACACTGCAGTGCCACTCCTAGATGGGCCCGGTGTTTGTGTCGGCCACTAGGGTCGCTAATCTTACTCACACAGCTACCTCATTGCGCCTCTTTTTTTCTTTGCGTCATGTGCTGTTTGGGGAGGGTTTTTTGGAAGGGACATCCTGCGTGACACTGCAGTGCCACTCCTAGATGGGCCCGGTGTTTGTGTCGGCCACTAGGGTCGCTAATCTTACTCACACAGCTACCTCATTGCGCCTCTTTTTTTCTTTGCGTCATGTGCTGTTTGGGGAGGGTTTTTTGGAAGGGACATCCTGCGTGACACTGCAGTGCCACTCCTAGTTGGGCCCGGTGTTTGTGTCGGCCACTAGGGTCGCTTATCTTACTCACACAGCGACCTCGGTGCAAATTTTAGGACTAAAAATAATATTGTGAGGTGTGAGGTATTCAGAATAGACTGAAAATGAGTGTAAATTATGGTTTTTGAGGTTAATAATACTTTGGGATCAAAATGACCCCCAAATTCTATGATTTAAGCTGTTTTTTAGTGTTTTTTGAAAAAAACACCCGAATCCAAAACACACCCGAATCCGACAAAAAAAATTCGGTGAGGTTTTGCCAAAACGCGTTCGAACCCAAAACACGGCCGCGGAACCGAACCCAAAACCAAAACACAAAACCCGAAAAATTTCAGGCGCTCATCTCTAATTGCGATAAGACATCTCTGTGCAGTTTCTGAGTAACTCGAGACTTACTCGGCATCTGCGATCAGTTCAGTGCTTGTCGTTCCTGGTTTGACGTCACAAACACACCCAGCGTTCGCCCAGACACTCCTCCGTTTCTCCAGCCACTCCCGCGTTTTTCCCAGAAACGGTAGCGTTTTTTCACACACTCCCATAAAACGGCCAGTTTCCGCCCAGAAACACCCACTTCCTGTCAATCACATTACGATCGCCTGAACGAAGAAAAAGCCGTAAGTAAAAAACCTAACTGTATAGCAAATTTACTTGGCGCAG
The DNA here is from genome assembly GCF_028390025.1 of Pseudophryne corroboree. Lineage (NCBI taxonomy): Eukaryota > Metazoa > Chordata > Amphibia > Anura > Myobatrachidae > Pseudophryne > Pseudophryne corroboree. Next base: position 7,055,186 of record NC_086454.1, on the reverse strand, counting down.
TCGCAGTGCGGACATTGCGCATGCACACTAAGCGGAAAATCGCTGCGATGCGAAGAAATTTACCGAATGAACAACTCGGAATGACCCCCAAGGTTAATATAGCCCCCACGAAGTAAGACAGTAATACTGCAGTGCAGCAATGGAGTATGTGAAAGTTACAGGAGAACCTGCACACACGTCAATTAAGTGAACATAATCTGTTGGATATCACGTGGATACATTTGCACAAGTCACCTGGTTTTAATGACAAGTGCGTGGATTTGTGGCATGCGCATGTTCCACGGTGCTATTGTTATTGCATTATGTGATAGTGTAATGGATGATCAGACACTGCTGAGGGACATACTGCGCACGCACATCATACAGACGTTGTTTCCATGGTAATAAGACAGTCGTTAGTATGATAACCAATGAAGCTCATGCGTGATATATATTAGATAGCAATTATTTAATGCATCATCAGATGCCTGTGTTTATTATTGCAGCTGTGCAATAACAATGTATATACTACGCGTAACGCATAGATGTGCCTCAGGGGGCTTTACGCACCATCTTGTGCATTACGCAAGTGACTGCGTGAATCGGTGAAAAAAAAAACTATTCTCCATCTGTTTGTTTAGTTCTGATGTTGTTTGTATTCTAGATAATTATAATGCACAATGGAATATGCTGTCATTATATAAATAGTTGTTATTAATTAATAATAAGTGAAACAGTTTAGAAGTGTCACGCATATCACATTGTGTGACGGAACAGGCCGCGTACACGGAGGTGAGAAGTTTTGGTGACACAATCATTTGGCAGCTTTGTCTTTGCCTACAGAAGCTTGTAAATTCACTTTATTTCCAGTCTACATATAGCGCGAGTGACAGTCGGCTCATTCTGCTGCGCGGTGCGGCTGGGACAGGGCTGGGAAGTCAGAAAGAACACACATAATAGGGAGAATTCCGTGTTAGGCCCTTTTACATCATTATCTGCAGGTTTCCTTATTTTGGCCTAAATTTGCAACATGAAAATGTATCTGGAAGCAGCGTATGCTCTCACCATGGGCCCCTGAGTCCAGAGGGGGCCCTCAACGCACACACTGCACCCATTTATAAAATACTCACCCCTCCGAAGTCCAGCGCCGGCATCCACAGCACTATTAGAACTCTGTGAAAATGGCTCAGCGGTCATTTTCATGGAGTTCTGCGCATGCGCAGTAGAGGAATCTCAGGGAAAATGGGCACCGCGCCATTTTCCCGGAGATCTGTGCATGTGCAGTAGAGTCTGAGCCTTCTAGTGCTCAGACTCTACAGCGCTCCGGGCAGAGAGGAGGGGCCCGAATGGAGGAGGCTGAACACGGGCCTCCTCCTTTCTTAAAATGCCCCTGGCTTTTACCCTGCTTCCAGGAACCATGGGGTCTATAGCAGTCCCTCCGCATCACATCCTGGGTATATATAATATATACAGGTACCTACCACCCACTGGGGTATCTATAATGGTAGAGAGTCCAGTGTGTAAGTACTACAGAGGCTGGGCATTTTAGGGTTCTTTAAGTTGTCTTTGTTCCACTGCAAGAAAACGTTATAAAATAGTTGTCTCTGTGGGGCTTGTCTCTTCCAAGTGCTGATTGGATTTCTAAGTGTGAGTTTTAAACAGCAAAAAGGTGAACTCTGATTAATCTGTCTATCCATATAGGGATAGCAATATTGTGAGAGAAAGTAATCTGATTCTGATTGTTAGTATCTATACTATATCTATAATCTGATTCTGATTGTTTGTATCTATACTGTTTCTTTTTGTTTTAATATATCTGTACTGGGTTGTTTGTTTGTTTTTCGGAGGGGAAAAAAAAAGTGTGAGGTGAAAAGCCAGAGGCGTTAACTCAGGTGTGAGTAATCAGGAGTAATCAGGAGGAGGAGGGGCTGATTAAGGCAGCTGGCTGGGCCTATATGAGCAGTGACTAGACTCTTGGAGCTCGCTCTGTGGGGCTTGTCTCTTCCAAGTGCTGATTGGATTTCTAAGTGTGAGTTTTAAACAGCAAAAAGGTGAGTTAGATTACAGAAAAAGGTGAGTTTTATAATACACAATACACAATCAGGAACACACATTTGCAGTACCATTAAACTTCCGGTGAGGCTGCAAGGGGCTGACCTTGTGAGTGAGTGAGAGGGTCTCTTACTTGGAGTAGCAGCTTGGAGTAGCAGAGGGGCTGTGATTGTGCGTGTGTGCGGGGTTTTTTTTTTTTGTGTGTGTTTTTCCAGGAGCTGGAAGACGAGTGAAAAGGAGGTGCAGTGAGCTGGAACAACTGCAACTGCTAAGTGGAGTATAGGTGCCGCAGGAGACAGTACTACGGCTGCATAAAAGTGAAGGACCAAGAACCACACAAAGATAGATAAGTATAAGTCAGCTTAATTTATTGTATAAGTGAGATTGCTTGTCTTCTACTTTGTATTTTTGCTGCTTTTTCTGTGAGAGTAACAGGGAGTTAGACCTTACAAACAATATGGGAGGGGCTGTGATTGAGGACCTCACTCAGTGCATGTCGTGCAAGATGTATGCACACCTGGAGCTACCGGCCCAGTGTGATTACATCTGCACGAGGTGTGTGCGAACGGTTGCCCTGGAAGCCCAGGTAACTGATCTAGAGCAAACCGTTACGCAACTGAGGGGGATTCACAATCTCTAGCGTAGTTTAGACAGAACGGTGGAGGAGTTGCGGGAGGGGTCACTGGTAGAAGAGGATGATGATCAGGTAGCCAGTTGGGTCACAGTTAGAAGGAAGAAAAAGAGGGGGAGGCACGACATTTCCGAACTATCAAACCCGAACAAATTTGCCCGATTGGACGAGGAATCGGAGGATGATAGTGAAGAAATGACGGTGCCGGAGGAGACTGCTCCCTCTAGCATCCAGAGGTGCGGTCCCTCTGGCGCGGTTGGGATAAAAGATAGAGAGGTACCTAGTCAGATGGTGGTGGTAGGGGATTCTATCATCAGGAAGGCAGATAGGGCAATCTGCTACCGGGACCGTGATCGCCGTACAGTCTGTTGTCTCCCGGGTGCTCGGGTACGGCACATCGCGGACCGGGTAGATTGATTGTTGGGAGGGGCTGGCAAAGACCCGGCGGTCTTGGTGCACATTGGCACCAATGACAAAGTTAGCGGAAGGTGGGATGTCCTTAAGAAAGACTATAGGGACTTAGGAAAGAAACTGAAGGCAAGGACATCTAAGGTAATATTCTCGGAATTATTACCCGTGCCACGCGCTAGTCCAGGGAGGCAGAGGGAGATTAGGGAGGTAAATGTGTGGCTTAGGGATTGGTGCAGGAAAGAGGGGTTTGTGTTCCTGGAACACTGGGCGGACTTCTCAGTCAGACGCCATCTCTTTTGTCGTGACGGATTGCACCTGACTGAGGAGGGGGCAGCGGTGCTGGGGGGAAGGATGGTTAGAAGGTTGGAGGAGATTTTAAACTAGGAGCCTGGGGGGGAGGGTTTAGCTAGAAACTACAGGTCATGCAGTGAGAATAGTGGGGATGGCGGTAGTAAACAAAATGGGGGAGAAGTTGGGGGGAGGGTAAGAGCAGGCGGTAAGGTTACTAACATGGGTACTAAAAGGGATTTTACCAAAGCACTAACCAATGACGATTACTGGTCATCCTTGCTACATAAGGTGAAAGATGTCCCTAACGCAGGGGAAAATACTTATCTTAGTTGTATGTATGTAAACGCCAGAAGCATTACTGGTAAAAAGGGTGAACTAGAAATACTTGCAGCAAGCAAACAGTATGATATTATAGGCATTACTGAAACTTGGTGGGATGAATCTCATGATTGGACAGTCAATCTAGAGGGCTATACACTGTTTAGGAGAGACAGACTAAATAAAAAGGGTGGAGGGGTGTGTCTTTACGTAAAGCCGTTTTTAAAACCTAATATATGGGAAGATATTCAGGAGGGGACTGTAGACACTGTCGAGACATTATGGGTAGAAATTGCATGCGGGGAAAAAGGAATAAAAAAGTTAGTATTGGGTGTATGCTATAGGCCGCCTGGTATCAACGCATCTGATGATGAATTGTTACTAAAGCAAATTGAAAGAGCAGCAGGAGTAGGAGACATAGTAGTGATGGGAGATTTTAACTATCCAGAGATAAACTGGAAAAACGATTCATGTGATACTGCTAGGGGCAATATGTTTTTAAACACACTTAATAATAACTACTTAGTCCAACTAATTGAGGAACCAACTAGGTACAATGCAATCTTAGACCTGGTATTAACAAACAATGGGGATTTGGTATCAGGTATTATAGTAGGGGAACCCATAGGAAACAGCGACCACAATATGGTCACATTTAATATCAGTTTCTATAAACAGCCCTATACTGGCTCAACTAGGACTTTAAACTTTAGCAAAGCAAATTTTGAAAAGATGAGAGTATTTTTCAGGGATATTGAATGGGAAGGTTTGTTTTTAGGAAAAAATACTACGGAGAAATGGGAGGTACTAAAATTCCTGCTAGCTAAAAATACACTCAAATGTATTCCTGTGAGTAGCAAAAAAAGGAATAAAAATCATAAACCGATGTGGCTTAACAAAAAGATTAAGGAACTTATGGGCAAGAAAAGGCGAGCATTTAAAAAATACAAATCTGACGGGGAAGCAGAGTCATTTCAGCACTATAAGGAATGTAACAAAATTTGCAAAAAGGAAATAAGAGCGGCTAAAGTAGAAACTGAAAAACTAGTAGCAAAGGAAAGCAAAGCGAATCCCAAAAAATTATTTAAATACATTAATAGCAAGAGATTAAAGAAGGAGAGTATAGGCCCTTTAAAAGACAAGTTGGGAGTCTTAAGCAAAAATGATAATGACATAGCGGACACACTAAATTAGTTTTTTTCAACAGTATTTACTAGAGAGGACCCAATTCAGGGACTGACACACAATCTTAATAATGAGAATATGACACTGATAGGTACTTATTTAAGCGAGGAAGTAGTCTGTGACCGATTAAAACATTTAAAGATTAACAAAACACCAGGGCCCGATGGCATTCATCCAAGGGTTCTAATGGAGCTTCACTCTGAACTGGCAAAACCGCTATCTTTGATCTTTAAGGAATCAGTTATATCAGGTATGGTTCCCAAAGACTGGCGTATAGCAGAAGTAGTGCCTATATTCAAAAAGGGAAGTAAAGCTGAACCAGGTAATTATAGACCAGTTAGTCTTACATCTATAGTGGGGAAAGTATTGGAAGGTATTCTAAGAGATAGTATTCAGAAGTTCCTTGAAACCAATAAGGTCATTAAAAGGAATCAACATGGGTTTATGAAGGACAGATCCTGTCAAACCAACTTACTTGGCTTTTATGAAACAGTAAGCGCAAACCTAGATCAGGGTAAAGACGTGGATGTAATGTTTTTAGACTTTGCCAAAGCGTTCGATACTGTACCACACATGAGACTTATCTACAAGCTACAAGAATCAGGGCTAGGAAGCACAATATGCACTTGGGTCAAAAACTGGTTAGATAATAGGGAGAAGCGCGTTGTGGTTAATGGATCTTTTTCAACTTGGACTGAAGTGCTAAGTGGTGTGCCGCAAGGCTCAGTATTAGGACCGCTATTGTTCAATATTTTCATTAACGACCTAACAGAAGGTCTAGAGAGCATGGTGTAAATTTTTGCAGATGATACCAAATTGTGTAAGGCTATAAATGCCGAGTCTCTTCAGAACGACTTAGTTAAATTAGAAGCATGGAGAATGCGCTTCAACACAGACAAGTGTAAGGTAATGCACTGTGGTAACAAGAACAAAAATTACACCTACCTACTAAATGGGGTAAAATTAGGGGATTCTGTACTGGAAAAGGACTTAGGTGTCCTCATAGATAGCCAGCTAAGCAGTAGTACCCAAAGTAGGACTGCAGCAAAGAAGGCTAATAAGATATTAGCATGCATAAAACGGGGTATTGATGCTAGGGACGAGAGTATTATTCTCCCGTTATATAAATCACTAGTGAGGCCACACCTTGAATACTGTGTACAATTCTGGGCACCGTACTACAAAAAGGATATCCTGGAGCTTGAAAAGGTACAGAGGAGGGCGACCAAACTAATTAAGGGCATGGAGACGATGGAATACAAGGAAAGGCTTGAAAGACTAGGCATGTTTACATTGGAAAAGCGGAGACTAAGAGGGGATATGATCAACATCTACAAATATATAAGGGGACAATACACAGAGCTTGCGCGGGACCTGTTTTTGGTTAGATCAACACAGAGGACTCGTGGACACTCGCTCAGGTTAGAGGAGAGGAGATTCCGCACAATACGGCGTAAAGGCTTTTTCACGGTAAGGACAATAAGTGTTTGGAATTCCCTGCCCGAGGGAGTTGTAATGGCGGAATCTGTCAACACCTTTAAGAATGGGTTAGATAAATTCCTATTGGATAAGGATATCCAGGGGTATGGTGCATAGTCATGCATTATAGTTACTATAAATAGGGATAAAATGCAACGGCTGACAGCAGCATCAGTCAGAAATTTTAGTCAAATCATCATGCATAGGAGACCACAAATAGGTTGAACTCGATGGACAATTGTCTTTTTTCAACCTCAGATACTATGTTACTATGTTACTATGTTACTATGGCCCTCATTCCGAGTTGATCGGTCGCAAGGCGAATTTAGCAGAGTTACACACGCTAAGCCGCCGCCTACTGGGAGTGAATCTTAGCTTCTTAAAATTGCGACCGATGTATTCGCAATATTGCGATTACTAACTACTTAGCAGTTTCAGAGTAGCTCCAGACTTACTCTGCCTGTGCGATCAGTTCAGTGCTTGTCGTTCCTGGTTGACGTCACAAACACACCCAGCGTTCGCCCAGGCACTCCCACCGTTTCCCCGGCCACTCCTGCGTTTTTTCCGGAAACGGTAGCGTTTTCAGCCACACGCCCCTGAAACGCCGTGTTTCCGCCCAGTAACACCCATTTCCTGTCAATCACATTACGATCGCCGGAGCGAAGAAAAAGCCGTGAGTAAAAATACTATCTTCATAGTAAAGTTACTTGGCGCAGTCGCAGTGCGAACATTGCGCATGCGTACTAAGCGGATTTTCACTGCGATGCGATGAAAAATACCGAGCGAACAACTCGGAATGAGGGCCAATGTCTCTCATATATGTGGAGCTATAGACAGTATCCAGGTGATAATACACCATACGTTTACATCTAATATACAGTTATACACCAATCTAAGCCCTACACTGGAGAACACTTCTGCACTGTGCAGTCCCATAGTAGGGTGGGCAGGACGACAAGATGAGGGTCACAAGAAAGTGACTGGCCCTCCTGGATTAAGTGCGTGGACGACACCAAAGCTTTGGAGGAGTCGTCCTTTGTGGTAATAATCGCATATGTTAGTGCGTGTGTGATTGGTACCACGGCGATGTCACTGCAAGTCTGGTGGAATGTATTCCGCCTTCTCCGCACATCCCGCCCTAGTGTCCTTAACCCCAGTGCTGGACTGGGACATGAAGGTCCCACCGGGGGACTGCAGTGGTAGGGGCCACAAGGTTAAGAGACTTTGCTAATCATGTGGTGCACACGGGCTCCTGGTCCGGGGGGCCCCAAACTGCACACTCTGCACCCATATATTATACTTACCCCCCCGGAGTCCCGTATTTCCAAGTGATTTGCGCATGAGCACTGGACGTGTCCCCGGGAACAAGGCGTGGGCACCATGTTCCCGGAGACCTGTGCAGTAGATTCTGGCATTTTGCAAGTGTCTACTAGCTGCCGTAGAGGAGGGGGGCCACAACCGAAGCTGCACACGGGTCCCCTCTTCTCTTAAAACCCCCCTGAGAGGACATAACCTGTAGACAACAAGTGTGGGTGGCAGGATGGTGGATTTTGGTGCAGATTGTACAGGAACAAACCAAGCAGCCGTGTTCATCCATGTTCCTGCTCTGCCAGGTAACGGACCCGCTAATAGCATAACATTGGATAATGCAAGTGCACAGTCTGGAACCTGGAGGGTTGGGGCCCACCAGGGATTTCCCCGGTACCCCTATGGGCTGACCCTGTTTACCCCTGGTACATCCTCCTCTCCACTTCTGTCAGTTGCTGGGTCCCAGAAATTTCCTTCATCTTTATCCTATGAACTGTAACTAACTATCTGCGTTCTCCACCTGGAAGACCCAATATCAGCAAGAACTTATCCTTGTCCTATGCTCCCAGTGTCACCCCCTCACCATTGCCACCCAGGGGCAAACGCAGGATTTAGTGAAGGGGGTTTCTGGGTGGAGGGGAGGGGGGAGTGGTGTCTATGTATATGTGTGTGTGCATATATATATATATATGTATATATATATAGATACACACACACACACACACACACACACATATATATATATATATATATATATATGTATATACATTTAGCCATATATAAACTAACACACACATACATACATACATACATACATACATACATACATAAACACACAGGCACACATACATACAGACATGCATACATATATAACTTCAAATATATACATACTGTGCACACATTGGGGGTAATTCCAAGTTGATCGCAGCAGGAACATTTTTAGCAGTTGTGCAAAACCATGTGCACTGCAGGGGGGGGGGGGGGGGGCAGATATAACATGTGCAGAGAGAGTTAGATTTGGGTGGGTTATTTTGTTTCTGTGCAGGGTAAATACTGGCTGCTTTATTTTTACACTGCAATTTAGATTGCAGATTGAACTCACCCCACCCAAATCTAACTCTCTCTGCACATGTTACATCTGCCTCCCCTGCAGTGCACATGGTTTTGCCCAACTGCTAAAAAATTTCCTGCTGCGATCAACTTGGAATTACCCACATTGTTTGAACACTGTTTTCCCCACCAGGGGCTGGGACTGGAGCAGATGGGCAGCAGCGTGAGGACGGAGGGAGCTGCTGTGGCTGAGCATGCGCAGCCAGCAGCTCCCTTCGGGCATTTTGTAAGAAGAGTAGCTCTCCGTTGCTGCAGCAGGGCAGCAGCTTCACGGTCGCGATCGCGTACACGATCGCGGCTTTTAGCTGAGACGGGGACAGCTGTGTCTCCGTTTCAGAAATAGAAAATTCGGCTCATCAGGGGGGTTTCCAGGTACTCGGAAACTCCCCCCCCTGCGTGCGCCACTGCCACCATAATTTCCTCCGTCTCCCTAGCCGGCTGACTTGGTGTCATTCTTGACTTCATTCCTCTCCCAGTCAGGTTCTCTCGGCTGTTGAAATATTCTTAGAATATGTCATTTTCTTACCCAAGATGCAAGAAAAACTGTTATCCATTTTCCTGCCTTGAATAATGGGTCTTCCTATCTAACAATTCAACCAATCAGCTCCCAACTGTCATGTTACAGGTTGTGATGTTACTTTCTCTCTCCGCTTTATCTCTCTCAAAGGATACATATGGCTCCTAGGGGTCTATTTACTAAGCCTTGGACAGAGAGTACCAGCCAATCAGCTCCTGACTGTCATTTTTCAAACAGCCTGTGACTTGGCAGTCAGGAGCTGATTGACTGGTACTTTATCTCCATCTAAGGCTTAGTAAATAGACCCATTAGTCATGTCTGCCTTGTTGTTTGTTTCTTTTTGAATTTCAACCTATGACCTTGACATCACTAGTGAATAGTACGTCAAGCAGCAGTTTGGTTAAAAAAAAAAAAAAATCCTAATTATACGGAATTAAATGAGTGAAATGTTGCTAATTACTTTTTAATTTCTATAGAGATGTTTACAGAGCACTGTACAATGAGTATTAATGCACTGCTTGGAACGGCTGCTAATTCTCCCATATTGTCTGACTTAATCTCAATTACTATAAATCATATTGTCATCATCTCTAATTGCAAATTGTGTCTACTAAATACTAATGTGTCTTTATGATGCTTTTTCTCCTGCAGAATAATTCCATGCGCGGCGGTGAGGCGGCCGGCTGCACGCTTGCAGTTTGGTGTGCAGATTTATAGAAGTGCAGAATACCTGAAGAATTCCATTACTGATCCCTCAAACAGACGCACATTCATAATATAAGAGAGTTCTCTTCCTATTAATGTCTGGCGCTGATTTATCGCTGCAGGACGCATTACAATGTTGCCTGGAGTCTCCAGGTTTGTACTTTGTATCTTCGGCCTCAGTTATTACTGTAGCAATTTTCTGGTCTGACAAATCAATGGTTTGAAAAAGTTTGAGATGATATCGCATAAGGTGGGTGTGTTCTACCGGAAATCTAGGACTGGAAAACATTTCGCAGTAGTGTGATAACTATGAAGATCAGAACCGCTATGTCCAGCGTTAAGTACATCTCCGACCGGCCTCTTCCTCTCAGCTGCCGGGGTGTCCTTTGTTTTCTTTTAAAAATATATTAAGCAAGAATAAAGCACAGGGTTGTGACGCTAATTAATTTGCATAGGGAGACATATGATATGCTGCAACATTTTAGGTTTAAAAATTGGGACACTTTTGCCAGTGCCAACAATCTGTTCAGCCATGTCCTCAAATTTTGGACCGCTGCACCACAGAGTAGATCATTAATGGATATTTGCACAATCACCTGTATTTAGCATACAAATACAGTACTGCATGTTCAATGTACTGTGTGTTACTGACATATTGTTTCTAGATTTTCTTGCATAAAGTTGGACATCCTTTGGGACAGCTATACAGTACATAACAATTAATGAGGGTGTGGGCAAGCTGGAAAGTACTGGCAAGAACCTGAACACTGTCACCTAAACAAATCAAGGTATCCCAATATTAGCCCTCCAGCTAATCAAAGTAATGCCATAATACTGATTGCTGCATCCTTATGCCAGACCATCGCTCACACCATACACACTGTAATACCGATTGCTGCATCCTTATACCGGGTGGTCTTCAGGTTGCCGACTGTCGGGCTCCCGGCGCACATTATACCGGCGCCGGAATCCCTACAGCCGGCATACCGCCAGTTTTTCTCCCTCGTGGGGGTCCACGACCCCCCTGGAGGGAGAATAAATAGCATGGCGCGCATAGCGCGCTACCGTGCCTGCAGCGTGGTGAGCGCAGCGCGGCGAGCGCAGTGAGCCCACAAAGGGCTCATTTGCGCTCGCCACGCTGTCGGTTTGCCGGCGGTCAGGCTTCCGGCGCCGGTATGCTGGTCGCCGGGAGCCCGGCCGCCGGCATACCATACCACACCCCTTATACCACAACATCGCTCGCACCATACACACTGTAATACTTATTGCTGCATCGTTATATCACAACATCGCTCACACCATATACGCTGTAATACCAATTGCTGCATACTTATATCACAACATCGCTCACACCATACACATTGTAATACCAATTGCTGCATACTTATACCAGACCATCACTCGCACCATTTACACTGTAAACCAATTGCTGCATCTTTATACCACACCATCTCTCACACCATACACGCTGTTATACCGATTGCTGCTACCACAACATTGCTTGCGCCATACATATTGTAATACCAATTGCTGCATCCTTATACCAGACCATCTCTCACACCATACACACTGTAATACTTATTGCTGCATACGTATACTACACCATCGCTCACACCATATACGCTGTAATACCGATTGCTGCATCCTTATACCACACCATTGCTCGCACCATACACGCTGTAATACTGATTGCTGCATCCTTATACCACATTATCGCTTGCACCATAAATGCTGTAATGCCGATTGCTGCATCCTTATATCACAACATCGCTCACACCATACACATTGTAATACCAATTGCTGCATACTTATACCAAGACCATCACTTGCACCATTTACACTGTAAAACCAATTGCTGCATCCTTACACCACACCATCGCTCGCACAATACACATTGTAATACCAATTGCTGCATCCTTATACTAGACCATCACTCGCACCATACACATTGTAATACCGATTGCTGCATCGTAATACTAGACCATCGCTCGCACCATACATATTGTAATACCAATTGCTGCATCTTTATACCATAGCATCACACACACACCATATACATTGTAAAACTGATTTCTGTATCCTTATACCACACCATCGCTCGCACCATACATGCTGTAATACTGATTGCTGCATCATTATACCACATCAGTGCTCGCACCATACACATTGTAATACTTATTGTTGCGTCCTTATACCACACCAATGCTTGCACCATACCCACTGTAATACCAATTGCCCCATCCTTATACCACACCAACGCTCACACCATATACATTGTAATACAGATTGCTGCATCCTTATACCACACCATCATTCACACCATATGCACTGTAATATTGATTGCTGCACCCTTTTACCACACCATCTATTGCACCATACACACTGTAATAATGATTGCAGCATCCTTATACCACATCATTGCTCGCCCATACACACTGTAATACTGATTGCTGCATCCTTATTCCACACCATTGCTCTAACCATACGCAATGTAATACTGATTGCTGCATCCTTATACCAGACCAAAGTTCACAACATACATGCTGTAATACTGATTGCGGCATCCTTATACCAGACCATCGCACATACCATACACACTGTAATACCGATTGCTGCATCCTTATACCACACCATCGCTCACCCCATTTACACTGAAATACCAATGGCTGCATCCTTATACCACACCATCTATTGCACCATACACACTGTAATACTGATTGCTGCATCCTTATACCACACCATTGCTCGCACCATACACGCTGTAATACTGATTGCTGCATCCTTATACCACATTATCGCTTGCACCATAAACGCTGTAATGCTGATTGCTGCATCCTTATATTGCAACATCGCTCACACCATACACATTGTAATACCAATTGCTGCATACTTATACCAGACCATCACTCGCACCATTTACACTGTAAAACCAATTGCTGCATCCTTATACCACACCATCGCTCATACAATACACATTGTAATACCAATTGCTGCTTCCTTATACTAGACCATCACTCGCACCATACACATTGTAATACCGATTGCTGCATCATTATACTAGACCATCTCTCATACCATACATATTGTAATACCAAATGCTGCATCTTTATACCATAGCATCACACACACCATATACATTGTAATACTGATTTCTGTATCCTTATACCACACCATCGCTCGCACCATACATGCTGTAATACTGATTGCTGCATCCTTATACCACATCAGTGCTCGCACCATACACACTGTAATACTGATTGCTGCGTCCTTATACCACACAAATGCTTGCACCATACCCACTGTAATACCAATTGCTCCAGCCTTATACCACACCAACGCTCACACCATATACATTGTAATACAGATTGCTGCATCCTTATACCACACCATCATTCACACCATACACACTGTAATACTGATTGCTGCACCCTTTTACCACACCATCTACTGCACCATACACACTGTAATACTGATTGCTGCATCCTTATTCCACACCATTGCTCTAACCATACGCAATGTAATACTGATTGCTGCATCCTTATACCAGACCAACGTTCACACCATACATGCTGTAATACTGATTGCGGCATCCTTATACCAGACCATCGCACATACCATAGACACTGTAATACCGATTGCTGCATCCTTATACCACACCATCGCTCACCCCATTTACACTGAAATACCAATAGCTGCATCCTTATACCACACCATCTATTGCACCATACACGCTGTAATACTGATTGCTGCATCCTTATATCGCAACATCGCTCACACCATACACATTGTAATACCAATTGCTGCATACTTATACCAGACCATCACTCGCACCATTTACACTGTAAAACCAATTGCTACATCCTTATACCACACCATCGCTCATACAATACACATTGTAATACCAATTGCTGCATCCTTATACTTGACCATTACTCGCACCATACACATTGTAATACCGATTGCTGCATCATTATACTAGACCATCTCTCACACCATACATATTGTAATACCAAATGCTGCATCTTTATACCATAGCATCACACACACCATATACATTGTAAAACTGATTTCTGTATCCTTATACCACACCATCGCTCGCACCATACATGCTGTAATACTGATTGCTGCATCCTTATACCACATCAGTGCTCGCACCATACACACTGTAATACTGATTGCTGCGTCCTTACACCACACCAATGCTTGCACCATACCCACTGTAATACCAATTGCTCCATCCTTAGACCACACCAATGCTCACACCATATACATTGTAATACAGATTGCTGCATCTTTATACCACACCATCATTCACACCATACACACTGTAATACTGATTGCTGCACCCTTTTACCACACCATCTATTGCACCATACACACTGTAATAATGATTGCAGCATCCTTATACCACATCATTGCTCACCCATACACACTGTAATACTGATTGCTGCATCCTTATTCCACACCATTGCTCTAACCATACGCAATGTAATACTGATTGCTGCATCCTTATACCAGACCAACGTTCACACCATACATGCTGTAATACTGATTGCGGCATCCTTATACCAGACCATCGCACATACCATAGACACTGTAATACCGATTGCTGCATCCTTATACCACACCATCGCTCACCCCATTTACACTGAAATACCAATGGATGCATCCTTATACCACACCATCTATTGCACCATACACGCTGTAATACTGATTGCTGCATCCTTATATCGCAACATCGCTCACACCATACACATTGTAATACCAATTGCTGCATACTTATACCAGACCATCACTCGCACCATTTACACTGTAAAACCAATTGCTACATCCTTATACCACACCATCGCTCATACAATACACATTGTAATACCAATTGCTGCATCCTTATACTTGACCATTACTCGCACCATACACATTGTAATACCGATTGCTGCATCATTATACTAGACCATCTCTCACACCATACATATTGTAATACCAAATGCTGCATCTTTATACCATAGCATCACACACACCATATACATTGTAAAACTGATTTCTGTATCCTTATACCACACCATCGCTCGCACCATACATGCTGTAATACTGATTGCTGCATCCTTATACCACATCAGTGCTCGCACCATACACACTGTAATACTGATTGCTGCGTCCTTACACCACACCAATGCTTGCACCATACCCACTGTAATACCAATTGCTCCATCCTTAGACCACACCAATGCTCACACCATATACATTGTAATACAGATTGCTGCATCTTTATACCACACCATCATTCACACCATACACACTGTAATACTGATTGCTGCACCCTTTTACCACACCATCTATTGCACCATACACACTGTAATAATGATTGCAGCATCCTTATACCACATCATTGCTCACCCATACACACTGTAATACTGATTGCTGCATCCTTATTCCACACCATTGCTCTAACCATACGCAATGTAATACTGATTGCTGCATCCTTATACCAGACCAACGTTCACACCATACATGCTGTAATACTGATTGCGGCATCCTTATACCAGACCATCGCACATACCATAGACACTGTAATACCGATTGCTGCATCCTTATACCACACCATCGCTCACCCCATTTACACTGAAATACCAATGGCTGCATCCTTATACCACACCATCTATTGCACCATACACACTGTAATACTGATTGCTGCATCTTTATACCACACCATTGCTCGCACCATACACACTGTAATACTGATTGCTGCATACTTATACCAGACCATCATTCGCACCATTTACACTGTAAAACCAATTGCTGCATCCTTATACTACACCATCGCTCGCACAATACACATTGTAATAGCAATTGCTGCATCCTTATACTAGACCATCACTCGCACCATACACATTGTAATACCGATTGCTGCATCGTTATTCTAGACCATCTCTCACACCATACATATTGTAATACCAATTGCTGCATCTTTATACCATAGCATCACACACACCATATACATTGTAAAACTGATTCTGTATCCTTATACCACACCATCGCTCGCACCATACATGCTGTAATACTGATTGCTGCATCCTTATACCACATCAGTGCTCGCACCATACACACTGTAATACTTATTGCTGCGTCCTTATACCACACCATCATTCACACCATGCACACTGTAATAATGATTGCTGCACCCTTTTACCACACCATCGCTCACCCTATTTACACTGAAATACCAATGGCTGCATCCTTATACCACACCATCTATTGCACCATACATACTGTAATACCGATTGCTGCATCCTTATACCACACCATCGCTCACCCCATTTACACTGAAATACCAATGGCTGCATCCTTATGCCACACCATCTATTGCACCATACACACTGTAATACTGATTGCTGCATCCTTATACCACACCATTGCTCGCACCATACACACTGTAATACTGATTGCTGCATCCTTATACCACATTATCGCTTGCACCATAAACGCTGTAATGCCGATTGCTGCATCCTTATATCACAACATCGCTCACACCATACACATTGTAATACCAATTGCTGCATACTAATACCAGACCATCGCTCATACAATACACATTGTAATACCAATTGCTGCATACTTATACTAGACCATCACTCGCACCATTTACACTGTAAATCCAATTGCTGCGTCCTTATACCACACCATCGCTCATACAATACACATTGTAATACCAATTGCTGCATCCTTATACTAGACCATCACTCGCACCATACACATTGTAATACCGATTGCTGAATCATTATACTAGACCATCTCTCACACCATACATATTGTAATACCAAATGCTACATCTTTATACCATAGCATCACACACACCATATACATTGTAATACTGATTTCTGTATCCTTATACCACACCATCGCTCGCACCATACATGCTGTAATACTGATTGCTGCATCCTTATACCACATCAGTGCTCGCACCATACACACTGTAATACTGATTGCTGCGTCTTTATACCACACCAATGCTTGCACCATACCCACTGTAATACCAATTGCTCCAGCCTTATACCACACCAACGCTCACACCATATACATTGTAATACAGATTGCTGCATCCTTATACCACACCATCATTCACACCATACACACTGTAATACTGATTGCTGCACCATTTTACCACACCATCTATTGCACCATACACACTGTAATAATGATTGCAGCATCCTTATACCATATCATTGCTCGCCCATTTACACTGTAATACTGATTGCTGCATCCTTATTCCACACCATTGCTCTAACCATACGCAATGTAATACTGATTGCGGCATCCTTATACCAGACCATCGCACATACCATAGACACTGTAATACCGATTGCTGCATCCTTATACCACACCATCGCTCACCCCATTTACACTGAAATACCAATAGCTGCATCCTTATACCACACCATCTATTGCACCATACACGCTGTAATACTGATTGCTGCATCCTTATATCGCAACATCGCTCACACAATACACATTGTAATACCAATTGCTGCATCCTTATACTAGACCATCACTCGCACCATACACATTGTAATACCGATTGCTGCATCGTTATTCTAGACCATCTCTCACACCATACATATTGTAATACCAAATGCTACATCTTTATACCATAGCATCACACACACCATATACATTGTAATACTGATTTCTGTATCCTTATACCACACCATCGCTCGCACCATACATGCTGTAATACTGATTGCTGCATCCTTATACTACATCAGTGCTCGCACCATACACACTGTAATACTTATTGCTGCGTCCTTATACCACACCATCATTCACACCATACACACTGTAATACTGATTGCTGCACCCTTTTACCACACCATCGCTCACCCTATTTACACTGAAATACCAATGGCTGCATCCTTATACCACACCATCTATTGCACCATACATACTGTAATACCGATTGCTGCATCCTTATACCACACCATCGCTCACCCCATTTACACTGAAATACCAATGGCTGCATCCTTATGCCACACCATCTATTGCACCATACACACTGTAATACTGATTGCTGCATCCTTATACCACACCATCGCTCGCACCATACATGCTGTAATACTGATTGCTGCATCCTTATACCACATCAGTGCTCGCACCATACACACTGTAATACTGATTGCTGCGTCTTTATACCACACCAATGCTTGCACTATACCCACTGTAATACCAATTGCTCCAGCCTTATACCACACCAACGCTCACACCATATACATTGTAATACAGATTGCTGCATCCTTATACCACACCATCATTCACACCATACACACTGTAATACTGATTGCTGCACCATTTTACCACACCATCTATTGCACCATACACACTGTAATAATGATTGCAGCATCCTTATACCATATCATTGCTCGCCCATTTACACTGTGTCAAAGTCAGAAAAATATCCCTATACACGCTGCCATATTTGCACCTCACGCTGGTCCGCGCTGCGCATGCGTGCGCTTTCCCGTGATAGCGCATACCCGCTGATGCGTGCACCCGCTCGCATCGGTATGCGTATTTACGGTAAAGAGTATGTAGTCGTAGCGTGCGACCCAATCGTTACATATTTTCACAATTAATGTAGTTTGTAGACCATGGTCCCTTTGATAGATTCTGAAAGTTTGGTTAATATGGAATGTCCCTGAACGGAAGAATCCCTCTTTGTATTGTGCTAAGGGTCTAACAGGAATCATACAGCAGTGTTTGGTACCCATCGGAAGAGTATTTAAATAGCAATATTCCGGTGTTGGTTTGGAGCGTATTAATCGCTCGTGCGGATAGTTATGGACATAAGAAGTTTATGTCCATTTCTATTATTTACTCATACTCAGGTATGCGGCGGGAAACCTAGTTTCCCACCCACCTGAGCCGTTTGAAATCGTCACAGCCCACCTGTATGAATCACCCTATGACCTTTTGTTATAGTGCGAAGCCGAATTCCTGCGTCCAATGGACAATGAGGTTGTAGGGACCATTAGATTGCATTGTGTGAGTAGCATAAAAGACGGGCCTGTGGCATCCAGCTTTCACTTCTCATCAAACGGTTCTCATTGCTGATAATCGGGAAGCTGGATGTCCAGAGGCGCATGCGATCATACCCTTTGTGCGTAAGTTTTTCTCCGTAACCATATTGTCTTACCGTGAGCCAAACTCTCTCTCTCTCTCTCTCTCCCTTCTCTTTCTCTCGTATCTCCCATTGACTAGTATTGTATTGTATTAGGTCAGCATAGTATTGTATTGTATTTCTTGTATAGTTATTCGGTTAGGAAGTCTCTGTTATATTGTAGTGTATCATTTGTACTGTGATTCTTTTTGCAAGTATAATAGTTATAATACAGATAATAGGCTTTGGACCCTAAACCAGTATCTGTGTATTTCCTATAGTTTTAAGTGTTCACTCGAGCGTCGGTGACGCTCAAGCAGCTTTGTAGTTAGTCAGGTTACACAAGGTTGCACTTACACCCTGTATTCACATTAAGGTATTCTGTGTATTTCATTGATAAAAGGTTTAGACATAAAGGTATAGCGTTGTGAGCGTCTGCGCCGCTGGTGATCTCCTCGTGGTCTCGAGCGTCCGCTACGCCATAGCGAATCATTACTCTAGTCATCACCAATAACTTGCTGTCCTGTGATCACTGGGCCGTGAGCGAACGTGACGCTTGAGCGTCTCGCCTACGGCTAAGCGATCGTTACGCAACTAGCGTGCCCTTACGGTACTTCTTAAGTAAACAGCGTACTGTGTTCTTAGACTTCATTAAGGGTTGTTTATACGACAAAGGAATTTAACATTGTCAATTGGGGGACTCGTCCTGTCCTTCTCATATCTGCACTAGGTAGATCAGCAGACATTATCCCCCAGCAAAGGGTGGGAGGTTGTCTCGCAGTGCTGACGGGATAAGCGTCTGCTTCACTTAGATAAAGAGTGCTGAAGGAATCCGGGAACCGGAAGTAAGAACAAAACGCTTGTGTCTTTTAAAACTGTTTATCTCTTCTGTCTTGCGTATACACGCACGCATACATATATATCTGCATTTCTTTTTAAATTTCGTATATCACTATTCCTGTTTGCCAATTTTTATAGTTGATAGAAAGTGCTAAAAAAAAGATTTGCTGTTATTTCATAATAGAGGTAATAGTTAAAAGTGTAGACAAACACACAGGTTTGCCTGGGAGATAAGGCAAAGCCAGTGGGGTACGCGGTAGATGATCAGGGATCATTTACATTGATAAAAGTATATTGTGTTACGGTGGATCTTTGTTTTGCGTACACGTGTCTCTAACAAAGACTAGCGTACGCAATCCAAAGGCCGACGCACGCAGCGTTCATTACGCAACGTAGCGTCCGGTTACGCCCACGTAGCTCAAGTAACGCAAAGGCGATAAGTAACGCACAGCGGTAGATAACGCGACGCGGTAAATAACGCAAATCTATTTTTGGAAAATTTGAAATTTAGTTTAACAGATCCTGCTCCTAATTGGTAACACAGCTGGGCTAAAGAAAATTTCTGCGCAGAAATAGAAATAGAAGCAAAAGTGTACATGTGGTGAGTGAGTGTGTTTTTATTATTACATAAGCTATATAACTTAGAGGTTGAACCAAAAAGAAATCGGGTAGGACATACGTGTAAGTGACATATACGGTGGCTAAGGAGGCATCCTTGGTTAAATAAAATATGAGCATTAGAGTATAGCGGATCACAAGGTAACAAGGCCAGGAGGTCACAAGGTAACAAGGCCAGGAGGTCACAAGGTAACAAGGCCAGGAGGTCACAAGGTAACAAGACCAGGAGGTCATAAGGTACAAGAAGGTCCGCTATAAAGGTACAAGAAGCACAACCCCGGGGGTTGGTGCTAAAACCCATATAGGCCATTGGAAGCTCTGGCTGAAGGAATTCGCAGCCGCAATTTTCGATTCCATTGATCTCTCAGCACATAACAGGTAGTGCTTATGTACTGAACGATTGTACCGCACGTAATTGTGTGCAGTAGTTAGTAATCTGACCTAATACCATTAGAGTAAAGTGGTCACAAACGCTATTTGTACATTCTGACGTGATTTGTGTAATTTTTTATTTTTAAAGGGAAGTTCGCTGGTCACTCAGGAACTATCTAACAACCTCACCTTTACTGGAAAGAGTAAGTGTCCTGCGGGTAACCCTCATATGTTCCAGTAAATAAAGGTTCACAGGGGCCCTGAGTTGGGTACAGCAGCTCTGGATACAGTGATTGCAGTACTGGCCAACGTGGGCGAGAAGTGAGTGGGGTACTTGGTAAACCGCCACCGCCAGCCTGCCCAGGACATCTTGGTTTGTTTGTAAGGGTTCGCTGAAAACCTTGATATAAAGATCCAAGGAGGAATAAGCAACACCTGCAGATTATGGGGGCCAATTGTTCAGGTAGGGGGCGATCAACCTCGGTTCGGGTTGATTCAGAGAACCGACCAGTCGGGTCGGCAAGATACATCATGTGTGAAAAATACGGAAGTCACACAGAGGTTTTATGTGATGAATGGGAGAGAATGACTGTACAAGACAGGGAGAAATTCCCAAGAATAGGTAGCTTCAGTCCAGAAGTGTTACAAAATTTAAGGAGGAGGATATGTCTCATAAAATCAACAAAGAGACGAATTCAGCATCATGATTATTTACAGTTGTGGCAACAGGAAGGTGAGATACAGAGAGGTTTGGCTCTGGCGGCGGGATCTGGGGCAGCCAGGAAACTGATAGCCACAGCCCCACCGCCACCATACATAGCAGGAGAGAAGTTGGTTACGGAGAGAAACGCACTGGGTTGTAAAACACAAACACTTAGTAACCCTGTAAATGTTAATGATGTTAACCAAGTAACTCATGCAAGTATTAACCCGTGCAAGTTGTACCCTGTTTTGAACTTTCCTCAGGAGTGTGATCAAGAAGACGATCCAGCAACAATTTCAGCTCTCTCTCTAGCGGCCACCATAGCAGAGACCACAGTAGGCACAGCAACACCCACGAGATTAGCGAAGGCCCCTAGCGGAGGGATAGGTGAGGTCGTGTCAACGGGTAAGTACGGCACCATGCATTATACTGAAACAATTTCACCACAAGTTGTAGAATCTACACAGAATGAGGTTGTTAGAGTTAACCCTGTTAGAGTAATAGCAGTTCCCAATGGGAAAACAGATGTATCAGGAGCCACTCCCATAAGGAACATTGCCATGTACACTCCATTTTCCCGAATGGAATTAAGGACAATAGTGTCCGAATTTCCTGACCCCAGGAAAGACTTAGTTGCTAGCCAAAAATACATCAGGGATCTAGGTAACACTGTAGAACCCAACAACAAGGATTGGCAGATACTGCTAAGAGCTTGTTTACCTTCAAATGTCGACTCAGTTCAATTCTTAGCTGATTGTGGACTAGATAAAGATGTACCACTTTCAGATGTGTACAACAAAGATAACGTAAAAAGGATAAATTTACAGCTAAAGGAGTATTTCCCAGCCGTTGTTAAATGGAACAAAATATTCTCCATTAGACAAAAAGAGTCCGAAACGGCAACAGAATATTTTCATCGGGCACTATTAGAAATGGCAAAGTACACTGGAATAGAAGACATTAGGACCAACCCAAACCACCAAGAAGTAGCAGTATCTGTACTGATGGATGGTTTAAAGGAAACATTAAAGACTAGGGTTCAGACCACGCAACCATGTTGGCGAGGTCTGTCGGTGTCCACATTGAGAGAGGCTGCTATTGATCACGACAGAAACATCACTAGACACAGGGAGTCGCAAAGTGATAAATTGATGGCAGTAAGTATACAGGCGCTGACCACAAGGCAGCCTGCGTATGTACCACCGAATCCTGTGGGTAAGTCAAGTGTAATAACATGTTTTTCTTGTAACAAACAGGGACACTATGCACGAGACTGTAGAACAAAGAGTGTACAAAGATCTTTTCAACCCCCTAGACAACGACACGACACACGACATTGGGAGCAGGGTCCACAGAGGCGGAGTTTTGAGCCACATACAGGGGAAACAAAAAGATACCCCCCGAACAGAGATTGGCATGCCTCTGGTAGTTCCCAGCTAACTCCCCCACAAGTAGTTGCTGCCAACGGGATTCAGGGAGGTCAGCATACCCAATAGGGGTGTGGCCATACCTGTAATCTGCAGCCAGTGAAATTGATTGCCAGTCTTGGAAGTGAACCAGAGATTGCAATCAATGTAGCTGGTAAAACCTTAAACTTTCTTGTAGACACAGGGGCGGCCAAGTCAGTGATAAATTCGACAGTGGGCATGAGAACCACTGGTAGGACAGTTCCAGCCATGGGAGTAACAGGAGTAGTCCAGCACTACCCTGTTAGCAAACCAGCCGAGATTACAATAGGGCCTTTGCATACCAAGCATTCATTTTTGCTAGCTGCATCGGCACCAACCAATCTCCTGGGAAGAGACTTACTATGTAAAATGGGTTGCGTCATTTATTGTACTCCTGAGGGTGTATTCTTGGACATTCCTGAGAATCACGCTCAGGAAGTACGAGACATGTTAGACTCCCCATCAAAATTAATGTCACATCCCATTATGACAAATAGGAATCCATCCCAAATAGAAGAGATGACATCTCAGATACCAGAGTCACTTTGGACAAAAGATGGACAGGACACTGGATTAATGGCAAACGTAGCTCCAGTAGTTGTACAAGTAAAAGATGGTAGGATAGCTCCAAAAATCCCACAGTATCCTCTGAAGCCAGAGGTGGAGTTAGGAGTTTTCCCAGTAATAGAGCGCTTGCTACAACAGGGCATTCTAGTAAGAACGTCCAGCACAGCAAATAGTCCCATCTTCCCTGTTAAAAAGAGTGGGGGGAGGGGTTACAGGCTAGTGCAGGATCTAAGGGGGATTAACAAAATAGTTGAGAGTCAGTTCCCCGTAGTGCCAAATCCAGCTGTCATCCTAATGCAAATTCCTCCCACTGCCAAATTTTTCACTGTTATTGACCTCTGCTCCGCATTCTTTTCGGTACCTCTGCACCCTGACAGCCAATATTTGTTTGCATTCACATACAGAGGAGTCCAATACACGTGGACTCGGTTACCCCAAGGTTTCATAGACAGTCCAAGTATATTTTCTCAGGCTTTGCATGATTGTTTACAGTCTTTCCAACCGGAGGGTGGATCAGTATTGATACAGTATGTAGATGATTTACTACTGTGTTCAGATTCGCTGGAAACTTCCCTGAAGGATACGAAACAGCTCCTATTTCATCTTTCAGACACAGGACATAAGGTTTCCAAAGACAAGTTGCAATTATGCCAACCTAAGGTAAAATATTTGGGACACTGTCTAACACAAGGACTGAGACACCTGACCGCTGATAGAATCCAAGCCATTAGAGACATGACACTGCCACAAACCCAGCAACAGATCAGGACGTTTTTAGGAATGTGTGGGTATTGCCGTAATTGGATCCCAGGGTTTTCCATATTGGCGTTACCTTTGCAGGAAATGGTCTCCTCAAACAAACCTGATAGGATCTCGCATACAGACGAATCCGAAACAGCATTTGAGAGACTCAAACAGTGCCTAACGCAGGCACCAGCACTAGGTATGCCAGACTATGGGAAACCCTTTGAACTATATGGAACAGAAAGTGCTGGTTGCGCAGCAGGTGTACTAACCCAAAAACACGGTGATGCCAGCAGGCCAGTTGCATACTACAGCGCTCAGCTAGACACGGTAGCGCGATCCCTCCCCACATGCTTGCGTAGCGTTGCGGCGATAGCATTGCTAGTGACAAAAAGCGAAGATGTCGTGCTAGGCCACAACCTCACAATCCATACACCACATGCAGTATCTGCCTTATTGAATTCTGCCCAAACCAGACACGTCTCATCAGCAAGGTTTACAAGATGGGAATTGGCATTAATGGCCCCAGTAAACATCACCATAAGGAGATGCAGCGCATTAAATCCTGCGACATTTCTCCCAGGTGTGCCTGGTCAGACACAAAGGGTGGAAGGTGAGAGTGATGGGGAAGGAGGATTTAATACAAAGGAAGATGCACATGATTGTATGGAAAATTTGACCCAAAATTTTACCGCAAGGCCTGACATCAGTGACAATCCACTGGAAGATGCAGAACTCACGTTCTACACTGACGGTAGTTGTCATAGACAGTCAGACTCGGGAGACTTGTGTACTGGATACGCAGTCGTAGATGACCAAGACACCATAGAAGCGGAACCGCTAGGTCCACCTCACTCAGCCCAGGTTGCTGAACTGGTCGCCCTAACCAGAGCATGTGAATTGGCTAAGGGTAAGTCAGCCAATATCTACACCGATTCTAGATACGCCTTCGGGGTAGTACATGATTTCGGAGCCCTATGGCGCCTCAGAAATTTCATGACGGCAGCTGGTACACCGATAGCGCATGCAGCTTATATAAAAAGGCTTCTAACAGCGATACAGGAACCCGACAGAGTGGCTGTTATCAAATGTAAAGCACATACATATAGTCAAGACCCAGTGTCACTTGGTAACAGCCGAGCAGACGAAGCAGCTAAGCTTGCAGCTGCTACCCCCATACAGACAGACACCACACAACTGATGGTATTTAATACCATCAACACACAGAAGTTGTGTGAGATGCAGAATTTGTGTTCCACACAGGAAAGAGCAGTCTGGAAGGCAAAGGGATATGGCCAGGAGTCCTCAGGGCTCTGGACGGATGGACATGGTAAACCAGTGGCCCCCAGAGCATATCTTCCATGTCTGGCTGAAGCAGCTCATGGGTTGACTCATCTAGGCAAGGAGGGAATGTGCAAATTGGTAAGAGCATACTGGTGCGCCCCAGGATTCTCCTCTCATGCGGGTAAAAGAGCAATGTCATGCCTTACCTGTCTGAGAAAGAATATTGGAAAAGCAATACCTACAGAACCATCCCATATCCCACCTGCCGGCGGCCCTTTCCAGGTAATACAAATTGACTTCATTCAATTACCCCCATGTCGAAATTTGAAATATGTACTTGTTTGTATAGATGTTTTCTCGAATTGGGTCGAAGCATTTCCAGCAGCTACAAATACCGCTATGTTTACAGCTAAGAAAATTGTGCAGGAATTTGTATGTAGATATGGTATCCCTAGAATCATTGAAAGTGATAGGGGTACCCATTTTACCGGTGATGTCTTTCAAGGAATGTGTAAATTAATGGGTATTGATAGCAAGCTGCACACTCCGTACCGTCCGCAGGCGAGTGCGAAGGTCGAAAGAGTGAACAGCACTATTAAAAATAAATTGAGTAAAGTAATGGCAGAGACAGGATTGACGTGGCCAGAAGCTTTACCCATTGTTTTGTATAGCATCAGAACCACTCCCAGGTCCCCTCTTAACCTGTCCCCTTTTGAAATTCTGTTTGGTCGACAACCGCATGTCATGATTAACCCTCAGGATGATTTGAAATGTAACAATGAAGTAACTGTAAAATACTTGATTAACATGAGTAAGCAGTTGAGGAATCAAAATGATAATCTGAAGTTGGTGATTCCTGATTTACCAGATAGTAATTGTCATGACATTGAACCTGGGGATTATGTAATGATACGAAATTTTCTACGTTCAGGTTGTCTTATTGATAGATGGGAAGGACCATACCAGGTCTTATTGACTAGCACCACAGCATTGAAGGTTGCTGAGAGAGAGACTTGGGTCCATTCATCCCACTGCAAAAAGGTTGCTGATCCAGAGAGGTCCCGTGATAAGGAACAGACGGTAGAGGTTGTATCACTAGAGTGTCTGTTCCAGGAGGACTGAGGCGGCACCTGAGCCTTGAAGACCGAAAGCAGTTGTTGACTCCCTTCCCCCTTTTATTGTTTTTCTCCACTTCCCATCCCCTCTCCCTTAAAATTTCTTTTTCCCCCTTCTCATTCTTCTCTATTTACTCCTCAAAGATGGACTTGCCCCAAGAGACTGTGATCCGGATTTTGATGTTAACCATGATGTTGACCAGAGCAGTCTGTTCCGGCGAGAGTACCATAGAGGTCGAGAGAGGTTCTGGAATGGGTTCCGATTATGATGATGGAGGCGTAGTTTTCCAAGATCAACCTAACCAACAAGCAAAGGCGAGTATCAGAAAACGATCCGATAGAAGAAATTGTGATGGATTGTTAGCTGAAGAAAACTGTATCTGTAGGCTCTGTGACAATTTGATTGAGGATGGGTGCATAAAGAAATGCCAATCCAGTTTTAATATCCATATGGACCGGCATCCATTGAGTGACTATCACTCCTTAGTGGGTAACGTATTAAACCAAACAGATTGTTGGGTATGCTCTCAAGTACCTCAGGGTCATAGCAAATCAGGGCTAGTACCATTTCCTTTAACGTTAGGGGAGGTACTTGAGCTAAGTGGTGGGAGACCGGTGGACCGGAGGTTTAACATCTCCAGCCCTCCTAGTTTGAAGCTCCACCAATACCATGTGGATAGGTCCCTCTTATGTTTTAATATCTCCAATCCCCGTAAGCCGGGAAATTGGGAAGTGTCATGGAGCAACCTTACCATGACCTTCTCACACAGAGCAGATAGAATGCCTACAGATACAGAGCTTGTACGCCACATAGCCAGTAGAGGAAAATCTTTCCGGTATAGATACACCCTAGGAAATAGAATTACTAGAGTTGGAGAAGTATCACCAGGATACTGTGCACATATCGTACAGTCTGATACGTGCATTAAGCAGATGGAAGAATTGGGGTCAGGAGATTTCACCTGGAAGGTTTGTAATATGGTCATGTCCTTCTCCGTCCCATATGTTCTCCCCGATGATGCATATTTCATATGCGAGAGAAAGGCGTACAAGTGGCTTGCCCCAAACTCTGAAGGATTGTGTTATATTGGAAAAGTATTGCCTGAAGTGATGACTGTTACACATGACAAAATGAAGGACATACACCGTGGTGCCCAAGCTCCTTATACTCACACTCATTACGAGCACCGAGTTAAAAGACAACTGTCAGAAAGGTTAGAGCATCCGGCCTCTGATCTTATCCATGAATCCACCGGGATTCAGGTTCTGGTAGCGTTAGATTTCACTCGCACCGCTCGGGGAGTGATGAATTATAGATACATTTCCGCACTCGCCAATTTGTTAGATAATATCACTGAAATGTATGATGACACGTTCAGATACACTGGAAGAGAACTTCAAGCTTATAAAACAGAACTAGTTCAGCATAGGATGGTTCTTAATTATCTTACAGCAGTAACAGGCGGATATTGTGTTACATTGGCAACACAGTACGGCATAAAGTGTTGCACGTATATCACAAATAGCACCGAGGATCCGGTAGAGGTCATAGACCAAAAGATGGACGATATTCTCCAATTGAAGTGGGAATTTCGTCGAAAACACAATCTCACCCTTGCTGCTGTAGGTAATGAGCTGACTAGTTGGGTGTCATGGTTGAACCCGCGAAATTGGTTCTCCGGTTTAGGAGACTGGGCTCATGGAGTCATAATGGATGTTGGAAAGTTTCTCCTATGTATTTTAGGTGTTGTTATATCTATTGGATTGATATTTAGATGCGGGCAGGCTTTAATGAGGTGCAAACAAAGTACAAGAGTGATGAGCTTGAGGAGTGAGGAAACTGTAATTAACCTGGATTTGATTTATGACCCAATGATAGAAACCAGGATGTGATGAAAAATGCGATTATACGGTCCGTTTCTTTCACCTGTTTTTCTGCTTTTTTTCCAAGATACAAAGACCCCCTTGGACGAGGAAGTTGACGAGACGCTATACAGACAACAGACAAGCACCAAAGATGAAGTTTTGACCACTTGAGAAATGGACATTTGATGAACTTTGCCATGGATCCCCAGTTTCCCTAGTATTTTTAAACTCACGCTAGCCCAACATTTTTGTAAATCTGATGGCACTGACAAAGCTATTTGCTCATGCCCAAGGAGCAATACAGCGCAAAGAAGACGACTCTCAACAGATACCGAACAAAACTTCAACGACAGATGTACATTTACCTGACATAGAATATCATTGCATTTTCCATAAGTGTTCTTCATCCTCATCTCTACAACCCTCAGGTAATAACACACATAGTATAGGGAATACAGGCACAGATATCAGCAATCACATATTCCCCCATTCATGTATCATCAACTAAAATGTGCTCCCCATTTTGTTCAAAAGCCGAAAAGAGCTCGGTAAAGTTTGACAGCCCATCCACAGACCTGTACCACGGGATAAGAAGGAATTCAAATGTATACTTCGCAATACCTCGAAGCTTGATTTACCACACGTACGGCACAATGATACATGACCCTCCAAACATGGACTCATACACACATGCTTCTGCTTTCTCACTAGGTCATACCCTCTTCACACCTACTCCTCTCTTCTTCCTTACCCAACCATGGAAATGAATTAACCCCTGACTTATATTTTTCTCCTTTTTTTTTTTTGAAGGTGGCAGTTATTATTGACTGCCAAAGGGTGGACTGTCAAAGTCAGAAAAATATCCCTATACACGCTGCCATATTTGCACCTCACGCTGGTCCGCGCTGCGCATGCGTGCACTTTCCCGTGATAGCGCATACCCGCTGATGCGTGCACCCGCTCGCATCGGTATGCGTATTTACGGTAAAGAGTATGTAGTCGTAGCGTGCGACCCAATCGTTACATATTTTCACAATTAATGTAGTTTGTAGACCATGGTCCCTTTGATAGATTCTGAAAGTTTGGTTAATATGGAATGTCCCTGAACGGAAGAATCCCTCTTTGTATTGTGCTAAGGGTCTAACAGGAATCATACAGCAGTGTTTGGTACCCATCGGAAGAGTATTTAAATAGCAATATTCCGGTGTTGGTTTGGAGCGTATTAATCGCTCGTGCGGATAGTTATGGACATAAGAAGTTTATGTCCATTTCTATTATTTACTCATACTCAGGTATGCGGCGGGAAACCTAGTTTCCCACCCACCTGAGCCGTTTGAAATCGTCACAGCCCACCTGTATGAATCACCCTATGACCTTTTGTTATAGTGCGAAGCCGAATTCCTGCGTCCAATGGACAATGAGGTTGTAGGGACCATTAGATTGCATTGTGTGAGTAGCATAAAAGACGGGCCTGTGGCATCCAGCTTTCACTTCTCATCAAACGGTTCTCATTGCTGATAATCGGGAAGCTGGATGTCCAGAGGCGCATGCGATCATACCCTTTGTGCGTAAGTTTTTCTCCGTAACCATATTGTCTTACCGTGAGCCAAACTCTCTCTCTCTCTCTCTCCCTTCTCTTTCTCTCGTATCTCCCATTGACTAGTATTGTATTGTATTAGGTCAGCATAGTATTGTATTGTATTTCTTGTATAGTTATTCGGTTAGGAAGTCTCTGTTATATTGTAGTGTATCATTTGTACTGTGATTCTTTTTGCAAGTATAATAGTTATAATACAGATAATAGGCTTTGGACCCTAAACCAGTATCTGTGTATTTCCTATAGTTTTAAGTGTTCACTCGAGCGTCGGTGACGCTCAAGCAGCTTTGTAGTTAGTCAGGTTACACAAGGTTGCACTTACACCCTGTATTCACATTAAGGTATTCTGTGTATTTCATTGATAAAAGGTTTAGACATAAAGGTATAGCGTTGTGAGCGTCTGCGCCGCTGGTGATCTCCTCGTGGTCTCGAGCGTCCGCTACGCCATAGCGAATCATTACTCTAGTCATCACCAATAACTTGCTGTCCTGTGATCACTGGGCCGTGAGCGAACGTGACGCTTGAGCGTCTCGCCTACGGCTAAGCGATCGTTACGCAACTAGCGTGCCCTTACGGTACTTCTTAAGTAAACAGCGTACTGTGTTCTTAGACTTCATTAAGGGTTGTTTATACGACAAAGGAATTTAACATTGTCAACTGTAATACTGATTGCTGCATCCTTATTCCACACCATTGCTCTAACCATACGCAATGTAATACTGATTGCTGCATCCTTATACCAGACCAACGTTCACACCATACATGCTGTAATACTGATTGCGGCATCCTTATACCAGACCATCGCACATACCATAGACACTGTAATACCGATTGCTGCATCCTTATACCACACCATCGCTCACCCCATTTACACTGAAATACCAATAGCTGCATCCTTATACCACACCATCTATTGCACCATACACGCTGTAATACTGATTGCTGCATCCTTATATCGCAACATCGCTCACACAATACACATTGTAATACCAATTGCTGCATCCTTATACTAGACCATCACTCGCACCATACACATTGTAATACCGATTGCTGCATCGTTATTCTAGACCATCTCTCACACCATACATATTGTAATACCAAATGCTACATCTTTATACCATAGCATCACACACACCATATACATTGTAATACTGATTTCTGTATCCTTATACCACACCATCGCTCCACCATACATGCTGTAATACTGATTGCTGCATCCTTATACTACATCAGTGCTCGCACCATACACACTGTAATACTTATTGCTGCGTCCTTATACCACACCATCATTCACACCATACACACTGTAATACTGATTGCTGCACCCTTTTACCACACCATCGCTCACCCTATTTACACTGAAATACCAATGGCTGCATCCTTATACCACACCATCTATTGCACCATACATACTGTAATACCGAATGCTGCATCCTTATACCACACCATCGCTCACCCCATTTACACTGAAATACCAATGGCTGCATCCTTATGCCACACCATCTATTGCACCATACACACTGTAATACTGATTGCTGCATCCTTATACCACACCATTGCTCGCACCATACACACTGTAATACTGATTGCTGCATCCTTATACCACATTATCGCTTGCACCATAAACGCTGTAATGCCGATTGCTGCATCCTTATATCACAACATTGCTCACACCATACACATTGTAATACCAATTGCTGCATACTAATACCAGACCATCGCTCATACAATACACATTGTAATACCAATTGCTGCATACTTATACTAGACCATCACTCGCACCATTTACACTGTAAATCCAATTGCTGCGTCCTTATACCACACCATCGCTCATACAATACACATTGTAATACCAATTGCTGCATCCTTATACTAGACCATCACTCGCACCATACACATTGTAATACCGATTGCTGCATCATTATACTAGACCATCTCTCACACCATACATATTGTAATACCAAATGCTACATCTTTATACCATAGCATCACACACACCATATACATTGTAATACTGATTTCTGTATCCTTATACCACACCATCGCTCGCACCATACATGCTGTAATACTGATTGCTGCATCCTTATACCACATCAGTGCTCGCACCATACACACTGTAATACTGATTGCTGCATCCTTATACCACCCTCACTCTCTGCATCCAGGCCATTATGCTATATCAGAGCCACCCTCACTCTCTGCATCCAGGCCTGAACATTCTACATCAGGACCACCCTCACTCTCTGCATCCAGGCCATTATGCTATATCAGAGCCACCCTCACTCTCTGCATCCAGGCCATTATGCTATATCAGAGCCACCCTCACTCTCTGCATCCAGGCCTTTATTCTATATCAGAGCCTCCCTCACTCTCTGCATCCAGTCCTGAACATTCTACATCAGAGCCGCCCTCACTCTCTGCATCCAGGGCTGAACATTCTATATCAGGGCCGCCCTCACTCTCTGCATCCAGACCTGAACATTCTATATCAGAGCCGCCCTCACTCTCTGCATCCAGGCCTGAACATTCTATTTCAGAGCTGCCCTCACTCTCTGCATCCTGGCCTGAACATTCTATGTCAGAGCCACCCTCACTCTCTGCATCCAGGCCTAAACATTCTATATCAGAGCCACCCTCACTCTCTGCATCTAGGCCTTAATTCTATATCAGAGTCTCCCTCACTCTCTGCATCCAGACCTTTATTCTATATCACTCTCTGCATCCAGGCCTTTATTCTATATCAGAGTCTCCCTCACTCTCTGCATCCAGGCCTTTATTCTGTAACAGAGCCTCCCTCACTCTCTGCATCCAGGCCTTTATTCTATATCAGAACCACCCTCACTCTCTGCATCCAGGCCTAAACATTCTATATCAGAGCCACCCTCACTCTCTGCATCCAGGCCTGAACATTCTATATCAGAGACACCCTCACTCTCTGCATCCAGGCCGGAACATTCTACATCAGAGCAACGCTCATTCTCTTCATCCAGGCCTGAACATTCTATGTCAGAGCCACCCTCACTCTATACATCCAGGCCTGAACATTCTACATCAGAGCCACCCTCACTCTCTGCATTCAGGCCTGAACATTCCATATCAGAGCCACCCTGACTCTCTGCATCCAGGCCTGAACATTCTATATCAGAGCCACCCTCACTCTCTGCATCCAGGCCTGAACATTCTATGTCAGAGCCACCCTCACTCTCTGCATCCAGGCCTGAACATTCTATATCAGAGCCACCCTCACTCTCTGCATCCAGGCCTGAACATTCTACATAAGAGCCACCCTCACTCTCTGCATCCAGGCCTGAACATTCTATATCAGAGCCACCCTCACTCTCTGCATTCAGGCCTGAACATTCTATATCAGAGCCACCCTCACTCTCTGCATCCAGGCCTAAATATTCTATATCAGAGCCACCCTCACTCTCCGCATCCAGGCCTGAACATTCTATATCAGAGCCACCCTCACTCTCTGCATCCAGGCCTAAATATTCTATATCAGAGCCACCCTCACTCTCTGCATCAAGGCCTGAACATTCTACATCAGAGCCACCCTCACTCTCTGCATCCAGGCCTGAACATTCTACATCAGAGCCACCCTCACTCTCTGCATCCAGGCCTGAACATTCTATATCAGAGCCACCCTGACTCTCTGCATCCAGGCCTGAACATTCTATATCAGAGCCACCCTCACTCTCTGCATCCAGGCTTGAACATTCTATATCAGAGCCACCATCACTCTCTGCATCCAGGCCTGAACATTCTATGTCAGAGCCACCCTCACTCTTTGCATCCAGGCCTGAACATTCTATATCAGAGCCACCCTCACTCTCTGCAACCAGGCCTGAACATTCTACATAAGAGCCACCCTCACTCTCTGCATCCAGGCCTGAACATTCTATATCAGAGCCACCCTCACTCTCTGCATTCTGGCCTGAACATTCTATATCAGAGCCGCCCTCACTCTCTGCATCTAGGCCTGAACATTCTATATCAGAGCCACCCTCACTCTCTGCATCCAGGCCTGAACATTCTATATCAGAGCCACCCGCACTCTCTGCATCCAGGGCTGAACATTCTATATCAGGGCCGCCCTCACTCTCTGCATCCAGACCTGAACATTCTATATCAGAGCCGCCCTCACTCTCTGCATCCAGGCCTGAACATTCTATTTCAGAGCTGCCCTCACTCTCTGCATCCTGGCCTGAACATTCTATGTCAGAGCCACCCTCACTCTCTGCATCCAGGCCTAAACATTCTATATCAGAGCCACCCTCACTCTCTGCATCTAGGCCTTAATTCTATATCAGAGTCTCCCTCACTCTCTGCATCCAGGCCTTTATTCTATATCACTCTCTGCATCCAGGCCTTTATTCTATATCAGAGTCTCCCTCACTCTCTGCATCCAGGCCTTTATTCTGTAACAGAGCCTCCCTCACTCTCTGCATCCAGGCCTTTATTCTATATCAGAACCACCCTCACTCTCTGCATCCAGGCCTGAACATTCTATATCAGAGCCACCCTCACTCTCTGCATTCAGGCCTGAACATTCTATATCAGAGCCACCCTCACTCTCTGCATCCAGGCCTAAATATTCTATATCAGAGCCACCCTCACTCTCCGCATCCAGGCCTGAACATTCTATATCAGAGCCACCCTCACTCTCTGCATCCAGGCCTAAATATTCTATATCAGAGCCACCCTCACTCTCTGCATCAAGGCCTGAACATTCTACATCAGAGCCACCCTCACTCTCTGCATCCAGGCCTGAACATTCCATATCAGAGCCACCCGCACTCTCTGCATCCAGGCCTGAACATTCTATATCAGAGCCACCCTCACTCTCTGCATTCAGGCCTGAACATTCTACATCAGAGCCACCCTCACTCTCTGCATCCAGGCCTAAATATTCTATATCAGAGCCACCCTCACTCTCCGCATCCAGGCCTGAACATTCTATATCAGAGCCACCCTCACTCTCTGCATCCAGGCCTAAATATTCTATATCAGAGCCACCCTCACTCTCTGCATCAAGGCCTGAACATTCT
This sequence comes from Pseudophryne corroboree, assembly GCF_028390025.1. Lineage (NCBI taxonomy): Eukaryota > Metazoa > Chordata > Amphibia > Anura > Myobatrachidae > Pseudophryne > Pseudophryne corroboree. The sequence goes on along the minus strand of NC_086454.1, from coordinate 7,019,847 downwards.
ACATCAGAGCCACCCTCACTCTCTGCATCCAGGCCTGAACATTCCATATCAGAGCCACCCGCACTCTCTGCATCCAGGGCTGAACATTCTATATCAGGGCCGCCCTCACTCTCTGCATCCAGACCTGAACATTCTATATCAGAGCCGCCCTCACTCTCTGCATCCAGGCCTGAACATTCTATTTCAGAGCTGCCCTCACTCTCTGCATCCTGGCCTGAACATTCTATGTCAGAGCCACCCTCACTCTCTGCATCCAGGCCTAAACATTCTATATCAGAGCCACCCTCACTCTCTGCATCTAGGCCTTAATTCTATATCAGAGTCTCCCTCACTCTCTGCATCCAGGCCTTTATTCTATATCACTCTCTGCATCCAGGCCTTTATTCTATATCAGAGTCTCCCTCACTCTCTGCATCCAGGCCTTTATTCTGTAACAGAGCCTCCCTCACTCTCTGCATCCAGGCCTTTATTCTATATCAGAACCACCCTCACTCTCTGCATCCAGGCCTAAACATTCTATATCAGAGCCACCCTCACTCTCTGCATCCAGGCCTAAACATTCTATATCAGAGACACCCTCACTCTCTGCATCCAGGCCTGAACATTCTACATCAGAGCAACGCTCATTCTCTTCATCCAGGCCTGAACATTCTATGTCAGAGCCACCCTCACTCTCTGCATCCAGGCCTGAACATTCTATATCAGGGCCACCCTCACTCTCTGCATCCAGGCCTGAACATTCTACATAAGAGCCACCCTCACTCTCTGCATCCAGGCCTGAACATTCTATATCAGAGCCACCCTCACTCTCTGCATTCAGGCCTGAACATTCTATATCAGAGCCACCCTCACTCTCTGCATCCAGGCCTAAATATTCTATATCAGAGCCACCCTCACTCTCCGCATCCAGGCCTGAACATTCTATATCAGAGCCACCCTCACTCTCTGCATCCAGGCCTAAATATTCTATATCAGAGCCACCCTCACTCTCTGCATCAAGGCCTGAACATTCTACATCAGAGCCACCCTCACTCTCTGCATCCAGGCCTGAACATTCTACATCAGAGCCACCCTCACTCTCTGCATCCAGGCCTGAACATTCTATATCAGAGCCACCCTGACTCTCTGCATCCAGGCCTGAACATTCTATATCAGAGCCACCCTCACTCTCTGCATCCAGGCTTGAACATTCTATATCAGAGCCACCATCACTCTCTGCATCCAGGCCTGAACATTCTATGTCAGAGCCACCCTCACTCTTTGCATCCAGGCCTGAACATTCTATATCAGAGCCACCCTCACTCTCTGCAACCAGGCCTGAACATTCTACATAAGAGCCACCCTCACTCTCTGCATCCAGGCCTGAACATTCTATATCAGAGCCACCCTCACTCTCTGCATTCTGGCCTGAACATTCTATATCAGAGCCGCCCTCACTCTCTGCATCTAGGCCTGAACATTCTATATCAGAGCCACCCTCACTCTCTGCATCCAGGCCTGAACATTCTATATCAGAGCCACCCGCACTCTCTGCATCCAGGGCTGAACATTCTATATCAGGGCCGCCCTCACTCTCTGCATCCAGACCTGAACATTCTATATCAGAGCCGCCCTCACTCTCTGCATCCAGGCCTGAACATTCTATTTCAGAGCTGCCCTCACTCTCTGCATCCTGGCCTGAACATTCTATGTCAGAGCCACCCTCACTCTCTGCATCCAGGCCTAAACATTCTATATCAGAGCCACCCTCACTCTCTGCATCTAGGCCTTAATTCTATATCAGAGTCTCCCTCACTCTCTGCATCCAGGCCTTTATTCTATATCACTCTCTGCATCCAGGCCTTTATTCTATATCAGAGTCTCCCTCACTCTCTGCATCCAGGCCTTTATTCTGTAACAGAGCCTCCCTCACTCTCTGCATCCAGGCCTTTATTCTATATCAGAACCACCCTCACTCTCTGCATCCAGGCCTAAACATTCTATATCAGAGCCACCCTCACTCTCTGCATCCAGGCCTGAACATTCTATATCAGAGACACCCTCACTCTCTGCATCCAGGCCTGAACATTCTACATCAGAGCAACGCTCATTCTCTTCATCCTGGCCTGAACATTCTATGTCAGAGCCACCCTCACTCTATACATCCAGGCCTGAACATTCTACATCAGAGCCACCCTCACTCTCTGCATTCAGGCCTGAACATTCCATATCAGAGCCACCCTGACTCTCTGCATCCAGGCCTGAACATTCTATATCAGAGCCACCCTCACTCTCTGCATCCAGGCCTGAACATTCTATGTCAGAGCCACCCTCACTCTCTGCATCCAGGCCTGAACATTCTATATCAGAGCCACCCTCACTCTCTG